>NW_020799127.1:4996078-5036149 GCF_003259725.1 Athene cunicularia | reverse complement strand
GGCTTGGAAGGGGCGACCCGCTGCAGACACCGACGGCAACGAAAACGTCCGCACGCCACCGAGAGCCCGCGAGGCTCGCGCGGAGCCAGCAGCGGCCGCGAAACACGGGAGGTGGCTGCGGACCGGGTGGGTGTAAAACCCCGCCCTGGCATCCACGGCTGGGGGGCCCCCAGAGGTGAAACCCAAAGGTACTGAACCCCAGCAAAGGTGAAACCCAAAGGTACTGAACCCCAGCAAAGGTGAAACCCAAAGGTACTGAACCCCAGCAAAGGTGAAACGGAGCTGGAGAAGTGTGGCAAGGGCCCGCAGAGCCTGGCAGGGGAGAGCAGAGCAGCTGGCCCACGTGTACCTGGCCCGGGTGTCCTGCTAGGACACAGGCGGGCGACCCCTCAGAAGAGCGGCAATGAAACGTGGAAGTTGCCCGTGCAAAATGCAGTCAACACCTTCGCCGAGAGCAGGGACCCTGCCAGCCATCTCCTGCACGTGCAACCGCGGAGCACCGACCTCCAGGAATCCTCAGGGCAACAAGAAGAGAGGACGGCTCCGTGCAGGGCGGCCTCGTCCTCTGAGCCATCAAGATGCGCTGCCGGCACAGGGTGCAGGGGACACAGCACATCAGACCACGCTGGCACAGGGCACTGAACTATTACTAGCACTTTCCACATCAATATCAGTGTTTTTCTCATGATTTTAGCAAGGAACAGCTTCCATCCTGAGATTTGGACACATAGGTGTTAGACACAGGAAAAATCTTCTAAATTATCAAGTGCTGCACTCCAGCAGAGTAGGAAACAGCCTCCAAGCACTGCTGTAAAAGGGTGGAGGCATGATCAGAGCCCCGTCCCTTCAAGCCACATCTGCCAGGAGATTCTCCACACCTAGGCAAGACCTTTCATGGAGGTCGTGGCACTAAGCATATGGTTTCAGGATTGAGTTTCCCCCCCCGTTTATCCTACACTGCTGCCTGCTAGCAGTTGGTGCCTGCAAGCTGAGACCTGTAACAATCAGTGATAAGAGAAGCCTTCCATTATACCTTATGCAGTCATGTTGTACCCAGTTGTATATACTCAGAAGTCTCAAAGAGGGGAATATTAAGAAATTCTTTTACCAAACAATGTATTTAACCAGGCTTGAGTGATTAAAATGTACAGAGAAGATATCCTAACCTTGAGAATAGATACATCCTGGCTGAAATGCTCAGACAAGGTGAATAAGTACAAACAGCTTGGCCGGACAACAGAGTTGGGAAACATCCAAGGAGAAGAAATTGTTCTCAAAAGACTCATGACCATAAAAAGGGAAAAAGGAGTATGGGGCTAACTCCCCAAACGACCACCGGTGACCGCCTGAGACCCCCGTGCACGTGTAGCGTAGTTTTGCTACGCCAGCTTTATGTAAATGCAGTAGATAGGCAGAAAGGTGGAGACTTCTTGGAAACTGTATGAATATTCGTGTATTTAAGGTACATAAACTTTTGTTTTAGTGTGTGAACGTTAGGTGGGATGATGCCCCCGTGCATCCAGCACTGCAATAAAGAGTGACTGACTTTGAAAACTCCACAACGAGTCTTAGAGAGCTCCTCTGCCAGCTTTTCCGGTGACACCAGCAGAATGTACTGAGGAGCTGGAAGCTACACCCATTCATCCCAGTCCTCACTGCCACCCACCAGCAGCTCTGCAACATCAGATACCACACAAGGACACAAGGCTCAAGCTCCTGGTCCCTCTTCTTTCAGTGTGACAGACCATTTTTGAGAGAGACGGGTCTCCACTGTACAAGAGATGAAACCAGGGCAAGCATCTTATTCCCTTGTTCCCTCATACAGATTTGTTTCCTGGGAAAATAAGGAGAAGACGATGGAAGTTGTTTCCCCTGTGCATGTTCCTTTTTCCCTCTGTCAGCATTTCCCTTAATTAGAAGATCTGATGCAATCCCACAAAAGCCAGCTAGTTTAAAAACTACATTAGGACTAGGAGTGTGTTTTAATCACCACCTTGTCTGACCTGACAGGTTTTGAATACGTCCTCCTTCTGGCTTCATTTTCAAACAGTGAAAAAATATTTCCTATATAAGAGGAAGGGGTTTTTTGTATTTCAACGAGACAGTTAAAAATCTCACTCATTCATCATCATGGTCCCACTTTCAATTTTGCCTTCCTAGAAATCATTTTGGGACAGGAAAGACAGATTGTATCTCAAGCCATGACATTTCAGCAAAATGCCATCACTTCTCATCACAAAATGATGGTGTTTTGCCCCATATCATCAAGTCATATATTGAGAAGATTTTTTTCCCCTCTCTCGGGTTAGCATTGCAGAAAAAATTTAAGCATAGCGATCTACAAAATACCTGACTAGACTCAGCCTAACACCGATCCAAAAATGGGACAACACTTGCACAAACATGTGTAAAACTTACACAAAACCCCCCTAACTTAGACTTATGTGGTTATCAAAATCCGCTTCTACTTGATAGTACAAGGATTGGGGAAAGAAGTAGTATCTCTCAAGCAACATTCAGCTCTAGCATAAAGGGATGTAACACCTATTAAAGCGGAGTTGTGTCCACTTCCCTACGGGAAGGCATTTGATCTCATTATTATGCAATACATAGGAACCAGATGTGTGGAAGGAGCTGTTACGCCTGGAATATTTAACCTCAACTCTAAATATACATCCTGACTTCAAACTGTTCCAAGTCACTACTTCGAGAAAGACTTTCTTCAGAATGAAGCTAATTTTCAAAATCAGATACTTTTTGAGGATAAAAAGGGAGGTATTTGACATCTGATTTTCAGAGCTGCGGAGCCTTTCCACAGGTTCCCATTGACTTCCCCCGGAGTTACAAAGGTGTCTGGAGAAGGACTTGCAGACTATACTTGTTTCCATGCCAACAACCACAAAAAAGGGTTATTTCAGATACAGAGTAGCTAATTTTCAAACGACAAAACTATCTGCCATTTAAATTATGTTTGCTTCTCCTAAGCGGCTAAGGGGGGGGCTTAATCCATATTGTGGAGTAAATACCTGCAATATTTTATTATTAAAATTTAAGCCATTTTGGAATTACGGAAACACGAGAAAGGGGCTTTGTGTTTATGCCTGTAGACCTGACACAGGCAAACTTTCCAATAGAATCTGAGGTAGTTTTACCTGAGCGCATCCCGGTGTCTTAAGAACCTGTTGGCCAGGGACGTGATGCCAGCCCTGCCAGAACAGAGGAATAAAAAATGGCAATGAGATAAGCACAGAGAATTTTAGTCATACCGCTGTGCAAGCAGGAGCCAGGAGGGAGCAAGAGTCCTGACAATGCACATCTCATTCTGGCAAAACTCTCATTGACTTCAGCAAAAACTTTGCCTAAGGAGGGGCGGCAAATTTCACACCTCATAATGAAATTCATCTGCTCGGTACAAAGGGCCAATTCATCACATCAGAGCAGAGATTCCTCCCTGTGCGATAGCATGCTGTTAGCCTCTTCCTGAGGCAAGAAGCTGAGGGAAGCTGGAAAATAGCACTAGGTAGGATTCTGCTCCTCGGTTCATCCCACAAATTACTCGGAGGTGACCCTACCACAGCAGCAAAGTATTCCCCAAAACTCAGGCCTCAGCTACGTACCAAGTGCACTCTGGCCCTGGGAACCCAAACCTCTTCCTTGCTGCGCTAGCTCAGGCACACTGAAAAACAGAAAGTGGCAACTAGGTTAATCTCTTAATTTCAAAAAGTTTTTTTAGCATACCAATATCATATTTGGGAGAGAGAGAAGAATTTGATTTTATCAGAAAAGTTCTATCAGTACAACCCTTAAAAGGATGCAGCTATACCATCATGACATGTGCTTTATCTTAGCATAGCTCAGAGAAGTTATATGGCTTCAATTACATTGGTAGAGTCAGTGGAGTAAAACCCTTAAGTACCCAGGGCTCATTTTTGATCTAAAATGGAAATGAATTGTCTTAAAGGCGATTTTGTGGGCCCTCGGCAGACATGATTTTAACTAGCATGTGGGTCATAGGTACGAAGAACACAGGACTGCAGAAATCTCTGTTCAAGCCTTTGCATCATTTGTTCTTTGTTTCGGGCAGGAAAATCCTGAGCAACCAACTCATTTTTTTTAATACCAGAAAAATGCTGGGATGCAGCTCTCACTGGGAGAAAAAAAATGGCAGCACTCAGAGCCCTCATGAGCAATTGTTCATTGAGAAACTCTGCCAGGAATTATAACTTGGGGGGGTGGTGGTGGAGGGGAGAATGTGGAGCAGAAGAGGTCCAAGACGATGTGAGAAAATTATCTCTTTTTAAAAAGAGAGATGGGAAGAAAATAGTTGCTCCCTGGAAGAGTTCTGAATGCCAAGTTTCAGCAGTTTTCAGTGCCACATTATAAACCCCTGAAAAACGAGATTTAAGGCTTCTTATCAATTAGATGGACTACCCTTTGTGCTCATAGTTTTTACAGAATTGCAAATGCTTCTAACTCTCCTCTTCTCCTAGAGTCAGGGGGGGAAAAAAAGCCCTGAGGAAAAAGCTAAGTTCCTTTCAGGGACGAGCTGTTCATTCTTGAGGCAGAAAGCCTGGAGGGCTCTGTGCAGACCCTAAATAAAATGACAGTGGTGGCCCCACAAATTTGTTCCTCGGGTTAGCGCTCTAACTGACCCTTTCCCATTCATCATACCAATTCAGTCACTCATCGTGAATGACACAGCACGACACCACATGAATTATCTCTGACCTTCAGGAGGAGTGGCTGCTCCAGATCAGGTTGGGGTCATGAGGAGGGCAGGAGGGAGAAGTTGGCCTATTAGACCTGGGGATTAGCAGAATGCTTCAGCCTCCAGAATAAAATGGTGAAGTGTTCACGGCATGAACCTGCCCTCATGGCCCAAGCAACAGTCCTATAATCTCAGCCATCAAGCCCAGGAGTGTTGGGTGAGGTAGCGATATCTCGAAGATCATGAGAAGCCCATGTGAACTGCTTTAGGCAAATCAACTATGGACACAGCAAAAATGCCGGTGCCCTGCTCCAGGCTGATTGCACCACAGAAGCCACAACCAGGATGGGTGACTGGGACCTGGGCAATCCTGGTGTCTGCTGCAGGTTGGCTTGCTCCAGCGCCAAGGAGCTAACAGACTGTTGGCGTTTCTGTGAGAAGCACAAATTATTGGGCGTGTACTATTTGTCTGAAAGCTGTGCTTTGCTTCTCGTAGAAGGATGGAAGATTTGCCCCTAGATCACATCAGTGCTCCACGGAGTTCAGCATTCCTCCTGCCTTCTGCAGCCAACAGTGCTTGGTACTCCAAAGAAAGGTCAAGTCTTAGGACTCGTTTATTTTTGAGCCCAATCCTGACATTCCTACATTCAAAATTTAGGTGCTTTTTCTGTGTGTTGAATAATCAGATCTCATCTATACAATATTATAATCTAAATGTCCTTAGATACTTTTAGCCATAGAGAATGCCTTAACACAGTTTAGTTCAAGCCATCTTTCACACACAAAAGCTGTGTGATCAAATATGCAAAAATAAATCTACTCCTTTCAGATGCTCCTTATCTCATTCAATGCCCTAAATTTTCAGCGTTATATAGAAATGTTTAACATTAAGTAAATGAACCATCCCACTGAATTCATTAATACTTCAAGTCTAGCAAACACTTGTTGTTTACAAACAACTCCACCCAGATGAGTCTACAAATCTCGGTTTGGGTAATCTCTGAGTAAAATTACCCATAATGCAATACTAGTAGCAGGATCAGGGCCTAATGATTTAATCCAGTTAAGAATTGTTAACTACTGGTGCTAATGAATACAACGGGGCCATTCGTGTATGGAAGTGTTAGGTGGATTGAGATTTAGAAATAAAATTGGGAGAGTGATTTTTCTGTAATACCAATTAAAATGAAACAATTAATCTAATAAATTCTTGATGCAGACAAGCAAGAAATTAAAAGGGTTGCAGTCCCTTTAACATAGTGGACTAATCATGTATTTCATTTGCTCAACATTAATTCTTGGAAAATCCAAACTTAAAAGTTAATGCTGCTGGTTTTACATCTTTTTAGTGTGTGTGGGTATCTACTGTCCATCAAACCACCACCTCTTGCCAAGTTATTTTTTCATATTTGTCCAAGACCATGGCATCAATAAGAACTGAAATGACACTGCTCTCATGTCATTATCTATAGGGAGATTTCCTTGTCACCAAGAGTAGTCACAAACCCCAGAAAATTCCCTCCAGGAACATCTAACATGGCACGTTTTACCCTGTATTTATCCAGAATATTTACTAAAGCAGTGTTTAAGGAAAGGCATGTTATTCTGCATGGGGCACTAGGGAGGTCTACATCTCCTGCTTCCCCCAAATCAAACAAACCACAGAGCTAGCAGTGAAGTTCTAAATATTTCCATCACTCGGCTGCAGCCTGAGAGGGTGTGAGCGCTCCCCAGGATTTTCATTTCTACTCTACCTTCGTACAGGCAGAAAATGGAAATGAAGGAACTGCTCTATCGTTTTTGCAGGTGATTCAGCTTTCTTTGCTGCATCCTGGCAATTAGTTTGCATTATTACAACTGTAGGAAAAGCTACAGTTGCAAGTCTCTGCTTATGTGAGGTGGGTAGGGAAGCTGAAGGACTCAACACTGGCAGCTGCTCCCCAAGGCACTGTGCCTGGGGCTAGACTCCACTCCAGTCTGGACTAGATTCCCACAGCACCATACAGTGTGTAAAAGGAATTTCAGAGATGGTGCCTCCTCCCTGCCCCTTGCGCACAGAGGCAGCAGAAAAAAAAATTTCCTTGCATCCATCTCCTTCCCTGTGCACCTGTACAGGGTTAAGCATATTCTAACACACTGTCTCATAATGTATTATGCTAGGGCACGACCTCACAGCCAGGGCACCATCATGCAGCTGCTGTCCTAGGAGAATGTCTAGGTACTGATTCCCTGCAGAAGAAGGGAGGCTAGAAGGAAAAAAAAAAAAAGAAAAAAAAAAGAAAACAAGAAAACAACACAGAAATATGCCAGCCTTCTTTACAGGAAAGAGATGAGCACGTAGATTCCTCACCAGTAATTCCATTAGAGATTATTAAATCTATTACCCCTAAAATAAGGTCTTTGGCTTTTTTTTTTTTTTCCCCCCAGTCTGTCCCTCCTTTGCCTGTTTCCTCTAGGCAGCCACCAGCACCAAGGTTCTTTATACATTATCTTTTTTTTCATTATCTTTTTTTTTTTTTTTTCTGGCAGAGCATATTCTCAAAAGAAAGCAAATTCCCAAGTTTCTGTTCTGTTGGCTGTAAGCACCAGAGCATGAACTGATCATACAGGGATCAGGATGAAACTCTGTATTTCTTGTATATAGTAATAAACATTCGACTGGGTGCAGAATATGACAGGAGAGATTATGAATTGGTGTTATGACTGCAAACAGGAGACAAGTTTTGTTAGATTACATCTGTAATCCTTTAGCATAGGAGAGAGAAGTCACTATCAGGAAAAGGAGAGACATTACCCATCACCTGGCACAGAATAACACACCCTGACTGAGGCATCCCTAATGAATTTGGTCTCCCATCCTCCTTCACTCTCTCTTGAGTTTGCCACTGTTAGTTTTGCATTTTCTGCACCATTATATCCAACAGTGGTGCTTACACAGATAGAAATCCCCTCTCAATTAAAAGGGATTTTGTCTGTGAGTACTTGCTCACAGTATGCTGCTGCTATCACCTTCTTCCTCAGGTTCTGTCGTGGGAGAACAGCTTTGAGTGGGTGAAGGTGGACACCATGCTCTGAAAAGAAACCAGTCAGTAGGAGCTCTGTTCTGCTTAACACTCATGCCACAGCCAAGAGCTATCCACTACAACATCACGAACAGGTAATTCTGCGAACTGTTAGTTTCAGCTTTACCATCTGCCCCTCCGACAGCCAAACTTCAACTCACGAGGAGATTAAGAGTTATCCCATATGTTGAGGGATATCGGATCAGTTTAAGGTGTGATTTTAAGCAACTGAAAAAGGTTTCCCATTTTGAACCAGACTTTTTTTCAGTTTAATTTATATCAGAGTTTCAAATTAAACTGAAAAAAGAAGGTGGCACACATTCACTTTCCAAATGGACTTTGTCTAATTCATCTAATCACTGACCCAGTCGCAAAGCAGTAGAACATGTGCACAACTCAGCTGGGTCAGTGTAAAATCCAGTGGTTTAGCATAAACTGTCAGTGAAAACCAGCGCATCTCTGCTGATGGACATAAAATGACAGCTTATCAGCTTCTCAAATAAAGATTTCTTCTCCTTCCATAATTATTCTTGTTAGTGGTTACAGACACCCTTTCTTCTACTTCACATAGTGTGAATTAATATAAAAAAAAATCAAGTCACATCAGCTAAAAACCCTGCGGTAAGATCTCAGCCCACAGCAAGAACAGCTAACCATCCACAGACCCGTGTGTTCCAGGAATGCACAGCTCAACCCTTCATACTCTTTTGGACCTGAGGATAATAGGAACTGGAACCAGTAACCCAGATAGGTATTGTTTCTCTTTTCCCTTATTGCTGTCCTACCCTCCTTTACGCCAACGATTAGGCGTACCCAAAAAGCTCACCTGATAGTCTGTAAATTGGAGAAGAGGTTCCCCCACTACCCTGGGCATGCTTTTTGCTCCTTTTAATTGTATGTATTCAAACTTTTTTATATATATATAAAAAAATAGAGTGTTATAAGGAACATTATCTCTTCTGCAGGGCTCCTTTGTAGATCCTTGGCTGTGGATATTCAACCTGTGAATCCTTTAGTCCTTAGCACACAACTGGGGACGAAAGAAGTTGGTAAATGATATGGCATCTGTCTGATAGAGACACTTCATCCACTTTCTGCTACACTGAGCTTGTTGCTCTTTCCAACATGACAGAGAAAAAGTGAGAGTACAAGGAGTAGAGAGAAAACAAAGAGAGACAACTGCCACATCTCCAGCTTGGCTCCAGAAGGGGAATCAGCTGAGCAGAAGGCCTCCTCCTCCAAGGAAACGTGGTAACTGAATTTCATCCTCTCCCCCTCCTCAAGATGGATGGTTTTAATGGCTCATGCTGAAAGAGCAAGTAAGAAAATCTTTTAATCAATTAAGATGAGAAAGGGGATGGTGAGTGCCAGCAGGCCAGACATTACCTGTCTCTAGTCTCTGAGAACTCTACCGTAGCTGGGATCTATTCATTCATCCGGGGTAGACTGTCCTCAAGAGCCACAATCAAACTCTCCAGTTTGTTGGCTATTCAGATTACTTCCCAACCCTTCTCCAAAAGTTCCATAAAGTTTACAGTTCAAACCTGATCTTTTAATTGGGATACGCTTGATTTTAGTGTCTTATAATGCTTTTCCCACACTTCCTTTCTCAATGCTGTTATCTGCGGGAAGAAAACTCCAACAACAGATTTACAGGGAAAATAAAAAAATATAATCAAATGGGTTCTATCTCCCCAGCTCCGCTCTTTTTGAACAGCATAAAGATTATCTTGTAGACACCTGAGATAATGTGGTCAGTGTGTTATAATGAGTTTTTTTCCTCAGCTGCTATGTTATGAGAAAAACAGCAGACACTCTTGTCTTTTTAACATTACAATAGGTATCAAAGGAGTGCCCTGGGAAGGCAGGTGACCTGCAGAATGATTTCTGTATTAGAGTTTAGTCTACACAGTGAAAAGATTGAGTAGCTCTGTCATACGGATAGATCAAAAATAGCAGACCTGCTTCCAGGCACTGCTGAGGTTGTCATAATGCACCCTGCTTCTTCCATGCTTGGAAAGTAGTTTTGAAGATACTTTGTGATGCTACAGCAGCGCTTCTGTGGGACTTCACAATATGAGGTGGCTTAGTAAATTTGGAGAGAGAGCAAGAATAAAATTGCTGACCTTTAAACACACACTACATGTCAGGAAGGCTTTGACTCACAGTAACCAACGTGTCTACTCCTGGCTAGACGTGAGGAACACAAAGGATCATGGAAAAACCAGCTGCATGATGATAAAAGAATCATTTGCTACGAGGTCTATCAAGAGTAAGGCCAACCTTGCCTCCTTTTGTACACACCATCCTCCTCATAAGAAAGACTACAAGTTGAACATTCCCATAGCTGCTACAAAATAAAGGAGAGTGGAGCTGGGGATCCATAACTGGGGTTAAATGCTGAACTCATCAAGGACATAGCAAGGATACACCATCCCCATCACGTTTATAAAGGAGGAGAGAGGCAATGCAGGAAGAGAGGAAGGGGACAAGGAAGCAAATAAATAAGGACAATGCACAATTTATGAAGACAAGAAGGTACTAAGTGCTACTCACCCAGAGTGTAAATTGGTATTGATGTCACAACACAGCCCAGCCAAAAAATAATGATGATGATAATTTAGGGCTTGCACTATATCTCACTCAAGCCACCGTCCTATCCAACAGCAACTCTCACCCTGCTGCTTTCTTCCCCTTCTCTATTCATTGGTGTCCTCCTAAATCAAATACACTCAATGTTGATTTGATTATATTTCCTTATTTTATTTATCATCCATCGCTCACTCTTCTACTCTTCTCACAAGTTCTCAGTGGGCACCTCAGTCATTTTCTAGTTCCTGGCAGTACGCAGAGGAACAAGCCTGTCTTTAGGCCACAGGAATTAGAATCCTTGTGCCGGTAAGGATTCATGCATCCTTTCCCAGCACTCATCTGTCATCCTTTAATCTCGCCTATTTTATGCTCCAGATCCTGGCTACCCAGTCCCGACTTCCCAGGTTTATAGCCCTGACTTACTTCCCTCCTGTAACATTTTACTGCTTGGTTATCGGCCCTTTGGGGCCTCATTTACACAAGTGCTGTTTTCGCTATAGTTAAGACTAATTCACTGGGTTACAGTTTGCTCTTACATCCTACATTCTGTTCAGTTCCCTGTCTCCTCTCTCCTGCAGGGAGGCAAAGGGTTTTCTAATGCACAGGAGATTTTTTTTATTTTTTTTTTTTTTTTTTGTAAATTATGGTTATTAATCCCCTTTTGGGTGTTTAAAAGCATGAACTAAACTCTCTCCCCCCTGTACAACATGATTCTGCCTACTTCTCTTTGATGCACATGTGCCCACTGAGCCCTTCACGAGGTCTGAGGGACCCTGAGAAGGGGACTTCACCTGGGATATGCTCTCCTCACGCAGTGTGATGTTTTAGAGGAATGGCAGACCACAGTCCTGAGAAAGCCCTGGGAGCCAGATACATCCCCTATTTGTTCCTCGGGTCCAGCTGACAGTATTCCAGTATTTTGCTCCTAGAATGTACATGTGTTTTCTTTCTTTTTTTTTTTTTTTTAATTTATTTTCATTTTCTCATTAGGGAAGGAAATACTTTCCTTGTCATTTCTGTTCATTTCTTCCCTAAAGCTTTATACAGTTACTCTATGACCATTAGATTTCTACCTTTCTAATATACACGCATGTACAGATACAGGTAAGCATACACACACAGATAATATATATCGGTGTGAGTATATGGCTCATTTCAATAAATCTCCCTAAACAAGGCTCATTTTCCAGTGTTGCTTGCTTTCACAGTTCCAACTCCAGCTGGGTCTGCGATTTATTTTGTTTATGGACCGGTTTTTATATAAAAGCACAGCACAATCAATGCCCTTCTCTACACTGACTAAGCCAAAACCACAGAATTGCCTACAGAAAGACACGAGGATGCAGTCAGAGGCCACCTGGTCAACCCATGTGTTTCCCCCAGAGCTGTATCGGATACACCCAAACCAGAGAGGACGGGGGGGACTACGGAGAACAGGTCAGTGTGACCCATGGAAGCTGCACAGCGTGACCTGGCTGGGGTTATATACCCAACAAGACTTGATGAGACTGCCCAAGCAAATGAAAGAAAAACTCAAAATCTGAGTCACATTAGAACCTCCCACACGCCAGGATCAAGAGCCTGTTGAATTGTGTTTCGGTAAACTATTTATCATGAGCTTAATTCCAAATAGCACCATAACAATATCAATTACATGAAAAATGAAACATCAATTTGTAAAGAATACTGTCTTTTGCTGTTCTCTGTTACTTTTACAGGATCAAAAGCTTATTGTCAACACTTATTAGATTTCCCAACCTACTGCAAGAGATAAATAGATATTATCCCTATTTTTTGATAGATAAATTGTGGCACAAAGACATTAAATGAGTTGCTTAAGGTCATACAATGAACAGTTTAGGAACTGGATCACTGGACTTATTCTTTTCTTCTAATTTCTGTGTTTCTAAACAGCAAACCCTCCAGGAGTTTGGCACACACTTGCAAATGATTTTCCAAAACTACCGATACTGGCATAACTCCATTCCTTTAGAAGCCAGTATGCTGTGAACAGAATTAGACCAGCTTATTATCTTAAATTGCAACAAAGCTAAAGCAGCATCAACTGGAGTTCAAAATCTCACCCAAATGCAGAATCAATACATCTCCAGAGAAAGTGCCAATAAGAAAAACCAAAGTGCTACCTTGCAGCAGGCACATATATGTTTACATGCGCCTCAAGATGTGTGTGATTATGTTCAGGTTTTGTTCTTCATGATCCTTCCTCTTTCTCCAAGTGCCTGGCATCCCCTTTTCCACCCTCAGAGATGTGCTGTGTGCTGCAATGTTTTCACTTGATGGTTGATGGAGTTCCCCTACATGGAGGTGGAAGGAAAAAAAAGAAAAAAAAAAAGAAAAAAAAAAAAAAATCACAGCTCTGTTGCCGCACATGTCTCCTTCTTGGCCTGGCATGACAACCCCAGCACCCTTGCCAGGAACACTTTTTGAGAGATAAGGGTGTGAGTGCTGCAGGATCCCCCTCAGGCCCAGCTGCCAGCTGGTACAGGCAGTAAAGAAACAACGCATTATAAATTCCTGCAAACCTCACTTGTTTCAAGCCACAGATATCACATCTAATGCATTCAGCAGTTAAAAATGAAGGAATCTGAAACTTGACACGTTTCTATTCAGTGGGCAGAAGTACAGCTCCAGACTCCTTCATCAGAACCCTGTCGGGTGGTCTAGCAGCAGCTACCTGTGGGGTTTGGAGGCTGAGATCTTAGCTCCAAAGTAGGCTCATCCTACATAATACTGGTCTCAGGAAGAACCATGCCCTGCCACCCAACCCTGCATTGACAAGGGGCTGATGCAGACATACATATATCACCCCACAAGGGGCTATGTCCTCAGTCAGCACCCAAACCTGAATGTTTCCACAGATTACTGTTGAAAAGGTGTCATATACTCCACCATTCCTCTAAGTATTAAATACTGCATTGTTCATTGGACAACACTGTAGAGACTTGGATTGGTAAAACTGACTATTCCTTCCTCAGTGAGCTCAGCTCACTGACTCCAACAGACCTATTTATATGAACAATAATTACTTCTCTGAAGAAGGGATTAAATCTCCAGCTATTAGACGCTAAAGTAAAAGCCCAAATGACAGACACTAATCTCTTCAGGGTATAAAAGTAGTTTTCAGATGGTACATTAACCGGCTGTGTAGTTTTTATCCAGAGAGTCCCTGTTCCATAATCAGAATGTGTATGCCCTGTGTACCACCAGATCCCAGACCAACATCTGTAGTGCATGCATTAGCAGCAGTTTACCGCTGCGCTTCTCCGTGCAAATTCCGTCGTTGGCAGCATTCCCTAATTCCTTCCAATTCATGTGGAGCAGAAGGGGGGAGCGCAGTAGATTCCTGAACGTGCATGCAGTGCTTGCTTTGGAGAAGACATGTGATACGCTTAATTTTCTGAAACGTGTATTCAGACACAGGGGAGAGTTGGTCAGCGTTTAAGGTGGCTAGGAACTGCCTCCAGCATGAAGACTCTAGGGAGGTCTGGAGACAAGTGTTCTAGGGACAGTGTACACATTGGAGAGGACATCCCAGGTGGTTTTCAGGGCTACAGTTATAGACGTGTGGACTTAGAGGGGGTGAAAAACAATCTTCTGCAAGCTTAGCAATCTTTTATGTCAACCCATTTGTTTGGAAGGAAAAGGACCCAATGTTCCATTTCTAAAGAGAGTCTGAATCTCAAGTGAGAAAGAGGTGTTGCATACCTCACTTCTGCTGATGATCCCATCCAGCATCAGCAGTGTAGAGGAGCTTTGCTTTTTCTTGCGCTCCAGGCAGGAGTTTTCATTCACTATGTTCAGTGAACCTAGAATAATAAAGGGAAAACTTAAATAAAAAGTTCCGCCTCAAAGGCAGGTGCTGAAAAGCAGTTACTAAATGGGAAAATGGGCAAAGGTGCTCCCACATTTCCCACATAATCCCACTTCCAGCTAGGGCAACAAGGCCTCAACTGGAATGTCACAGCAAAATGAATGCTAAGGCACTCCTTCCTCTGCAGTATGTGAGAGGAGAGGATGACAAGAGGCTGAAAGTGCAAAGGGATGCAAAACACAGAGACCTTAGTTGGAAAACTGAAAGCAGCAATTGAAAATTTAAAGTGAGGGAGAACTGAACTCTGGGTTGGCATTGCTGGAGTAATTCTTCTCACCACCACTATGTGACTATCCCAATAAACCACTTGAATAACAGCATGGGGACAAGGAAGAAGGTAAAACACCTTCAATGCTTGTGTATAAACTTGATTTTGCATGTGCATGAAGGCTTATTGAACAAAAATCCAGTTCAGTCTTGAGTCCTACCCAGTGCCCCTGCTTTCCCTTTCCTCACCAAACCTAGTGGGAAAAAAATAAATAAAAAAAGAGAATTGGCTAACTAGTATGGTCTCCCTAGTTTCCTTGGGTTCCTTTGGCTTCTGTTCCCTCATTTTGTAAGAGGGACTGTGTCCAGAAGACTTAATTGGATCTCAGAAGCTCGGCTATCTCCAGAGCAAGTCCTCGGGACAGAAGAGTCTGAACCTCCCACACCACATACCACTGGTGGCTTGAAGTTGCAGAGCTTATAGCTTTGATGGTAATATTCAAGGTGTGTTTTGCAAACTGCTAAGTGGTCACAATCTCATGAACTTCCAACAGTTGTTGCTGTTCCTCCAGTTTCTAAGTAGATGATGATGGGTGGAATGAAAGTAGCAGGAGACCCACACAGGAAGGGGTGAAAGGAAGGAAAGGAGAATCAAGAGAAGCCATTCCTTCTCAGAAACTCTTCTTTTACCCTTTCTGTATCAGCAGAACTGCCTCACCTCTCTACTAACATACCATAATATGGCAGCAAGCTGAACCAAAGGCTGCTTTTTTTCCATGAAACATAGACCCAGGGCTGGAGACAGCATGGGCCAGAATTTAGGGTAGATCTGCTCCAAGACTCATCCTCCTAGCAACTCATGTTTCCCCAATGCTGTTATCAGAAATAAAATTATAAAACCCAGCTCTTCCTTCATCATGGCTTGATAAATTCTCATCCAAAGGTCCTGGAAACTGGTATAAAGACTCCTACTGACTACAGTAAGATGAAGGCCACTCCAGCCTTTCTTCCAGAGGATCTGAAGTCTGGCAGTCATGCCCTAATCTGAAATGTTCTCTGATCATTCCATTCTCTAGTAACTAATAACCCTGACACCAAAATTTTGCCATTTTTCCCAACCAACCTGAGTGGTATTTACTCACATTGCACATACTCCAAGGGGTTAAAGCATCCATTTTGTTCTGGACACATTCTGTATGACTCAGTTTCTAAAGCACTAAATTGTAAACCATAAACCCATGTCATTATTTACTTTCTTAAAGATAACATGGAGCCAGCTTCTCCCCATGTCTCTCTCCCTTTTTGCTGCCTTTTGGAGGCATTGTGACTGCTGCACGGCTCAGTAATTCCCAAGTCAGTGCATATATAGAAAATCCCTGTCAAACAATGGCTCAGGAGAGGGAAGGAGGGAAGCTCTGTTCGCCACCAGACTTGGTTCTTCCATGGCTCCCCCCTTCCCCATACCCAGGCTATTCTGTGGCCATCCTCCCTGCCTCCTTGCCCTGTGGACAGGCCAGCAGAAGTGCTCACGCTCCAAACCCATTTGGGGGGAAAGGAAAGGGGGAGCAGCGTGCAGCAGAGGGAGTGGGGAGGGGGTCACAGGGGAACAGAATGAACTTGTTCTCAGAGAAGCATGGCGTCCAGACTGGCGGCTTTCTTTTATCCTGTTTCAGTTCAGTAAAAGCCTCAATTAACTCCACATTAATTATTAAATCAGAACAATGCATCTTTGGGTTCCAACAGCTAAATTCTGTTACTGCTGTTTCTTTGGGGAGCTTGGCTAGTTTTACAACTTAGGACATAAATATCTTTCTTCAAGGAGCTCCTGGGCTGTTGTTTTTATTTTTCTCTCTGTGGGAGCGTTTTTAATCACGGTATCTCATGTATGCATGGAGGCAAGCATTTCTGGGCCTGCTGCACCTTGAAAACTTTTCACATCTAACACATAGAGCTCCTCCAGGCTCTAACAGGTGCTAGCAACACAGCCATGAGATTTTACCCCCTCAAGAAAGCCCTCAAATTAAGGCTTTCCAGGAAGCTGGAAGCATTTGCACAGCCCCTCTAAAACAGGCTGCTACCTTGTAAAATGGAGTGCTGAGTTTCCAGGTGCACATTATTCTTTAATGCTACAGCTGCTTCCCACCCTTTTCTCCATGAATGACCCTAGGAATTCTACCAAATAAGACCAGTCTAGAAATATTTGCCTTTTTCTCACCCCATTGTTGCCAGACACACACACTTACAGGATGTTCTTCTGTTCTTGGTTGTTCACTGATGTATGTCTTGCTTAGCAGAGGGAAGCATCCCCACACACCCCCTGCTCATACCACCGCTACCCCTCTTCTTGGCACAGGTTAGGAGGAGCCAAAATAGCTGCTCTCTGGGCATTTGACCATGTGCCAAGGGCCCCAAGAGGGAGAGAAGAAAAGGAGATACAAGTTCCATATGGGGCCATTCAAAGCTCCTCTCTTGCTCTTCAACTTTGCACAACACCATGACGTACTAACTCAGTACAATGCTAGAAACCTCTAGGAATCTATCTTAGCTCAGGCCTCTTAAAAATGTTTTTGCCCTCCCAGCCCTAATGTCTTTTACTTCCCCGAGTGTATTTTCAGACTCTTGCCCTTGTAGGTGTGTCTGATCATACTTTCTCCTTTCTTGTCCCAGATTATTTTGGAGACAAATGGCTTTCCTAAAGTCTCCGCCTTCCACCCATGAAGTTGTAGGACTTCCTGAGGAATAAGCAGCTCTAGCACTGTAAAATGCTTTTATTTCTTACATGAATTTAATGTCTTTGGGAAAGAGCCAACCTGATAGAATTGAATGCAAAGGCTTTATAGCCTCAAAACGGGTGCAGCAAAGCCTGGCAGAACATCTGCACATTGTCTGAACTGGAGGGAACAGACACCATGGATCAGAGGGCCTTCATTTCCCAAACAGGTAAGTCTCCAGTTTCATGGACAGAGAAACCCATCTATCTCCTCCCATCCTTTTCTTCCTCCACCAATTCTCTCTCTTTCCCATGTTGTGAGCTTTTGCTGCTCTACTCTTGCGTGCAGAATGAACGAAAGTGATTAGAAGCCCCTTGGGCCACATTCACAGCTGGAAAGGGAAGGAACAACGGCACAGGCATCTCTGTCAGTTGTACAGGGTCCAGAGGCTCTCAAGCACCTTGTCTCAGCCCGAGAGGAGTGGCAGGGGAAAAGAAAGTGAGGTCACCAGCGACACACTACAACACAGGTCAGAGAGCAGTAAATACAGCAGAAGGGAAGAGAAGGGACTAGAGATACATGAAGGGAGAGATGAAAAGGGAAAAGAGGGTCTCAGCTGAGACCAACTTTCTCATTTACACTGTCTTTCCTCTTTGGCCAAGAGGACAAGGGACTAAGGGTGTTCTCTACTCTTGCTCCTCCCAGACAGCATGAAATCATTGGGCAGAAGGTCATGGTTTTAAATCTGCATTGAGCTGAGTTGGGATACTACATGCAATAAACTGATAAGAAGGGAAGGGAAAAAATGGTGTCTGATATGTACCACCATGGGGAGAGCTTTGGTGCTGGGCACAAAATGAAACTCCTCACTATAATAATAGAAAACTGTGCATTAAAAAACCCCACAAAAAGCCAACCAACAAAAAACCCAAGTAAGCAAGTACAGAAAAATAGACACAAGTAGATAACTAAATTAAACTGGCAGCTCTGAGTAAGTAGCTAGTCAGTCAGCCACCTTTTCTGTCTCCCTTGGCTGCCTGGATTTCTGTTTCTGCTCAGAGTGGGGAAGCTGGCAAAACTTCATGCTTGACCTGCAGTACCACTGACAACATGTGATTTGCTTTGCCTCTGTTGGAAAAGACTGCAATATTTGCTGTAGCAAACTTACTGTCTGTCAGCCCACATGTCCTCGTGTCCTTCAGCGATGCCATTGACCACAACTCTCCAGTTCTTTTGGCAGAAATGACGAGGGGGAGGGAAAACCTACAGCAAATATATTTGTGTTAGAGAAGCTGCTTCTATGTGTCTTTTTTTTAAACAACAAAAAAAATCAGAATGGTCTAGAAGGGGACCAACAGTAAGTATTTTCTTCTAATCTTGCAAATGTTTCAAGATACTCTACACATTGTTGCCTGCATGCAGGACTGGGTGTGAGCTGTGTGTTTGCCATCAGTGCAAGTCACGCTCAGAACCTTTCTGATCCTGCAGATTTCAGGAGTAAGGTTATCCTGGGAGGCTGCTCCCTGGGTGCTGAGGACACAACCCTCTTGCTCAGAAGAAAAAAGTCTCTGCAGCCATATCTTAAGTTTCTAGGAGTACACATCTCAAAGATATGCCTGAAAGACACTACCCAGGGCTCTGGGTCACATAAAAAAGGCAGGCAGACAAGGCGGCACACTGTGGGAAGGATGTCTGGCGACTGTGTGAACTGTGTGGCACAACCACCCACAAAAATGAGGCACTGGACAGTGCTGCATGAAGCATAAATTCAATCCCTTTTTGCTACCCACTCCCCTGTGTATCCTTTTGGAAAGTTCCACATTCTCTGACAGAAATCAAGGCGTCCATCCCTGTGCTGCAGTTCTACATTTGCAAAATCCACCTTTCAAAGAGTTTTTAAGATGTTGGATGAAAGCTGCTATTACACCCTACAGTTAATTAGGTAATCACTATTATTTATTATTGTGGCAGTTTCTGGAGAAGTCGCATGAAAGCAGAATAGTAAGCTTGACCTTATGTCCTCACATCTCAGACTAATTCAATATTCTTTATCAGACATACCTTCGCAAAGTTCCTTAGAGTAGGGGGCTCATTTGTTCTGCAGGAAGTTTGCAACACTTCAAAATGCTACAAAAATAATTAATAAAATTATCATTATCCATCATGATAAATACCAGCAAACTGCCTGCCTATAGACAGCAAAATCCATATATTATTGCCAATTTGGAAGGGATTACCAGTGTCAAGTAGAAAAGTGTCTCTAGAATGTTTAACTATGGCTTATTCTAATGCCCACCTCCATTTGCATTTATGGAAGACACATGGAATAGAATTCAGAAATGTACACAGTTAAATAACATAGACAAATAGAACAAAAATTAAGGGCAAAGACAAAGAAGCAGCCTGTTGATGCTTGTCTGCTTGAGAGAAGTCCACATGTTCACCCCTGAAAGTGGAAAATGTCCAATATAGAGCCCCATGATACTCCTGCTTACACTAGATTTATGTCAATGGAAATCCTCTGACACCAGCTGAATTGCTCTTCCACACCAGCATGACAGCAGAATCAGGGCCAGGTTCTCTGCAGGGGAAAAGAAAAAAGAAACAATCTGAACAATTTTCATTTGTATCTGTGCCTCCTACTCTGCCCCATTTAAAGCAAGGCAGCATGGAACTATTTCTCCTTTCTTCTGGCAGGGTCTAATAAGAGCAGTGAGAAGTGTTCACAGCTACATCCTTCATCTGAGCATCTCCTAGCACAGACATTTCTCCATCAAACATCACCCCGTTCATTCCTGCAAGGCATATATGGATGTCTATCCCCACTCTACAGGTGCACAAACTGAGGCTCGTGGGGTGTTGGTAGAGAAGCTGGGAATACAGTCAAGAAACCTTAATTTCATATGCCCTTGGTAGAACTTGCAGATGGTGTTTGTTTTTACACCAGATAACCCACTGTTTGCTAAGCAGAGATACGCTTTGCTGCCAAGTGTGAAAATCAGCGTGCAACTGTAGCATCAAGGCATAAAACTACTGTCCCTAAGGCCAGTCAGGTTGGTCATTCCGATTCATGGGTTTACAGAAACAATCCCGTCATCTTATTTTAGCAGCGCCCAAGCACAAAAGGGAGGAACCTCCCACAGACTGGAGACAACAGGGACACTCACACAGAGGGCCTGATCCAGAACTGCCTGATGACAAAGGAACCATTTCACTGTTCTCTGTACATTTCTATGGGCCTCACCCCCCGGAGAATGCCAGCAAGATGCTAGTAGAAGCTACCAGAAATGGTCCCGTGGGAGTAAGTAAAAGGTCCTGCCATCTTATCCTGGTCCAGGAATCCCCTTTCACATGATTAATTATTTGTAGTGTTAAGCAAACATGAGTGCTTTTAGTGCAGACCGAAGAAGGGCTGCTCCTAATCAAAAGCAGCCAGCTTGTTTATTTCTATTTTTTTCCCCCCATTGTCTATTTTGGTGTTTATAAGAACCAAAGTTGGGAGCTGTGTGGCTGTGGCCTCCTCACAGCAGCTGGCTTGCTTGTAAAGCCTCCACATCAGCCAGAAACACATACCAGCTATATGGTTCATGGAGCATTCCCAGTGGGAGAAAATACCCTTTGGTGGTAAGGCCAGGCCAACGTCTTTGTGCCTGTGGTGCACAGAGATGATTCCCTGAGCTGGCTCCAAACCGGCCAGCAGAACAGGGATGGCTGTGATGGAATTTCTAGATAAGCAGGCAGACCTGATTATCTAGAAATGTGCAGTGAGAGGCACTGACCACCACTCCAGCCTGGAGCTGGGAACAGTGGCTGCACTTCACCCAGGATCCTCCTTGACAGCTCCCATGCAAAACCCAACAGGTCCTTTTCTTTGGATCCTCCCACCTGACAGAAGAGGGATGGTAAGTCAAAGTCTGCCTGTGAGTTCTCCTGTCCCATGCTGACATGTGCATCGGACAGCAGGACTATCTATGTCGTGTACCCAAGTTAGTAGGAGAAGTGCAGTCGCCAGGCTTCTCCCGAGCGTGCAGCAATCACACGTACACTGTTGACACCCTGGCTTCCAATTTCCAAGTCCCTGCTACCCAAGAAAAGGTACATGTCTCCAAAATAACCACCAGTTTGTTATGCCAAGAACTAGCCTGATTTTCACTGTTCACTTTGGTAATTCTGAGCCTGTCACTAATCAGTGGCCATTTAGCAATTCTGATCACCAAGTTCACCATGTTGGAGAAGTTTCATGGGCTGAAGTTGGTTTCCTTTCGCTGTCTTTTCTTTAATAATAAAAAAATTACATCCCCCCCAAGCCCTTTCAAGCCACAGCAAGAATAACAGACTCCCCCAGCAAAAGAGTGGCCAAGAAGTGCAGCACCTCATAAGGTGTACATACATCAAACCAATAACTCTTGAAGAAATAAATATAATGTAGAAGAGGAAAATGAACTCACTTCTTTAAACATACCAGTAATATAAGCCACGGGCTAAGCAGGAGAGGAAAGAACACTCAACACAAGCTAGGAAGAAGGGGGAAGGAGGCAGAAATGTTACTTTTGCAAGGGATCACGTAACACCAATTACTGATATGGCATCAGGAAAGGGGTGTAACCGCTGTAGAGCAGACCACAGCAGAACAACACTCTGCAGGTTGACAGGAATGCATTTTCCGCTCACCATTAGCAGCAGGGACATCCACCCTTATGTTTTCCCTCCCCAAAGCAGCATAAGTTCTTCCTTTATTTTGGAGAAGCTGCTCTGAGCCCTTCTCCCTACTCCCCTGCAACATGTCCCGACCTCCCGTTTGATTTCCACGTCCTGTAGAGCAGTTCCTGCCCCCACCTCAGCTCCACGGGGAAGGAGGGATAACACCTTTACAAGCAGCAGCCCATCTTAAAACTGAGCTCCTGCCTGTGAGGCAGCAGCTCTCAACAGGTCCCCTCTCATCTGGAACCACTCTTTTCTGTTTAGATCCCAAGAGGATATGCTTAGCCACATGCTAACTCCGAATGTCATACTTAGCTCCCTTTTTTCACTAGCCCCGTGCATTAGCTGGGTGTAGTTGTCCAATTCTACCATACCTACAAAGAGCCGAGATATAAACCTTTAATGGACACTACAGTAAGGGGGGCAAAGCACCACTATACCACGGTATTAGGAGTACTGAGCTATGTAAAGAGCCCCAAGAGAGATCTCTGCATGCTCCCAAATATAAATTTTCCTGTGCTGAGGGACTGCAGAGCCAGACAGGTTAGAGGGGAGAGCTATTAAAACCATCTGAACTTGAGCAATACTGGACAGTTTGTACTTTTTTTCACTTTTTACGGCTGCTTACAGTCCCAACTTTAATATTCTTTTTTTGGCACAGGGCTGATTACATGCCTAATGCCTAAAGAAAAGTGGGAATACTGAAGGATTAGGAATACCTAAATTTATGGCAGGATTAGCTGGAGTTTTATCCTGCCTGACACAGAGAACTAACATGAACAGTCAAGAAGGACATTCCAGCCCCATTATCTCCTACTCCTGCTGTAAAGAATGCAGAAATAAAAGATTGCACAAAAAAAAAAAAAGTCTATGACATGAGATATCCCAGTCTGTTACGAGAAATCAGCATGTTTGTTGAATAACTCCACAATAATTCAAAAAATATTTTATAAAGGAATTGAATAAAAAGTCTAAATCATCTCTTGCTTACATCAGTTTTACATAAAAAAACATTAATGAAAAGAGAACCAAACCCAAAGAAAATATTTGGTCAGATCTCATTCCACTGCCAATGAAATTTGCCACCGAGCTTAATGGAGTAGGACCAACACCAGAAATACCTACATCTTCCATACAGCCATATCATTCAAGGCTCCGCTTGGATGTCGGACGATGAAATTAGCATTTCTGTGACCAGAATGACTGATTCAGGTGCTAATCTAGTGCAGATTTCCTTGGGTGACCTTGGGCATGTTTCAGTTTGCTTTCTCTGAAGCAGGGACGACAGCCCCAAAGACCTTGGACGGCTCTTGGGGAGGCATATTCCCAAGTTTGCCATGGACTCAGAGTGAGTTACTGATGGATCCAGACAGAAACAATGGCCAGATCCTGTAGAAAGCAGAAATAAAACATAAGAAGCATTATGAGCCGATTTTCATGTGGGAACTGTCGGTTCTCAGCGCTGCAGAAAGCCAGCCAGCCAGCCAGCCACACACGCTCTCTCCCTCAAAAGATTTTTAGACCGAGAATTGTATTTTTTGAGTCCTCGTTCCTACACTGGGCTTGACATTTTAAACATATAGATCAGGCGATCCAGCGTAGTGGAGCTCGGGGGTAACAACAGTGATTATTTTTCAGTAGGAAACACACTCGCTCATTTAAATCTCGGGTAATTACATTACAGAAATGCTGCAGAACAAGCCCTCGCCTGCCCCTCCCCGCTCCCTCTCCCCCCTCCAGGCCCATTCCCCTGCCTCTGAGCCGAGGCGGGAGCCCCCACAGCCGCCCCGCCGGGGCGCAGCCTCGGCCCCGCAGCGCTCGGCAGTAAACGCGCTTTGAGCCGCTGGAATCAGAAGTATCCGAGCGGTGCGTTTGGGTCCCAGAAAACTCTTGGGGTTCTTTGTGGCATACAGAAAAGACCCGAGCATCTTGGTGCTGCTTAGTAACCAGCTAACCTGAGGGATCTGGAGCACGGCTTCTCCAGAGGTACCGGCGCCGCCCGTAGCTTGGTACAGAAACAGAGCGAGGGAGCATCCCCGGTGGCTGCGTTCTCCGCCCGCCCTCTTTTCTTTTTAGCAAGCCGCCACAGTTCTTCCTCCATGATAACAGATTGCTGTGGAAATAGGGAAATTCATTCCTCCCTGATAGGTAAGGAGATAAGGTTAATTTGTTGATAACTTCTCATTTTTATTATTCCTCCAAAACTGTTTAAGATGTTTAACAATCTAGCTTTGGAATAAAGAGGGACAGTTTTTGCACCGAGTGTTGATAATGGGTGAAGAATTGTAAGTGTCTCAGTGGAATTGTGTCTGCTCCAACAGGTTAAATTTAAAGTGACAATTACTCCATATTTTCAATACTGGAAATTGAGCTAGTAGTTTCATCGTGAAGATGGTGCATACAAAAAGAATCAGTGCCAGAGGATGTGTATCTGACCCCTGCATATTTGAATCCTGTACCAAATAAGGGGTCAAGAATATTCTGCACTGTGAAACATTTACGTTCATTTTACCCGACCTTTTCAACTTTCCGGGCCCTTTGGTAGAGGCTGTTTTCACCAAATTCGTTCTCAGACATAAACAACTTAATTTGTCCTCAGTCAAACACCAGTGAAGAGAATTGAGTTATGCTGGAGGCTTATTTATCATATGAAATCTCTTGCCACCAGCACCTGAGTTGAGCAGTTGTATTGTTAATAATAACTTAGACATAATAGCTCAATACGCAGAATTGAGCATTGATACTTTTTCTCCCAACCTGCAAATTACTGCATTACACAACTCACATGGTGTCTCTCTAATTTTTTTTTATGATCAGATTTTTTCCCTTCTTTGCTACGTGTGTGCTCTGCTACCACTGACACAGGCAGGGATTCGCGAGGTTTGACTCTGATGCTTCAGCTTTTAAACATGCCGTTGATGAAAATTTTTTTTGATTGCACAGTAATAGAAACTCTCTGCTGCCTCCTTTTCAAATGCTGGCTACTGCTGGTAATAACATGACAACACTCAAAATTCAGTGATTACTTGAAAATTACAGGTTTGGATGATAACTCCGTTTCACTCAAGGATGTCACATACTGTAATGATCTAAAAAAGGATGGCTTTTGTGAGTGGGCCAGCGTTCTTAATTTTCCCACTTACTTTGCACCTGCCTCTAAACAATTGGGCTTTGCAGGGTAAATGACGTGCACATGCCTGGCAGCATCCTCTCACCAACACCAAGGATTCACATTTGGAAAACCACTACTCTTAAAATCATGAGCTTCTGTAGCTTTCGTGAAGGATTTATTGAGGCTGAGAACCACTGAGCAGTACCCGATGGGATAGACAGGACACTGCAGAGCAGACAGCTCAAGTCAGGGTTGGGTGCAGCCTGTTGGTGGCAGGAATAACTCTCCCTCATCCCTGTGACACAGGGTGCGAAAGAAATTAAAGGGTCACAGTCTCCTTTGCCTCCCTACTAAATCTTCCTTTAGATGCATATAGGCCTATGGAGCTTATTGCTTTACCATCATGTCATAAAGCTTCTTTCTGTCTTTTATTTGTCACCTTTGTCTGGTAGATTTTAGGGAGGGCTAATTTTATTTATTTATTTTTATCTGTAAGTCCCAATAGAAGTGGAAATAACATAATAATTTCTAAGATATAATTTAGCCTGTAATAAAGATGGGCAACCTATGCCTTAAGAGCAGATGCCTTAATGACTTCAGTAAAGACCATTTACTTGTGTTTGCAGGGCAGGTTTCTTCTCTCTCTGTCATTAGCCAAAACTGAAACAAAGATAAGAGACACTGGGTTATTGCCTATTTTCATACTGCAGTGGTGCAAGCTATGGAATTCAGTCATTTATTAGATGCATATTAAATATGCATGACAGTAAAAAGAGAACATTGAACATGAATGTAAAGCACTCTCATACACTAAATACTCTTGTAACTAAAGAAGTACTGGGGTTGGTGTCCACAGGCTCAACCACTGACTCTATCATCGACTTGCTGAGTCACATGAATACTTCTGCATCTCTCTTTCTCCCATTACGGAAAGGAAAATGAAGATTTACTGGAAGAGCTGCAGGAGCTTCAATACATCCTTCAACCCCAATTTCCACTGCCCTCCCCCTATCCTGGCGACTGGCACGTCCTCGGTGCAGCTCCAGCAGTGGGCCTTGGGCTGCTGCCTCATGCCTGGGGGCTCCTGGAGCAGGACGGCTGGGTGCTCACAGGACCACCCAGGTCTCCCCGGCTGCAGGTCTCTGCACCTATCCCACCCCACGAGTCAGTCTGCAGGAGTGAGCGTGCCCCACCGCAGGGCCTACAAAGGCAAGGGAGGGCGACTCCTGCGCCTCCTGATGTGGCCACAGCTGTGCTCACCTTCACATCAGGGCTGTAATGTCTTCATTCGGTTTGACACATCCTGGTCAAAGGAGAAACCCAAAATGAAGAAGTCTAAGGCCAGTTCTTTCAGTGCCTTTCCCCTGAAAATTTTGTCCAAAAATCAACATGTTTCTGTGGACTCTCAATTTTTGACAAACTCACACTTTCAGTTGATCATTTCGCAATCAACGTTACTCAGAGCCTCCAAGAAGCAAGCCCAGCTTTGCATCACCAACACACCAGGCCGTTAATTTTGCATTTTAATTGACCACAGGAGCAGTCCCCTTCACTGTCGTAATTTACATATGCAGAAGAGTTAATGAATACAGAGGGATTGCGTGGAATTTCTTGCCTTTATGCTTTCTTTTATTTTTTAGCACCTTCGGATCCGTCCTCTCTAGTCCTTCCTGGCACACTGTAAAGAACGGCTGCTACTTCCCACATATGCTCTCCAGTACTTTGGGGATTTACAGCTGTGATGGAAAGCAATCTTAAATGGAGTTGGACCGAAGGGAAGGGCGTATCATGTCTAATTGGAAAAGCATACCCATATATTTAGAGCAGACAAAGAGGGGACAAACCCCACCTATCTGTGGTAAGTGAAGACTAAATTAAACAGAAAAGGGGAGGGGGGGAAGAGAGAGAAAGGAAGAAAAGAAAGAAAAGGAAAAAACCCAAACTTTAACTTTGGTCTCCATCAAGCCAGCAGCTCTAGGAACACTTGACTTCCATCTGTGCCAGAAATGTGCTGCACCTTCTGCCTCACTGTTAGTATTTTTCATTCTAGAAAAAATTAACAACACCAAAACCAAAACAAAACCCCCTCTTGCTTTCTCAGCTCAGCTTCAAGGAATGGGATCCAGACAAACCGCTGGAGGGAAGGAAGGCTTTTGGATTCTGCATTTTATTTTATTAGGTGTAAGTGAGTTATTTTGATTATGTTGGCAAGAAGTAGGAAAAAAACTCCTTATGGCAGCAGCTCTGTCCCCTCTCTACCCACTTCTCCTTGCACATGTGCACTCCCAGCACCCACTGCCACAGAAGTTGGCCAGCAAAGGCTCACAGAGGCAAGCCTACACCCGTGCCTCTGCACTTTGTGATGTTTGACTGCTTAGGTGGAAGACAGAAAAGCCTTTTTTTTCCTCCTTTTTTAATTGAGGCACGAAGGTAGGAAAAGGAAGGGGAGGAGAAAAAGTGTGCAAATCCCCCAAGTTCTTTTCTCCCCAGTTTGGGCATTGATCTCTGGGGTTTTCATATGAATGAATGGCATTCTTTTCAAGTGGCCTTGGAGCTCCATGTGTGTGGTGACAACGTGGCTACGCTGTGCTGTAGTGAAAATGATGGGCAGTATCTGCCAGCCACGGGGCCCCAGGGAAATCAGTGCTCCTTCCTGACATCGGAGACCTGCCACTGGGCAGGCAGTGGGGAGCTGGGCATCCTGGACTTTATTCTTCCAGCTGTCACTAAAGTTTTGTGTGAACCTTGAGTCATTTAACTTCTCTGCTCATCAGTTTCCCTGATGACTCTTCACCTACCAGAGAAAACAGGGAAACTGGAGAGCTGCTATCCTTACACTGCCAGGAAGGACCCAATGCATGCAGCAGAGTTCAAGTAATTTAAAGTCTAATTTTTGCAAAGATCTCAAAGATTGGCCTCATGGAAGGGTGATCTTCTATCTGAATGCCTGTGTGCATGCATATGTCTGTATCAAAGGATAATCAGAATGGGAAGTTATTAATATGAATGTAAAAGCCAAGATCAGAGGCAAATATCCTTACCAAGCTGAATGCCAGAAACACTAAACAAAGGAAGCAAAGAGTGGTGCATTATCTCCCCAGTCCAAAGGGGATCCAGAGTAAGGGAAGATGGGAGCTGTGGTGCTGCTTAGTTGGGAATTTTAGCTTCAATTTTCGGTGGGTTTTTTTTAACGTAGTTTTAGAAGCATTTACTACTTACGTGCTTGAGACAGCTCTTAATTCTTCTCTTCCCTGGTGTGGAATCACCTGCTATGCAGATCTCACGTCTACAACACCTCTCTCCTTTGCCTGATGGTAGCTGAGGAAGCAGAGGAGGAGGACAAAACGTTTTTTCTCCATAGTGAAGCTAAAAGAAATAAAATTTCAGATCGGAATTTATCAACATCTGACTTCCTTCTTGGCACCACAGAGGCAATGTAGATGGCTTTGAGACCTTGCAGAGAGCCAGAGGCACCGTGTAGCACCACTTTCCCTCCCTGACAGAGATCCTGTCCTCGGTACAAACATTGGGAGAGGAGCACAAAACTCGAGCCTAGATTGGGTGTGGAAAAACACAGCTTAAAGAATTCTTCCCATGGCACCCTCCATAGGTTCTCAGACTCACATAAACCAAAAACCTAGCGCTGCTCCTATTGACAGTAATAGCAGAACTTTGTTAAAGACGGTCTGGTATTGAGCAAGAGACGTGGAACCCCCTGTATAGCACAGAAGGGAAGGTCTTCCTTGGCCACCTGCAGGGGAGGTCGAGGAGGGAGCCCAGGGGGTATGTGAACAACTTGGATTCTGCCCACGCGATCTGTGCCTTCCTCGTGGGACAAAGCAGGGAGCCAGATGAATATGTGGCTTAAGAGTGGGGCAAGGCTGACACCGAGGGAAAATGCAAAGATTAGTGCAGGAACACTGAGCCTCTGAATGGAGATTGCCACATGAAATGCAAACTTCTGAAGTGTGACTGAGCCTCCAGCTTCTCCTGGGATGACATATAGCAGAAAACAAGACTAAACTTTTGGTGTTTTGCATGTCCCCTGTGAGCTCTTCTCACAGGAAAGGCAGAGGGAATAAGGAGGTAAACTTGAAACCAGGCAATTTCCTGGGCATGGCCCTACGGACTGGCTCTGTACATTTGGCTTAACTGCTGTGTTTAAGGCACCACCCAAGAGGAGAAAAAAAAAAAAAGGAGGGAATAATAGAGTTCTGAAAGCTGGGAAGGGGACGGAATCTCATAAAAGGGAACCCTCCCACGCTGGAAGAAATGGGAAGCAATAAAGGGGAAAGTGCGGCCTTCCCGAGGCACGGGAGAGAGCAAGTGGTCCGAGGGAAGCGTGGATGTGAAATACGGCCCTGCAACAGCTGGTTAGCACATCAGCCTGTTGGTGTGCGGGCTCCTGGCCAAGAGCGTTCGGTCAGAGTCCCAGTCTAGCAAGAGCAGCCAGACAAATGCAGCAGGATGGGAGTCAGTCCTTGCAAGTTGTAAACTGATGCAGAGATGCTGCCTTCTTTACTTGGGGACAGCCTAGATGCAGTTGTGTGACGGCAAAAGGGAAGGGAGCAGGTTCTCAGCTCCCCTTGCTGGATGCTAGAAAGGGCTGCAAGAGGAAGAATAGTAATAGTTGAAATACCTTAGGCTTCATCCAAGCCTGCCTGCCCACAAAAGGAGGTTTTATGCATTAAGATATTCTTGGCAGGGGGTCAGGCAGTACTTTTTTTTTTTCTTTTCACGCAGCCCTCTTAACGGTGACAGAGTTTCCAAGGGTGATGGGAAACAATGATACAGAGGACACCTGCACTGACTGGCTCTGATAGAACAAGCGAGACCTGTGGAACAGAGCAGATGGAGGGCATCAGCTTTGGTGAAGACAGCCAACCTTTCCAACCCACTCCCACTCTACAAATACCCACTCAGCCCCGTAAGCCTGCCTGCTGTTGTGCATTTCTTGCAGGAGCAATCAGCTAGCAAAACCATTCCTTGCTATTCAAAGGCTTTGGGATTGACCTGTTATTCTGCTCACAGTGCTGCCTGAGCTGAAACACGTTTCTTAATGAGGACTGCAAATTCCAGAAAGAGTCAAACATTCAGCAACTCCTGTCAAAGGCAGCAGGCCCATCAGGGTACACAGCCCATGGAAACAAAACACCTTGCAGCTAAAATGCAATGCTGGAGGACACGGGGTCTACACTTTGCCTCAAAGAATGGAGTGGTAAAACAGGCGGTTCACACTTTCAATCCATTTGCAGAATAATCCTTTCTGCTTTCAGAGCTGCGATCAGGTCAAATTTGAAGCGAATAGCTAAAACCTTTCCCCACAGTCCCTTCGGTCTCTGGCAAACAGAGCTCTGTAATCCAGGAAACACCCTGCCTCCAAAGCCAGAAGCTCAGATCTCAACACTGGCAGCAGAAGTACCTCAGACTGATCTCATCTGTCGGGACAAGGATCAAAGTGCTCACTTGCTGCATGACCTATGGGGGTAAGTCACTTGACCTCCAGATGCAAGCCAGCCAACTGAGCTTGAAAAGCACTTGGAAAAAACGTAGTATTGTAGAAGCATTTGGAAAACCAGATGTTGGATTGGAGCAGAGTTTTCCAAGGGACAGAAATTACCAGTGATGGCAGGGTGCAGTTCCCTTGCTGAAGAGCACAATAATGACATCAGCTCTTTGCATGCCCACTTGTCCCCACCCCCATTCTGCACTGGAAAAATACCTTTTTTTTTTTTTTTTTTTCCTAACAGGTTCAATAGGAGTTCAGACATAAGGGGTTTAAACCACATTCAGCAGCCTTACAGCAGCCAAGGGTCAAAACCAGCACTGAGTAAACCTGAGCTGGTACTGAACACACAGCTCCTGCCTGCTGTCAGTGATAGGTAATTGCTGCAGACCAAACCTCAGGGATTTATTTTCTTGAGGCTTCTCTGTATTATGGAAATTAGCTACCTACTCACTAGGTATTTTACTGGAACCACTTTAACCACTAGGCATTTCTTTTCAAGAGCAAGCGCTTCTGCAAATGAGATGTAGGAGATTACCAGGGGTTGCCTGCCCAGTAAGCATGTGTGTGGGACGGGGAGTACCCCTTCAGCATGCTTTGTCTTTCAGATCCTCCTCAGGGCACATTATATGTCAAAAAGCAGACTCAACTGGGGAGAGGGAGTTTAAAAGGGCAAGAGAGGAGGCAGCAATGTGAAGGCTTTTCTCACCACTGTGGCAGGAAATGGAAACAATGCTTTCGTGGCAGGAAGAGCGAGAGTGATGGAGCTCCTGGCTGCACCCACCAGCCGTAGAGTCAAGTGTGAAAAACCTCGCACCACCTCCTTGAGAGTCCTTGTGTTGCTACAGCAAGGACTGTTTTTCTGAGATGATACATATATATGTTACTCCGAGATTATACTGGTTTTAGAGGTTACACATCTCTAGAACAGGGTACACTTTAGTCCCATAGTAACTGGTATCAATTCCCTCTAGTTGTGCGTGACAAGTCTGTGGGCAGAGCGTGTAAGGGTGGTCTGTACCCACTTCAGTCTCCTGCAAACCACTACCATTCAACACAGACCAGGAAAAGGTCTACAAACTCAGGTGGCACCTGGTTTTCAACTTACCTTCGCTACCGTTCCTGAAGGGCAAGTCTCACCTCACCTCAGGGTCAGCGGATTCAGCTCAGTGTTTGTGCTCTGGGTCCGGTGGGTCTTGCTTTTTTGAAGAGCTCTTCCAGCCTCATGTCTCAACACAATTAGAAATTGTGACAATATGTGCAAGGCTGAGCAGCAGCATAAGCCCTGACTACCTGCGGGCACAGCAAGAACATCCATTTGCAGAGGAAGGGAGGGCAAAAGCCTAAAGCAGAAGAAAGATACTGTTTTGTCAGAACTATCAGATGAGGGAAGAGTTGTTGCAACAGCAAATGATCAGCTTGTTTGAATTAAGCTTGAGGCATCAACACAGGTGAGAAATCAGGGTATCAGCACAAAACTCAGAACTGAGGCCTTAACAGTGTTCTATTTGGACCTTCTCTTGCTAAAGGATGATTGAGACAGTCCCTTCACTTCATACTACAGAGCCCATCTCTTTCCCTCCAAGACTCTTGATAAAGAGATGGGCTAAGGTGGAGGTATTTATGAGCAGCCCTTTGTTTATGTTGGGATGTCTAATTTATGGGCAAGGCATACCTACAGTTGGACTTGGAAATGGGAATGAAAAAATACTAGATGCACACTACCATTCACACAGACTTATTAGGCAAAATGCAAAGAAAGAGCCTATCAAACAGAGCCTTACTATGTCCACACATTCAAGCCTTTTGCTCACATGCATTCCCATCCTTTTCCAAAATCTGTGGCTGTAGCAAAACAACCAAAGTCTAGGTCTGCCCTCAGTTTCATCTCTGTTGACCCAGTTGCATTGAATATTGCCCCGAAGCTCCAGCCTGCAGCTCACCTGAAGATCAATAACACTGCTTCATCCACACGTCCCCAAAATCAGCAAGTTAAATAATAAATGCCCTTCAACCTCCCTTTTTCATTCACAATCAGAAAGAACTACTAAACAAGTGTCCTCCAGCCCCTTCCTGCAAATAGGTAAATACTCTTTATCGTCATTCACGTGCTCCGCGTGTTCACTGACATGACTCCTTTGGACTCACCACCTGTTTCTGAAACTCTCCCTGATTCATTGACTTCAGAGCTTTGGCCAGACCAGGGCTTAATTTCCTCATCACTTACAGCACAGTTTCTCCTCTGCTTGTCATACAAGCTGTGGGCCAGCACAAGAGCAAAACAGGGCCTTCCCAGTCTTAGTTAAGCCCTGACCTATTAATGAACGGGCTGTCAAAGCATTTAATGAAGCCTGTATTCCCACTGATATCACTGATGTTCACAAAGTTGAAACATGACTGTACACCCTGAACTAGACGAAAGGATTGTATGTAAGTTTGGTTGGGTTTTTTTATGTCCATACTCTCGTCTTATTACTCACAGCCACGCTTGGGTACATTTTAATTAGCTTATTACTTTTTATCTCAGAAGACATGACTGAAAGAATAAAAATGTCTCAAAACATACACAAGCTTTTCAAACTCTCCAATGATTAAACTTCATGCTGCTCCAGCATCAGGAATTTTATCATGGTTATATTTCCTTTAGATTCATAGTTGCTTGCTGATCTGATTAATTCTCTATCTTTCTTTCTGAATATTCAGTGAATTGTTGCATGTCCAAAGTGCTCTGAATTCTTCTAGACATACACTGATTTATTTTGATCCCTGCCATTTATTACTTCAGAAACCAGAACAGAAAAAGCTAAATAAAGTGAGAGGGCTAGTCAGCTCTCTACATTGGTCTCCTTTCAAAATTAGGACTAGAAGGAAAAAAAGAAAAAAGCAAGTGATGAAAAAATGAAAGCTGGGAAAAAGTACAAAAAGAATGAGACCTGGAAATAAATTCTTAATGTGAGTACCAGCAGCCTCTCAATATCTGTTCCTCTGTTTTGTGTTTTCTTTGACTATATACACATACTCTTATGAATCTTCTCAAAGCAAGTCTTTCCTTCAGTTTGTAGCTCTTTACAATGTTCTCCCAAAGAAGCCACAATTTACAACTATTTGGGATGGATGGACTAAAGTTTATTTACTTCCCTGCAGCGTGCACCACAGAGGACACACATCAGACCTCCCTCACATGCTTTTCTCCCAGACCCGGCTGGAACCTGATTCGTGATCTAACAGGAGAAAGAGTAGCACAGAATGTCAGCAGCCACCAAATTACTGTTGTCTAATCTCTTGGAGCCTGCACGACAGTTTAGCCTAAAAGGCCACTCTGTGCCCAGACTTTTCTCCCTGAGCAGTTTGCCAGACGTTGTCAAGTGGCGGCAGACTGCTCCAGCAGGCGTGGGGTGCCCCAGCCCAGGAAGCATCCAGCCCCATCTGCCCTGCCTTTTTCACTTGGTTTGAGGGACTGATGGCTAATGTAAAGTGTGATATCTGATGAATCAACAGGGCTTGAAATACAATCAGTGTGCCACTGGGATGCTGGGAAACCCACTGCTACAGCGGAGAACGGCCACTGCTGCCAGCTTAGCAGTCCGTGTAATATGTGGCCTAGAAAATACAATGTTCAGTTGAAACTTCTGCCCATCCTCTGCACTTAGGGCCTGAGAGGACAGCCCGACTTGTAGACATGCAGTCGAGCTTTCACTTTATCAAAATAGAAGGCTCAGCAAGAGCTAAGACTTACAGACTTACTCACAGGATGGCATCAGAACAGCAAGAGAGCTTGTGCTGAGGACACAGCAGAGATGGAGCAGTGCCTGTGCCAAGAGAGTAATGCGAGTGCTGGAAGCCCATGAACACAGAGGCTGTGCTGCCCACAGAGAGGAGAGAGAAGCCTGGAGAGAGCAGGAGGGACTGTCATGCTGGGTACAGCAGGCAGAGAAGGGTAGGAGGCCACGATGTGAACATTGTCTCTGTTTGTCTAAGTCAGATGTTGGACTGTGATCCGTGGGGCTTGGCTGGGGTCCCACAGTACCCATTACTGAATACTTCCACTGAAACTCGGATAGGTGTTAATGCTGAAGGGAGGTGAAAGAACACAGGAGGTAAGGGAGGGAGGGGCAGAGCGATACAGAGATACACCTAGAAAATACCTCTCCAGATGTGATCTCAAAACAGAATCTCTCTATCCTTTAGCAAAGCCATCCATGCAGGACTGATTGTTTTTCCATCAGTCTTTCTTTAGGCCCCCAAGAAGGCCTAAAGACAGAAAACAAAACACACAAAAACAAAATAAAAAGAAACAAGAAAGGCATCAACAACTACAAAAAAAGGAAAAGGCGGGTGGGGGAGTCTGCTCAGCGTTGACAGCAGATATTCAGTGCTGTTTGAACTTCATTGGTGGTACAGTCTCACATTTCTAAGGCTCTTGACATAGGCATTGGCTCCAGGGGTGAGACCATCTGCATCTCTGTTTTGCTGGGATTGCTTCCATGCAGAGGGCCAGGAAAGGGAGATGGATTTCATCAGAATTGCCTTCTAAAATTCCCATCCTCTCTCCTGCCCCACCCCTTGCCAAGAGGGAGGGATGGGAGGGCTAATGTGATTTCTAATTCTATCTTCATTTTGGTGCATTCTAGTACCAGCCAACAGATGCATCCCAGCAGCATTCAGACATCAACACCCTTCTCACAGAATGAGACACAGCACTTCATTCACTAGCCAACTCTCACCCTACCTTTCAGGGACAGTGTAAAGGTGGGGAACTTTAGGATAAGGAATATTTAACCTGGGTATCAAGAAACACTTCCTAACAATACCAAACACTCAAATGAAGGACAATCCAACTTACCCATTAAAGTAACAAAAGAGTTCACTGAGGTAATGACTGTGGAACAAGTTGCATTGAACACCGTGTCATGTCAATGCTTTTTGATAATAGTGGGCATCAATTAGCCTAAACCATAGGGCCTGGATTTGAAGATGAATCCCCCCTAAGGATATACATTTCTGAGAGATTAGAGGCAAGGGGCCACATCAGTTTTCCTCAGTATCAACTCGAGAGGTAGCTCACTGGTGACTGGCCCCAGTTCAGAGATTGAGAAACGCGTGCACAATTAAGAGAAGGAACAGAAATGGGGTCCAAAGTCCTAGCAAATTGTGGCATTCATTTCACAGCAGTCACCACTGAGAGAGGTGGGCTTCTTGTCTGTAAGAGCAACATTTGCAGAGATAGGAGCCTACTGCATTAAGTTTTGCACTGTATTCCTAAGGCTAGTGGTGAACCACCTTGCTCGCTGTGCAAGAGCAGCTGTCCACATAAACAGTCCCAGTAATCCATCCGCCGTGTCTATCCCTGGAGAGTTACCTGCCTACAACACTCAGAAATAATGCAGTCCCCTGCAAAGCAGCACACTGCCACCGCCGAAGCTGGCTGCTAACTCTTCATATTGAGTTACAGTTCTGTTCACTTCTGATCTCACCTGCAGGAGGAAGGATGTACTTCGGGTACAAGCAAAGGCAGTTTGATACCCCAATCTGCAGGAGGTGCTTTGGGAAGCTCACTTTTAGCTCTGTTCCTATTTCCTACTTCTTGTTCCTTCTTCCTACTTCTCTGTGCCTCACTCTTCTTAGAAGACTCAATTCCCTTCACCTTTGAGGACTTAATTCAAGGCGTTTCTTTTAGCCCCCTGTCTTCACCCTGAGGGACAAAACATTATATGCCACCTATCTCTATCACAGTCTCGCCTGGCAGAGACAAACTTTACTCCTGTTCTGCTTCCACAGATGGGTTCCTAAAATCTCACATCCCTGGCAGAACGCTTGCCACAGCCCATACCCTTAATCCAGAGCCAAAACACAAGGTTCTCTCCATTACCTGCTGCAGAGTCACATATTCCCCCCGCTGAGGTCTGTGGACCCACCTGGCACTCCTTGCTGCTGATGGGAGAGTATCACAGCTTGGTGGATGGTGGAGGGAAAATTAGCTATCATTCATTACCAGTGTGTCCCTGGCTGGCTCCATCTCATCCCCAGTGATACCAGTGGAGGGGGAAGAGGATTAAAGCAGAGAGAACTCCCTCTCCCTGCTCCAGTAACATTGCTTTGAGATCCTGATGGTGCTGCTGGTGTTTATTTCCTCCTGTGCCCCCTCCCTCCACAGCTCTTGCCACCCCCCCACAGTGCATAACTAGCATGTAGCAGCAATTATTGAACATTCAGGGGATGGGAGCTGCCTGTGTATTGCTGGGGTGGAAACTGGGAAAGGAGGCAGCAGCTAACACAAGTACTTACTGGGAAAAAATCTGCATTTTATTTTGTTGAAAAATATTCTTGCATGCCTAGAGCCAGAAGCTCTGCTCTATAGACACACTAATTATCTGGGAGTCACTGTGTGGGGGGGGCTGCTAACGCCTGCCTCTCCTTTGGGGGAACAAACAGACGGGTTTTTATTTGTGTGTTGGGTTTTTTTCCTCTACCCTTCCCTTGTCATTCTGGCTGGTGAAGCAGATCTGCCCAAACCTCCCTCTTGCCAGAGGAGCTGCAGCAGCCCTTTCCTGAAACACTCCGTGGGTGGAAAACGCATAACTTCACTCTACCCACAGGGCAAAAACCCCACACTCACAACACGCAATCTGGAGCCACATCAGTCATGCCGACAGGACAGCACTCCGGGCTCTCTGTGTTGCTAATGCGCTGCACAAGCCAAACCCTCCAAGCACTAACCCATCCAAATCCTGCACACATGAACCCTTTCCCTCGCCAATCCTCAATAACATCTTCCTCCCCCATTGCACATGCTCACTCCATCCCTGTCTTCATCCTCAAGTTTGTGACTCTTTCCACACGCAGCTCCATTCACCCTTACTTCTTGCCCTGGCACATCCCACTCCGCAACCTCACCACCACAGCTCTCCTTTCTCCACACACCACACACCATAAACCTCTTCCTTACACCTTTTTATATACTGTCACACATTGCTTTTCACTCCACGCGTCATTCAGACACCACTCTCCTCTTCAGGTTCCTATCAATCAACCCTGCCATACCTTATTTACAAGCCTACCTGCCTATGCTCACTCATTGTCCTAATTATCTACCGTCTCACACATCCTTCCCTATTTTTCCCTCCCTAGCTGATTCCCTTCCCATGCACGTACCATTTACCTCACACAAACCCATTCAGCTTCTCACGCGCGTGGCTCAGGCTTGCAGGACCTAGCTGTTGCTGTCCCTCACGATTTAAACAGCTGGGCACCACACAATTGTAGAATCTCTCAGCCCTTCAGAAACCCAGAGGATGTATCTGTGAAATCAGCCAGGTCAGAGACAGCCAAACTGAACCACAGCCCATCTCTTGATGCAGGTTTTTCTGCCCGCCAAGAGGCCTGCAAGTGGGAAGAGCTGAGCCTGGAGTCCCCATCCCTCCCGGATGGTTTTCCCTAAGGCATCAAAAACTGACCAGCACAGGAATGGAGGCAGACAGGAATCATTTCCCTTTGTCCTCCTTATTTGTAAGGATACGTTTTTCCTCTCCCAAACCACTAAGGAAGGTGACTTTCACCAAATTTTCCTTGTTGGCCTCTCTGCTCACACAGAGGTTAATACTCCAAGACCCATCAACACCAAACAAGCCGCTTTTCTTTTTTTTTTTGTCTTCAAATTCACCAAAGCCTATCATTATGGCAGCAAGTTCAGACCAGATGTCTGAGGTCAGTGGGGGGGAGAGAGGAAAGGGAGGGAAGGAAGGGAGAGAAATATTGGAAAGACAGGAAAACAGAAAATTCTCTTGAAGCCCAAGGCCCAGACCAGAATTGGAACCCCCCAGACTCTTCTGCCAGCACTGGCTGCAATTCACCGCAAGGCCTCAGGCATTCTCCTCACTTCTTTGTGCCCCAGTTTCCCTATCCAAAATGACAATGATCATCATTCCTGCCTAAGGCAGAATGAAGGTTAATATTTGAAGAGTGCTTGAAGACATTTTTCAAAATATTATTAGCAATTTCTGCCCCTGATGCCTTTTGGGAAAACTGTGACCAAGCGATATATAGAAACTGAACATTCTCAGGAAGGATTACGGGCAGCTTCCTTGCTGCTTAGCTTGTCCACATTTTGATGATGCTTTAAATAATATGCATATGGAGATGCACACTTGTCTTGTATACTGTTTGCTGACACTCCGAGAATGTGTGCACATGCACGCACAAAACATCAGAGCTGAACCAGGCTTCTAGTTGTTTGCCCATTCTCCACGGTGTTTTTCATGCTCGTCTTTTCGCTTGATCCCCTACACCAAAAAAATCACCTGCAACACATTGAGACGACTGAGCCAAACTAAAGGGACAGGAAGAGGAGGAGACCTTTCCCCCATCATGCCCACGGGCTCTGCCACAGCTAGAGCTGTTTTATGGTAGTCATGGGGGAGTTTCCCCCTTCCTTGCTGGCCTGAGCACCAACACTGAAGGAAAAAGGGTCTAGTAAGAGCTCTGGCTGCTTTGCAAGAGGGGATTTATGTTTTACAGAAGCAAAAGCAATGCCCGCTTCACAGCATGAATGCCCTGCTTGTTTCACTGCTAGAAACCACTGGGGGGGAAAAAACACATTCTTTCTCTACCTCACCCAATGCAAAGGAGAGGTACTGCTAAAGAGAGAGAAACAGAGCACAGGGCATTGAAATCCAGCTCATCTCCTCGTGTCAGAGACTGAAGACTCATCTTAAGAGGTGATGGCCATGCCCCCACCTGCCACCTTCAAGGAGGCCTCACGGGAGGCCTTTGAATCATCTTTGAACCATAGCAGCAGGATGCTGGCTGAGGCGGGGGGGCAGAGAGGGAAGGAGCAAGACCTGCATCAGGCACTGTGACACCTGCAGAGCTCCCTGCCTCTACAGAGCAGGGCAGGCTGGCTCCTGGCATGTCCCCAGCCCTGCAGGTCCACCCTGGCAGGCTCCTTTCACAGCGCAGGCAGACGAGCATGGGGAAAGGTGCAGGAGGAAGAGAAGGGCCAGAACTGTATTTCTGGGAATCTCAGAAACGAGGCAGAAAGTGAGAGAGAAGAGAAAGAAGCGCCTGACACAGTCTAATAGTATGTAGCAGTGAAACAGAAAAAGAAAGGAGCTGAGTGAGATGTTTTGCGGGCTGCTGCTGATTCCGGGGAGTCCTGCCCTATTTTATTTTCCACTCGCAGCCCCCAGCAATCTCAGTTTCAGTCACAGAGTTTCCCCCTTTCCCCCAACGCACCCCCAGGGAGGACTCTCAGCCATGGCTGGGGGGCAACCCCAACCGTCACACAAACAAGAGGTCTCTGATAACTGCCTTTCTCTGTAGTTTTCCTCTTTGACATGCATATTCCGTTCGGAGAAACCCCCTCTCCCCTCCCACGCTCTCACCCGCGCCATCTGGTTATGGTTTGCACCATGACGCGCTTCCTCTGTGGTTTATTTGCTTTTTTTAGTCAAACCCAAGAGAGGGAGAGAAATACCCTGTTTGCTTTGGGGATGAACTACCCACCCCCCATTTACTTTATTTATTACAGAGGGTTTGTGTGGCAGGTTAGGGGAAGGTTGGTTTTTCATTTTGTTTTTGTTCC
>NW_020799127.1:4945219-4996028 GCF_003259725.1 Athene cunicularia | reverse complement strand
CCCCCCCCCCCCCCCCGCTAATAAATGGGCTCCTCACAGCATCTGCTATAGATGATGAACAGCTTTATGAGGCTGTTGATTTTGAAAAACATTGTCAGGTGATAGGGCAATGTGATCTAGTGGTCTGAGTGGGAGGGAGGCCAGGGGAGGACATAATCAGAGCACCCCACACCCGCAGTCACTCGGTGCCTCTGCGTGCCCATCACAGAAACAGGACTAACTGGTGCCCATCACTGGAGCGCTGGTGAGGACCCGGCTTCCATGAAGTGCTTGATACACAAAGCATTCTAGGGATGCTAAATATCCCTGGTGCTTACACCCCTGAATGACTCAACAGAATATCAAAGACTGCAACTCCTCACTGATGCAGGCCGATAACACTCAGATTTTAAGGCCGAAGGGGCATCCTGGCGACTGTCTACCTTCCCAGTCCAATTTAGCACGAGAGATGAAGCTACACAGAACCTGTCCCAGACGACCGCAGTGAGCACAGAGGGAAAAGGACCTAAGCTTCCTAGCTCCTAGTCCTCCACAGTATGCTGTATTTTACAGCAGGCACACAAAGAGAAGCTTGAAGAATTGCTTTGTCCTGGGTTTTGACAGCTGACTTTTGCAATCGCTAAACATTCCCACACAGTTCATACTCCAAGGCTCTGCTCTTACACAGCCCACTGTATCTCCAGGAACCACACAGATGCTGCTAGTCTTCATCAAATATGTTTACAGCTTATATAGTCATTTACTAAAAGCCTTCCTCTTCCATGGTTTACACAAGGCCCTTATCACAGAAGAGAGACTCCTCCCCTTTGGATAAATTCTTACATAGCACAGATGACTCTGCGAGGAGTCATCTCCACTTTTACTAGTGGAAGCTGGTCCCACAGCCCAGCATATTTCTGCAAAGGGATGCAGGAGTCTTGCAGCCTTCCTTACCTTACCTTGGGATTGGCTTCCTAATTTCCAGCAAGCATTTCAAACTTTGCCTGGGTCACAGCCACTTTGCCAAACGTGTGCATGCGTGCGCACAGCCCATTAATCCTCTTTGCTCCAGACTTGATTTAATTTAACATTAGGTTTGGATGAGTAATTTTATCCTGCAACACAATTCAAGGTGATAGATGAGACCACAAGCAGTGATAGCCCAGGCCTGACTCCCTCCCTTGCTCTCCCTCCCTCGCAAGTGTAGTCGGCCAGGTTGCATGAAGAGATTTACTGCTGCTCCAAAGTGGGGCTTCCACTGGGGAGAGCCGAGGAACAGAGATTTCAACTCTCGTCAAAGGCTGGAAAGGAGGAAGGGCCCAGGGGGGTGGATTGGAAGAAGTGCTGAGCCAAAGCCCAAGCAGAACAGATAGGATCCAGGGAACAGCAAAATCAGAGCAGCCCCTTTCTCGCCTCATGTCTCCCCTCTTGCACAGATCAACTCTTTGGAGGTCAGTCTTGCAAGAGGGACATAATTTCTTATTTCCTCTGTGTGTGTGCGCACATGGGTACACCCATCTGCTCGAAATAAGGATAAAGGAAGCTGGTCCTATAATGACATGGGATCAGACTTCCACCAGAAACTCCTCTGTGCCCACTCCACTGGTTGAAAAGTCTGTGTAATCAGATGGATGGGCCTCAGATTATGCTTCAGGTAACCTTCTGCTATCAGATTAATGAGGGACAAGAGCAATTCCAACATATGATGGCAGAGGTGTCCCCATTCTTCTCCCAGGCTGACCTGGAGACCCTGTTAATGCCAGGTGATCAGGCACGGTCTGCAAAAGGACATTGCAACGGGGAAAGGATTGTGTGTCAGTCCTTTCTAAGCTGAAATGCTGTCTCCTTTTCAAACAGATGCTGGCACCATCTCTTGAGACACAACTGAATAAACGCTGTCATTCCAGCAGCCAGCCTCACTAGCTGACAGGTTACAACAGAACGTGAGGGCCAGTCTCCCCAAACAGAACCTACGGTGCCCTTGCCTGCACTTAACTGGGGAAAAACTGGATGCATCAGCCCCACCTGCCTGAAGCAAGGTGGGAGTGAATTGCCAGTCCAAATGTCTTTATAGGTTATTGTTAGCACACCTTAGTTTTGGTGTGCATTTTAGTTATGCTCATGCTTAAAATACAGAAAACCAGTCTGTACATCAGAACAGACATTTAAAAAGGCACACCCACTCCAGTTCTGGATGGAAATTCAGAGACCCACTTGTTAAATCAAATGATGGGTAAATTGTTACTAAACTTGAAAGTAATCATGGAACTGACAGAGCACAGAAGAGAGCAAGAGCAAAATCAGTGCCTTGTATGACTGGCATTAGCTCTCTGCACTGTACAGATGATGCTGGAGTCCTTTGGGTACAAGCTAGAAATCCCAGAAGTTAAAATCAAATAGGGTCCTTGGAAGATAAACCGGTAAAAAGGAGAAAAAACAAAGTGAAGGGGAGCAGAGTTGCAGCTGAAAGTCTAAGTAACTTTGGAAATAGATGGAAGATTCACCGCAGAGGAAAGATTAGCAGTGGCAGGCAGGTCCTCCGAGGCCATGAGGGTGTGCACAAGCCTCTGTGAGCTGAAGCAACAGAACACGGACACATGGGCCATGGCCTCCACAGGCAACATGCTGGGAGCATCACCCTGGAGCTGGAAGTAAGAGTAATGCTGCTGTTTGGCAGATGGCAAAGTAAATTTAATAATCTTCAGATTTTCAAGTGGAATTATAAACTGGCATACTTTGCTATCCATAGCCCTTAAAACCTACTTTCTTTACCTTCAGGTAAGTGTTTCTTAATGGAACAAGTGTCAGGCTTAGATGGAAGGAGAGCACTTTAAATAGAGGCTTTTAACCATGCTCAGTGTTTTCAGGAGTAACAACATCCCCTACACACTTCCTTGGTCAATGTACTCCTTAAGAAGCATGCACCATAGGTAAATATTTTCTAAAAATTATCACTTGCCCATATAGGCACGGGATACGAGCTACTGGTTATCTGTGAGATGATAAACAGAGAGCCCAGCCTGCACGTTCTGTGGGAGCAGCCAGGAATTCACGTGCCTATCTATCAGTTGCTCTACCCGTGGTTACTCAAACAGCCCCTCAGCGTGCTACACCACGCAGGTACAACGTGGCAGGTGCTTATGACAGCGTGTAGTTGTGTAGTCCCTAGAGAGTGCTCACTCAAAGCAAATTAGCCAACCTGGCTGCCCTCTTCAACCGGAATGGTATTCCAAGGAGAAAACATTGCATCTGCAGCGAGACCCTAGGTGTTCTGGAATCAAAACACTGGTCTTGACGCATTCAGTCTTTCTGGTTTTTAAAATTCTTTTAAAGACATGCCTCGGACGGTGCCTTTAAGTCACAGTTTCCAAAATTGTCATTTTTGCCACACATTTAAAAGGTTGTGTTTGACTGCACGCAGAGATATCTGCAGCCGATACAGACACAGACACTCCAGAGCACAAATGCAGGTCTTGACACACATTCAGAGATGCTGTTCTGTGAACTTAAGCACCCGTTCATACATGTAGGGCTGCGTACATGCATTTATATCCAACTGTGCCGGACACACAGAGGTGAAGCAACACAGATATACGCGCAACATATGCACATGCACAAATAACACACCACGCCTCGAGACACGTGTTCTCATTCATCTAGACATACGCATCTTTTCATTTGCTTTGTGCTTCTCATCTTTTACATCGTAGAATTATTGGTACGTTATTGTCCTATGGTCATTTGCCTCTCTAAAGTCTGTTAGGGAGACAAGAATGATAACACTGGACAAAAGAGAGAGAGACATTCCTCAGCTGCAAAGCTCTTTTCAAATTCTCTCTGCACATAAAGCAGCACACAAACTGGTCTTAACCCAACTCACACTATGCTTCGCGAGGGCACATGACAGATATTTATTGAATTCACCCACAGGCAGGCGAGTGCTGCCTCATTTTACAGGTGAGGAGGCTGAGGCAAAGAACTGTTAAAGGTCTTGTCTACGATCGTTCAGATAATGACTTGGAGCAGAGACAGCAATGCTACCTGTAGGCCTAAGCTTTGAACTCTTATCCCTCAGTAGTGTCGCCTCCTCTACCTGCAGCATCACGTGTTCACGACTGATCACACACACACATCCCTCTCAGAAGCAAAGTCAGGCGCTCAAGCCTTTACCCAAACCAAGGTGTGCACCTGTGCGCACAGCCCACCCCGTTCTGGACTGGTTCTTGGGCTGGGTCCCACGGGTACAAGGTTTTATGCCTGTCCGTAGGTGTCTCGGCAGTGCCCACACAACAATCTCCCCCAGCATTCCATCGTTACGACTCTACAGACATCGCTGGGAGCACCATCCCTGTTCCTACCACACCGTGTAAACCGTAAGTGTGGACACCCTGTGCAGCGTTATTACTTTTAATGCCCTGTGGTGTCCTCTGAAACCAGACTCTTGCTCTGGGACCAGTGTGGTTGTCCCCATTCCTTACCCTGCAGTGCCCCTTATGGCCACCTTGGGAAAGAGTAGTCACAATTATTAGTTGCACAAGCAATCCTGGGCTGGTTTACCTGGTTGAAACACCTTCCAAAATGTTACTCCTTTGACCACTTATTGACAAGTAAGAACTACAAGACCCATTTGATAGAGAAGAATCTCCCTCCCTTTACATTTAAATGAAACCCCAGTACCAGCAGGTTTCGTGTCTGCCCTTTTCCCAGGTGATGCGATTCCTTCTGCCTCAGTGAACACAGAACTGGCCTACACCATTACTTGGGAGTATTCCAGAGCTGATTCACTAATAATTTACATGAAGTCTGAACCTAGGAATTCCTGTATGCACATCAGCAAATTCCAGCCCTTGCCCATCCAGACCCCAGTCGCAAGGCGGACAGCAGCCCTTTTCCACTGTACCTGCTTCATACCAGAAGTGGGGAAAAAGTTAAACCCAATTTTCACAGAAAGAGAGTGTCTCATGTTTTTCATGCAACGTGGAGGGCCTCTGATTCACCCGAATGGATCTGAGAAGACAGGGTATAGCCTTCAGGAGCTGGTTCATTTTATTAATAAAATACCATAGGGAATGATTCCCTTTCCATGTACGTATTTTCGCTTGCTTTTCTTCTTCCATTTTTACTGCAGAATCATACGCTATCCTTCACTAATACCCGTCTTAATTCTCTGTATTTTACACTTGACCCTTTCTGCAGCCAGCCCTGGGTGGTGCCTAGCAGCAGAACCATCACCCAAGTCCATCCCACACTGTCTTTTGCAATGAAAGTTGCAGGGAAGGGCGAGACCTGAATTCTTAGAACACTTCAACTGAATGACACTAGTTCTTCAAAAGCCTGATGTTTCATAAAAAGGGGACTCCAGTATGCTGTGGTGGTATGCCATTCTTGGATTCCCAACGCCAGAACCAGACACTTAACCTAATCTTTATCAAACAAGTAGAACATGAGACCCTTCTGGGTTAAAGGACACTGACTGAGGCTGCACAGCTGAGGAACCAAGGTGCAAAGAGAATTAGAAATGTTTCCTGAAAGGTATCTGGGGAGTTGAGCCTGTTGAAAATCTTTAGGATCTGGACCTAAATGAATACATTCCTGGCAGTGAGTGGGGAGTGGATGAAGAAAGCTTTATAAAATATTATTGGTAATACAATGCATACAAAAATAAGACATGTTATTTGTATAGTACAGATGCTAACAGCAACCTTTTTCTGAATCACTGGCTACCAGATTAAATGGCAGATAGAGATGTATGTACTCTGGGCAAATTCATGTCCACTTTATATCCTTTTCAGAACACCAAGTTTAACACTGGGGGTAAAATAACTCAGGTTGCTCTACAATTTACTCTCCTTTTCTGTTAAAGAACTATAATGCCATATACCTTAGAGGGATGGCATGCAAATGAGTCAACATTTGCAAAGTGCTTTGAAGATAAAATGGAAGATTTACCCCAAACCGATGGAGAGGCAGAGAAAAGCATTACCAAAAATCTGACAAGACCACACAGCATGGCAGGCAGCCACGGAGCAACCATGGGAAAGAAGAGTTGGTGAGCAGTGGTGAGGCACTAAATATTGAAACCTCAATAAGCAACTTTCCAAGTTTCATCTTGGCACACTCTGCAAGGGGCAGGTAGGAAGATAAAACTCAACTTGTCAAAACACACAGCAAGATCTACTGGGCTAGCACACAGGTCTGCCAGCTCCTGGCTTCATTCCTAAAACCACCTTCAAAGTAGGGTGTTGAGGAGGTATAGTAGGAAAGAATAATATTTTATTTTAGCAAGGAGCGAGGTGGCATCGACTTGGATGTTGCGAGGGAGAAGGAAGAGTCACAAAATAGTTAAAATGTGAAGAACATAGAGCAGGGAAGACTAGAGGAGAGCCTGGAGAGAGGAGCAGGAAATCCACGTATTGGGGATTCCTGTTCAGAGAGGCAGAATGATTCTCTTAGCAGCCATGTCGGCTGCAGGGCAGAGCTCTGTGCAGTCTGCAGGATTCACACAGGAGAAGGGGTTAATGAGAAGGGACGAGAGAATAGCACAAATAAAATCAGAAATGACATTCTGGCCAACGGAGCATCTCCAGGCTGGGGAAAAACCCAGAGAACTCGGTTCTATTTTCTGTCCTGCCTGAGGATGAGCTCTGGGCTGAAACTTCACCTTTAATCTCATTCCTGCATTTGAACAGAGCTGCGGTGCCACAGTGAGGGTTTATCTAAAAGCCTTTGAATGAACCCACAGCTCTTGAGAGTTAATCATCCCACACACACCCCCCCACCAACTTGCAGCCAGTTATCCTTGGGATGCAGCTTCCAAGCCCATACACCTGTCCACAACTCTTCAAAAGCAGAAAAAAGAAGTGCTGGGCATAAATTCACTGATTGGAAATGCTGGCTTCAATCTCAGCTCTCCCAGAGAATTCCTGGGTGACCTTGGAGAGTCCCTAATTGCTCTGTGCCTCAGTTCTCCACCCATAACAAAGAGATCATTAAATAGCCATGAAATCACAGTGAAAGTTAATTAATTCAGCATTCATGAGGTCCTGATACATTAAGGGGATCGCAGAGCACATCTGAATAGAAATATCACAGCTAGCCCCACAGGAGCTTGTCCATCCCCACATCACAAAGCACACAAAGAGACCAGCTCAGTTCACAGAAGCAGCACAGTCATGACTGTGGCCCTCCGCCCAGGTTAATTAACCCTACTTTTCTCAGGTAATTAGGTAATTATCTTGGGTGGAGTATCTAACAGGCAGTCTCTCTTTTCCAGGCCAGGATTAGCTCATCCAGAGGTAGGCAGAAGATCCTGGCAAAGCACAGCACAGACTAGACCCATCAGGGTGCATCCAGACCTGCCTCCTCCCGGGTATTCCTGCTGGGGTTGGCATGGGTGTGCTCAGCCACACATGACCAAGAACGTGCTTGGTCGCTCTTCACACAGAGAAACCTGCAGGGTTTTTTTTTTGTACCTAGTTGTTACTATGTTTGGTGAAGGCACTGGGGATGCACTTATCCCAGTTAATAAAAATTATAGGAGAAAATACACCAGTATTGTATTGCAAGACTGTTTAAAATGGAACAACTTAAAGATATAGTAACCACAGGATTGTTTTGCTATGGGTTTTTTTAGGTCCCTTTAGATCCTTCGTCAACTACATAAAAGGGAATGGAAGGCATGGGGAGGGGGGGAGCAAACCCATCCCATTAATTGGCGAGCCACTGCAACAGGAGCTTCTGTGTGTGGGATTCAAGGCAGGTAGAATAAAATCAGGACAGTTCAGAGAATAAGTACAGAAGTTTCTCAGCATCCTTGAGAAAGACAATTGCACCCTTAATATGTGGCCATTTAGAATATAATCTATGTCATAAGAGTTTTAACTAGGAAATTAGAGTAGATAAGAAAACATGAGAAGAAATACATTTAACAATAGACTTCCTTAAGCCAGAAGGATACATAAATAAGAAGCAAGAAGGATGCATGCATGATTATAAGCCCTCAGTCCCTTTAAAAGAAAGTAGTAGGAAAGTTAATTGTGTATCTTGTCTCTTCCTTTGAGGACAATGGAGAGATTCCTATTCCGAAAGCCCTTTCCATGGGAAATCAGAACGTGGCCTTAGCAGACACCAAAATCTCCAAGGAGGAAGTTATGAACTGAGCGGAGGAACTCATAGACAGTAAATCACCGGGGCCAGATGGTATTCAACTGTAAGTTCAGAAGGGATTAAAGTCTCCAGTGACGGGCTAGCCAACACAGCTCCACAGTAACTGCTGCTAAAGAGTATAAAGTCAGTAAAATGATGCTGATCTTTACAATCCCCCGCACAGTCCCCACATACCAGCCATTAAAGCCTCATAAGGTTGACTTTGGTCAGCTTATTGAAAGTCTGCTTAAGGGCAGAATAGCCCAATAGTTGGATAATCCAATGCTGCTAATTCAGCAAGACTGCTTTAAGGTAAACAGTTCACTGTTAAACAAGGAATTACGTAAAATTCTATATAAACCATATAAACTCAAGAAATTCGCCTTGGCCCTTTACAGAACAGTGAATTCAACTCTTGCACATGTAACCAAAATAAAACCGAGGCTAGTAGGAGTTGTGTTGTTATTTAGCTTACTAGATGGGGGTTATAGGAACCCTGTGAAGAGGACTACCAAAAAATCAGACAGGTCTGGGAGCAGTGCTGGCAATGAGCAATCCCACAGATGATGGTGCTGGTGGGACTCAGGATGTATCCTTCCTATCCTTTCTCATTTTCTTTCAACGGACAGAGTTGTCCCGATGGAAAGGAGAACAACGGTGTGAAATTCACCTTCTCCAACAGCACAACCAGAGCCCCAGGGAAAATACACCTCAGCTGCTGTCAACATATGTGATTTAATCACAGAAGTCTTCTGATATCAGTGGTTTTCACAAAGCCTTCCCTCCTGGAGTCAAGTGCTTATGTCTGAGACTGTATTTTTCTCACTTTAGTGGAGAACTCCCAGCCTTTGTGAGTTTCTAGAAAAATTTGAAAGCGTGACTGTTAGAATGTCAAAAGTGAAGTAGGAAAACAACAGAATAAAATAAGCAAACTAAAAAGAAACAGCTCTCCAAATGCCTGTATTTAATTTTCCTGACCTTCGTGCCAATGTCCAGGCTTTGGGTGCCTGACTCCTGAACACTGGAGCACTTCCAGTTGACAGCACAACAGCCTGGCTTAGACACTGGTATAACCTAGTCCAGCAGCTGCCAAAAGTGACAGCGAGTATTCACGTTCCCTTTCTTTTCTGAAGAGAAGGAAAAGACAACATAAAAAAGGACACCAGGGATGCAGGAAATGCACAGGTTGCATTGGGAACCTTTTCTCCAGGTGGAAGCTTCCAGCCTGTATGTTCCATAATTTAATTCTGAAAAGCATATTGTAAAGCGACACTTTAGAGGCTTGGTTGGGTTTTTTTTCAGAAGGAAATATTGACACTGCCCGTCATCAACTTCCCAGAGGGGTGCAGTGTCAAAGCACATTAGCCTATTGCAAATGAAAACACAGATGCAAAGTCTGAGGCCTGGGAGCAGCAAAGCTTCAACAGCAGCCCAAGGTCTACACATGCTAATTCAGTTCAGAGGAACAATCTCATGCTCTTTGCTTTTCAGCACAGCTACAGTTTGAGGTTATTTTTTCCCCTTTTAGCTCTTTGTAAGAATAATTTAGAAATAAACACCCCAGATAGAGGTTCTGGGGCCAGATTTACAAAACTATTTAGACCACAAAAGACTGAGAAGCACACTTTACAGGATTTAGAAGAACACCTAAATGAATGAAGTGCCTGACTCCGTTTGGCTTCATGAGATGGTCAGGCATATAGAAATACATCCACACACCCGACCTATCTGTTAGTCAGACATTCTTTCTCCCTGCATAAGGAATACATTTTGTTTTGAGGATACACTAAATGAATACAGCCTCTGCAGGTCATTTCCTTAGACTTGCTCTGAGAACTGACTAAATCATTTCATTTCATTGCAGGCCATCAGAGGGCACCGATTAGTACTTGTAGGTCCTACAAGGAGAGCATAATTTAATTTCTAAGTGAAAACTGGCAGATTTGAAAGAGCAATTTAACATGTTAGAAAGTAAAATAAATTCATCGTCATCTTAAAATACAGGCTCGAACAGGGCTCATCCGTTGACATCGCATCTCAAAAGTGAGTAAGAGCACAAACAGTTTTTACCTGAAGTCATAGAGGGGAAGGGGTTATGTTTGGTTTTAATGTTTCGGGAAGCTGGTAAGAAAAGAAAGGAACATTTTTCTCATATGTCAACTATATAGAGAGGTATCTGGATTTTGTCCAAATGCAAAAACCACACTCCAAACTTCCTTGACGTTTACTTACATATGACAAAGGAGTGGTAATAACAGACAGGACTATTAAAACCTGGAAATTATGGTTATTTTATCAGGGACAATAATCATACGAGACAGAAAAGGACCTCCAGTGTTTGTGATTCCAGCCTCCCATCAGAGGCACATGCTGCACACCTGTCTCAAACTGACCAAGGCTCATCTTAAAAATAATCTGGAGTTCTTACACTGCACCATCACTTGTGGGTCCCTCTAGAACTTCAATGCCCTAAAGCAGAGCAGAAGCAATCTCCTGATTTCCAAGCTAAAATGCTCCCATCCAGTTTGTGCCACAGCTGTTCACCTTCTCTGGTAGAGAGAAGTCTCTTGGACATGGGGTGCCCAAGAGAGTTCCTGAGCTCTGGCACTGCTGCTCGTGCATAGGAGGCGGCAGAGTTGGCAAGCCTTTCAGAGAGCCTTGACCCAGCTGTAACACAGCAGTGACCTGCCCTTCCATCTGCTAGGAACTATAATTTCAACAGACAGGCCAAAAATACCAGCCATTCCAGGAGCCTTTCCCCGATGGCTGGATGATACAATGCAATATGATATAATACGGTAATAAAAATCCCAAGAGAAGTCTCCCAAGTAGAGCGCTCTCCCTCCTGAAAACAGCTTTCCCTACAAGTGCATGTGCCTCCACTCCTGCCCCCAGACTCAGATCCCTCCATCCTTTCAGTAGCAGACACCAGTACTCCCATCCTCAGGATGTAGAAGACCTATCTCCCCATGACCCAGCACTGACAAGGAAGGCAGGCAGAGAAACGTTTTGCCAGGACCTGCTTTCTCCCCCTCTGTGCCTCCCTCCTACTCCCGTCTGTCCTCACAGTGATGGATGGCTATTGGTTCTGGCTTCATCCGACAGAGAAATCTGTCACCTCATGCCAGGGGGAGGTGACAGCAAATCCATCAGCATGGAGACAGCAGTCACTTGCAGATTGCTTTCAAGGCCACTGGGGGCTGGATTCCCCTTTGCCTCCCACCACTCCGGTTTCTCTCCTCCCCTCTTTTACACAAGTCTTAGTAAATCATCATTTGAACAAACCCATTTGGCCCCTATTGCATATCCACATTCTAACAGCTTTGAACTTGTTCGTTATTGTCTTGCTTAAAAAAAAAAAAAAAAAGGAGTTTTCCCACAAGAGCAGCTCATTATTAGATGTTTGTATTTGGTCCTTGTATTACTTCCAGCGCCTGTATTCAAATTTTACTTGTGTCCCCACGGATTTATCAAGTATGATATCATTGTTTGACCCAGGGGGGAACGTGGGTCCAAACGGAGCTTCTAATCAGGGTAGTCTCAAGAATGGAAATGCAGAGGATGCAGTAAGGCAGAACACTGGGAAGGAAACTACAGCCGATGGAAGGAGAGCAAATTTTTCTCCATTTCATACTTACTACATAGCAACCATCTTGTTCGGCCCTCTGAAATATTGGTCTCCTTCTAGGTGAAAGACAGCAGCGCTCTACCAGCTGACATCTGGGCAGAGGATGCCAGAAATTCTGGACTGTAGCCCCAGCTCTGTCAATGCTGGGCTGCTCACTTGACCTCTTTATGCCTCAGGCTTCCCCTAGGACAGTAAGATTTATCTTCCTGGAAGTGCAAAGTAAGGTTTTATCAGTTGATACGTACAAAACTGTTTGAGAACTTCAGACAAAAGACCCTAACAAACCATCATGATTACAGACAAATTCATTTCCTTCTGCTCCAAACACTGGAAGATAGGATTATTGCCTATGTGACAGTACTAGAGAGAGAGTTGAGGCAGCCCTGTCTTACCTGGCTCTCCAAAGCACCTCATACTTGGGGGACTAACGTTGTTTCGCATTCTCCATCCCTGAGGGCAGCCAGAAGCATCAGCATAATTGAGAGCAGTTTCTACTTTTGAGCTGCCTGCTTGCAAAGGCACAAGGGGACATCCCAGTGATTCTGAATTGCTTCTGACACTGACGTTATACGGGGAATGGAAAAAGGTGGCAGTTTGTTGTCAGCAATGCCCCATTTCCCCTGAGCACCAACAATACACCGGCTGTGTCAGAGAAGACAGGTGCCTGTGTCCTTGCACAACTACCACACAAGGTCCACGCAGCCACACTGAGAACACTAGTGACAAACACCCCAACACCAAGAGACGGGATGTAGCGCAACGTAGGCTGCTCCAGCATCCCAAAATGTCAGGCAAACACCATCCACAGTAGTTTAAAATAAAATAGTTCTAAAACCGCTTTAATTTCCCTAGTGACTTTTTTATTTTTAAATAATTTTTGCTGCCATTTGAACCACGATATGAGCTGCAAATATTGCCAAAACCACGATGACCTGCACATCTGAGGAGTGATGGGTGAGACAGCTGCAAAAACAACTGCATCATTCTAATACCACCTATGAGCTGCATCCTTTAACTTCTCAAGGATTGCTGATTATGGGCCACATTCTCATTCTTTTGCACTCATAAAGACTTTTTTTTTTGACTTAGTGGAGTCACTGTAGGTTTAAACTGACAACCTGGCTACAGGGTGGTTCTCTGAGCTAAAGCCTACTGCCAGTCTGAGATTCCACAGAAGTACAACCTAAGCCTGTCCTCAAATTTAATCCCCCTCTGTAGACTCCCTCATCATATCTTCTGTGTGTCTAATAGCATGGCCAGCACAAGAGTATGAGAAAAGTGAACTCATCCCTCAAAAGGAGCTACCTTGGAATAGGATGACAGCTCTCAGATACTGTACTTAAAGAGATCTTGAATACCTCATGGTCCCTGAGCCTGACCCTGTCTCGCCCCCTCGGTACAATTAGGAAAAGGAACTTATTCTCACAAAACACCTGTGAGCAGACAGTCCCACACTCGTCACCCTCAAAATGCAGGAGAGAAGCAAGTATCGAGTCAACCACCTGATTTTCAAAGACTCTGAACACCAACTCACAGATAAAGGGTCAGGACAACGAGCTGACTGACCAGAACGGTTATAGAGCACCCACAGTAAACCAGAGAAAGACAAGTTTGGAAGGAAACAGGCGCTCAGATGGAAGAGAGTGCTGGGAAACAACACGGGTGGACTGTCCCCCACCTCCCAGGCCATTCTGTCACCATCCGCCATCACGTGAGCAGACTTCCCCGGGTGCCCAAAGCCGGTGTAAGCGGCCCAGAGCGTTGGCTGAGCAGCAGAGTGAGGGCTTCCAAGCTGACTCCAAGTTTCCTGGCCATGGTTCCCATGGCCTCACGGGATGGGGCTGGGGGGAGACTCCCAGACTGCCGCCAAAAGGAGCGCTGGGCCAGGACCCTCCGCTTGCCGAAAACGCCCTGCAGGTTCCAGGCGAGGGCTGGGACACATGGAGACCCTGCTGGACTCCAGACTGCTGAGTGCAGGATGATTTATGGATCTTTGCAGATGGCATGTTCCAGCCAGAGGGCTTCAGACCAGAAAAACAAGAGCCTTCTGCTTCCTTAAAGGGACAGCTCTGCTTCAGTACTGCAAACTTACTGTAAAGTTAACTGCTTTGGCATTTTAATATTTTAAGTACTGACCCCTCATTGATTCTGTTCAGCCTTTTAAATCTTTAATTTACTTACTTATTTGGGTTTTAAACCTTGCCTGCAATTGCAGCTAATTAAAAACCTCATTAGTTGGCATCCTGAGCTGATTCCCTGGGCTTTATGTACTGTACAGTATGCCTCCTGTGAGTTTGAACCATGGCTGGGATTGCTTGACTTGTTTCCTACCTCCCCAGCTTTATGAGGTGTTCCATATTTTGGAGACTATTCCCCCTTCCCCTGATTTTTTTTTTTTTTAAACTACCACTTGCTGCAGTCTTCAGGAAACTTAGCAGCCATTCTGGCTATATACAGTAGCTATGTCACAAATTTATTTATAGCTGATCTTCCCCATGTTCAGAGCTAAGACCTCCCCATACTTGCAACCTTTTTTTAAAAGGGGCATTATATGTCGACAACAAAAATCCCAAGCAGATTAATTTCCAGCATCACATGCAGGGCTTGACTTACCCAAGTGTGCTGTTAACATGCTCAGTAGGAAATTCCATCCCCCTTGAAGATAAACACCAAGGGCTAAAGCCAGAGTTGGAAAAAACAGGCCCTGATCTCACACACCACATGCACAAGCCCCAGCACCCAAGCCCTGCTGTTGGAAACCTTGCCACCCTGTCCAGCCTCTCTCCACAGTTACCCAGACAATACACGTGGAAGGACAGGACATTTACTTGCCTACGTTGTTCAGGACATTAACTTTTGCAACCTTGTGTGTTGATTTTCAGACAGGCCAAGGAGCATTCTGAAATTCCACTGACTTGGCTGAGAACTGTGGCTACTCAGTCCACCCAACAATTGGGTTATATACTCATGTTATTTATCGATTTGTAGCAGGACGAGATAACACAGACCTTACAATAAGATTTCTAGAGCAGAACACCAAAATACATTTCTGGAGTAGAAACAGGATCACATTCATATGTCCCCCCTGTAAGAATTACTCCTGAATTTTGTTTAGGCGTGGATGGATTCAAAGCCAGTAAACATTTTTTCTGTTGTAGCACTGATAAAGCCACAGTCTGTGCCAATTCTGATGAAAATCTTGCCACAGGACATGATAAGATTTGAGAGAAGTCAAATTCCTGCCTCAAATTCTGATCTGGTCCCCCAACAAAAAACAGCCAACGGCATCAGAAAACCTCTCCTCCTCAAATCCACACATCCTTTCTATAACAGCATAATAAATAACATTTATTTTTGTATGTTAAATAATATTCTTACAATTCACTTCTTGTACTGTGGCCGTCATTGCCGAGTAAGTCACTTCAGTACAAAGCCTCACCAGCAGCACCTGTGAAATTATCTGATAGCCAGATGACAAACAGCCAACAATTCTGAACTAAGGAAAGCAAATATCAAGACGAGCTGCATGAGAGAATGAAGTTCCCCTATATACCTTCACCTTGCTTAGCTCGGGGTTAGCTGTGCCCAGGACACAGGTTCACAGCAGACACTGCTTTATGAAAGACAAGGACAGTTGTAACAGATTTCCCTGACCCTCTGAGGGGTCCAGCTCCCCCAGTTTTCTAAAGGGATATAGGTGTTACGTTCACTACTTGTTGTGAAAGAACCCAAACAGCTTCAAAGCCAGCCCTCTCCTGCAAAGCAGTTATCTGGCTGGAGTCATCCCCCAGCCCAGAGCTAACATTAGCCCCAATTTTTCTTTGGAAGATGCAAGTGCATATATCAATTTTCATCCCGGTACATGCTGCCGTGGCCATGTCTATCTGCCTGCCCTCATTTTCCCCTCTCCCTACCCACATCTTTCTGCAGCTCTGGGCCTCTGCAGCTTGCCACAACAGCCTCTATCAGGGTATTTGTGTGGTAGCAGAGGCCGCACATGGAAACTGGAATATGAAGCTGCTCCTTCACAAACTCCCCTTCTCCATCACCATCTGGCTGCTCTGCCTTCCAGCAAATCCAGCAGCTCTGCTCCCTGCCTGGGGAAGCTCCTGTTTTTAACTCTGCTGGAGAGCCCAAAACATGGTTCCAGAGACTATTCCAGTGTAGGTTTGCACAATAAAGTTACAAAGGAAGCCGTGATTACAGAACAGAGGTTTAAGGGCATCTGAAACAGCTCCCCCCCTACCCCCTAGCCGGCTGGCTGCTGCAGGCGAGTGTTAAAGCCCATCTGGGAAGAAACAGGCCTCCCGCTTCCTGCTGCCTCTGCCTGCCAGGATAGCCGGGAGCGATGGCAGGACGATGGACCAGAGCTAGACTGGAGCACAGGCGGCTGGGGATTGGGTTTGGCAACAGCTCAGTCGTCATGTTTTCATTTTACAAGGTCAAAACCAAAACCACCTTTGGTTTGGGTTTTGCATTCATGCCTACAGAAACATGAGAGGATTTTAGATTTAGTAAACCCCCGCTTCCCCACACCCCCCCTACATCCCCTGCCTTCCCAGCTTGCTGGCTTGTGACCAGCAACATCTAAAATAACCATCTCCTCCTTTCCTAATTCCTGTCTTGCTTCTAGGTCTGTAAAGAGAGTAAAGTAAAACCAGATAGACAAAGGCTATTCTCAGTCCCTGACTGGCCTTGCGTAGTCCAGCCAAGGAAGACTGCAATGAGAACGGCCAGCGCAGCTCTGCCCAGCTCAGCCCAGACAGGAGCAACAGGGAGTGAATGCTCAGTTGAGACAACAGCCAGAGAACACAAAACTGCACTCTGAAGTATACCAGCATGAAGGCGGTCAGGCAGCGAATAACAGCGCCTGGATCGTGATGGAAATACCAGGAAATTTCAGAGTGGGGTTTGGTCCTAGTAAGGAGCACGATCTGTGCAAGAAATCCTAAATCCCTGAACATCCCTCACTTTGCACATCCTCCTTACCAGCCCTACAATCCCAGAAAAACACATCCAGCATCCTGCATCTTGGGGTACTCTACACTCTTCCGGCAGGCCTCCCCTCACCTTTAAACACCCCCATTTTTGGTACTTACTGGTACCTTCTATCAGCCTCTTACCGCTTCTCTGAAGACCAAAAGCAGGACAGGGCTGTTTTAAACACATCTCTTGGGCTGTCTCCCCTCTGCTGTTCTTTGAACTGCTGCACTAGACTGAGAATCACAAGAAAAGAGGGACTAGAGTAGTATAGGAGGTTAGAGTCCCAGAAACCAAAGTGGATTCCCAGTGATGAAATACAGCAGGTCTGTCAGGCCAGAAGGGGGAAATCCGGTGTGGGAGCAGCAGAAAGGACGCATCAGGGCTGAACTGTCTCTTCGGACTAGAAGAGCCAGGGTAGCAAATCAGGTTGGAAACATTTCAAAAGCTTCACGTTTGGCAGAGCCTGGGGCTGGAGCAGCAGCAGCAGATGTTATGGGTCGAGACTGAGGTCTCTGGCAAAGCCCACGAGCTGACTGGGAACTCCAGTGCTTTTCTACATGTTATCTGGCCATAGCCATGCTGGTAATCCCATTGCTTCCCTCAACACCAAGAGAAAAGTCCCTAGAAAGTCTCTTTCCTCCTATACACCCCCCGCTCTGTGCTGGGCAGCAGCTTTTCAGCAGCTGTTTTTTGGGGACAAGACTCTGTACACATGCATCTCATCCTCGTGTGCTTTATTATCGTGTCAACTGCAGGTTACGCCTTGCTGCAGGCATCACTAAGCCTGCTTAAGGCCAAAAGGGCCTTGGGTCCCCTCCCCTTCTTCCCCAGTGCTTTCTTTTCTTTCTTTCTTTGCTGGAATAGAGCAAGCAAGCTATTATTGTCCGTCTGGCCTAGTACGGCTCCCTTTGGCAGTCAGAGGCCTTGGACCTCAGCCAAGGTCTATCCCAGGGGATGTTGGGAACGCTTTGAAAATTAAATCTCTCAAGAACTCACGAGGCTGCAAATGCCATGATGTTGCTTGACCTTGGGTTAAACTCAGCGGAAGAGGAGCAGAAGCGGTGGCGGCAGCAGCCACTGCCACATCGCTGGCCTCAGATAACTCCCGGGAAGAAGAGCCCTGCAGGGAGTCGGGCCGAGGGGAGGCTGGGGGGAAAGAGGCGGTGCACAAGCGGGAAGCCAAGCAGGGGAACTGCCATGCTGCATTAGCCCCCAGAGGGCTGATCAGTCCCTGCCACACATTCATTTTTTTGCTCCAGACCCTTTGATGCCTTGTGAGACTCGCATGTATTATTCTCGCACAGGTTTTAAATGAGCCGTGCCTCTTAATATCAAGAAAATAGCATCATACGGGTAAGTGCCAAAGTATCCCTCCCGCTGTTGTCCCCAGCAATTAAATATGAGCTTATGTGGAGTAACGGTCCACTTCAACGTGGCATGGATCAGCACACAGAACTACACCTCCTGTCTTTGTCCCTTGCTCAACAAGTCCCAGCCCGCAGGGTATCTCTCCCCACTCTACTCTCAGCTGCCTTCTTGCCCTGTCCACATTTAACTCCTGATGTGTGTGAAATACCAAGAGGCCTGATCCTCTGTCATTTCAAAATCCTCCAGAACAAAAGATCTTTTCTCTCAGGGATGGAGAAGTTCTAAACCAAGCCTTATCATTTCCCAGTAATGTGCTTGGGAGGCACCTTCCTGCACATGCCTGCTTTGCTGAGCAGCGCCACTATAGTCCAGAGAGCTCCAGCCTGTGGGGAAAGCAAAGAGCACATGTTCGGGGAGCTCCCCATTCCCCGAGGAGTCTGGCCGGAGAGAGGCAGCACCAGGAGCCTCACGGCAAGTGCCTTTGTGCATAGTCAGTGCTTTGTCATGGAGATTCTGCAGGTCTTGCAAAGCCTCCACTGGAGATGCTACAGCTAATGAAACCTCTTCAGCTTCCCCGCTCGCTGTAGGAAGCCCAGGGGGAGCTCACGAGGGATTGATGGATGGACCCCTGGAGATGCTTTGGGATCAAGTCCATCTGCCCTTTCCGATTCAGCGATTCAGCGCAGGGCTGTGCTCGCCCGGGTGAGGTATGCACATCTCATTATGTTCCGCTGCAGAGCCTCCGCTTCAGCAAACCTCCCGGTGGCCCTCTACCCCCTGGAGCTGGCTGATTATTTTTGTCTCAGGCTGGAGGCCAGGATGCTTCTGAGTACCAGGACGTTTGTGTAGCGTTTCTCCTACACTCCCTCCCCTTTCAGCCCCTCCACTGCAGTCCCAGAGAGACAATCCAGATGGAACTGCCCAGCCGCCCTCTGATCAAGCCAGGGAGATTTGTAATTAGGACTCAACAGCTATTATCCCATGACAGCTGAGTGCGGTATCCAGGCAGCCCAGAGGCCACAAAAGGAATGTGAGGGTTTTAAGGAAGGAGGGAAGATGCAAGCACTTTTCAGCAGTGCCATATTGTGCCAGCCCGGGTGACAACATCCCACCTGCCAGGCCTGATTCCGAGGGCAGCGGTGGTGCAAAAGGGCAAGGGCGATGGAAGGAGGAGGAGGAGGACAGGCGGCAGCTACAAGGGCACGGGGGAGGTTGGGAAGGGACCTCCATGACCAGCGTAGCAATTCCGCCCAGGGCGCAGCCAGCTCTGTCTGCGGAGGCGGCCAGGACAGTCTGCTGGAGCAAGGGGCAGAGGGTCCAATTTCGGAGTTTGTCCCCATGACGGGGCCGTGCTGGCGCCATCCAGGCTTCACGTCCCGCCGTTCACATTCCTCTGGGTGACACATGGCTCTGGAGCGTGGCCACGGGAGACCGGAGCAGCCCAAGGCAGGGGCAGGTGTCCCTGGCCAGGCTTTCCAAAACAGAGCCCTCCTGCTTTAAAAAGAGACAGCGCTTGGATCTATGGGCCTTTCCAAATACTTGTTTTATTGCCAAGCCTTCAGAGAGGTCAAGGAGGAGCACGCTTTCTCACTCCTAAGCTCCTTTCTTGTTTGCTTTGCCTGCTGATGCCAGATCAGTGGCACCTCTGCCCATCTCTTCTGCCCCAGTGACTACCAGCCTGCTGGCACACAGACAGACAGAAGGGCAGGAGCAACAGTGGGCTGGCGGGGTCACAGACCAGCAAGCAGATCTGCAAGTGTAGGGTGCACACAGCTTGCACCAAATGCAAACCAAACCTTGGGAATTTGCCATCTAGTGTGTCAGGATGGAAAAAATCAGGTTGCCCTTCACAGAAAGCCAGGACTCTCAATGCCCGGAGATGCTCCAATCTTGCCATTCTAAACTGTGCTGCTCCAAAGCACTTCAGACTTTTAAACAAGCACTAAATCTGTTAGAAAAGCAGTAAGAAAAAGTAAAACCCAATCCAGGCCATCTCACAGACAGCCTTTGCCATCCAAGGCCTGTGTATTGGTCCTGGAAGGCAACAGGAAATGAAGAGGGGCCAGCAAGGGATGTGAACAAACAGTAAATAAACCCCAGAAGCTGGGATGTACGATCAGCAGCCCCCTCCCCTTTAGCTGCACACACTCAGTGACTCCCCAGCCTGCACATATATTCCACTTTTTCCAGTGCAGTTTGCATTGTTGCTGGCTTAAATGTGTTACAACACACTATTTACTTCTGGCTGGAGACCTTTGTGCAGCTTCCCTCCCTGGCCCCACAGATCAAACACGGATGGACTCTGCCCTCAGAGCCAGATTCAGAGTGGGCAGGGGAGAGGAAAGAAGAGGTCTGGGAGGTTTAATGCCCCAAAGCATCTGAATTGGCCCTCCTGCACAGAGCTTCTGCCAAGGCTGGAGGAAGTGAGTCACTGCTGGGGCTGGAGGGGGGCTCCGGAGCTCGTAGTCACCCCCTGGAAAGGCCTGGAGCAGCGGACAGGCTCTGCCCAGGGATCAGCTAGCATTCGATTCCTGTTTGTGTCCCAAATGAATCATTCCCAACAGCTGTCGCCATGCCTGACTGTGCTCCTCATGTGCTTTCTATTAGCTGAGAAAACAAGCCAGGCTGCTCCCGAGCACGGGGAGTTTGCCTTGTGGCAGCAGGGGGGGAGCAGAGAACCTGGGAAATCTGACTCTGCTTTAACCCTCACACAAGGCGCCGGTTCCTGTGAGTGGGAGTAGACACCACTCGCAGGCCACCGGGGTGTCCCTGACCCCACTTCTGCACAACTTTCTTCTCCACTCAAGCTTTCGAAATGCAACTTCTGCGGGTGTTCTGTAGTCAAACGGACTCCCACTTACACGCCACTATTCCTCAAAAGCTAAAGCCCTATGCCTGGCAGAGCCAGCTTTTCAAGAATTATTTTAAGAGGCCACTGAAGGCACAACCCAGAGGAACTTCCCATTCAAAAACTGTAGCAATGCCCTGCAGGCACTACCGACAGCACCATGCAGCCGGGAGGGAACCAGCACAACAGTCAGAGCTGGGAATAAGGGCCTTCAACAGCATGAAAAGAGCTTGAGAAAAAAAGCCTAAGCAAAGCAGATGGAAAGTCACGACCTCGCTGTGTGACTTACAGGAAGTCTCTGTGCCTCAGTTTCACCCTTTTTGCCAAGCAGAGGTGAGGGTGACTGCAGTGGGCTGGGAGGACCTAATAGCTCTCAAAACTCTTTGGTGTGCTCAGCAGAAAGGAGCTATAGACATGCAAAAGTGTGGCTATTAATTGAAAGAGCACAAAGGGAACAGCCTAGGCTTCACTCCCCTCCTGCTTGGGTCACTCCCCTATGGGAAAAATGCTAGGGTTGTGCTTTCCACCTCAGCCAAAAATAATCTGCAAGCTGCAGGGGGTAGAAGGCCTGGGGAGAGAGAGAAAATTTCTCTTCTCAGGCTGCCAAAGCAGAGAGGCTGCAGCACATAATGAGAAATGCATTCCTCCCCATTCCCTCCTCCTGCAGCCACCTCTTCACAGAAAAAGTGTATGGGCCTGCTCCAAGAGACAAAGGAGTGTGAAGCCCAAGCCAGTGGTTCTCTACTTCCCTTTGAGACAAAGAGTCTGCAAACTAAAATAGGATGTTTGTGCATTAACCCCACTGCTGCTCTCTGAGGGCCTCCAACCCCCATCAAGTATAGCTTGGGGTGAATGGCAAACACAAAGTTATGCTGAGTGGGCAAAAGAGATGTAATGGTACAAAAAAAAAAAGGCTGGGCACCCATCCCCTTCTGCCGCCTCAACAGTGCTCCTGGCTCCTCAGCTACTGCTGGAGCCAGCCCAATTACTGCACTCCTGGGGTTCAAAACCACTCCGCAGGCTTTCAGTACACTCACCTAATAGACCCAAGGTGGCAATTCAACAGAAGCAAAGCATCTGTGGGACTGAAATCCCATTTCTCAGAGAAACATGGCACTTGAGGGACTGAATAGCACTGACTTCTGATGATTTTTAAGCAATATCTTCCAAAGGTGGAATTGAGCCATCTGGGGGGAGAAAAAAAAAAATAAAAAAATCACTCCCTGTCTCACCTCTGCTCATTCATCCACATTCAGGGCTGCACGCTGTACCATCATACACATAGGAGCATTCCACGCTGCAGCTCTGAAACACCTTCCCAAAATCTCTCACATCATTCCCTCCTCATATCTACCAGCATTGTACCTCTCTACCAGTATCTGTTCCTCACCGAGACACTATGGAGCTGGCTAGTGAATTACTTGGAATTTTTGGAGAGATGCTGTATAAATAAGACTCAGACAATATTCAGCTTATTCTGATTAAGTAAAACCATTTGGTTTTATTGCTGCCACTGAGAAAAGGAAGCTATTCAGTTATGTCTCATAGTAGAGGTCTGGTTCTTTACTACATGATGTGTCTCTACAGTGACTGGGTCTCCAAGCTCTATCACACATTGCATACCAGATCCTTCCCTGACTCTGTGCCTCGGAGCCTTCACATACTCACAGGGGACAATAATATTTTCTATCTTTAGTAAAAAGGATAAGGTAGAAATTATCTGAGATTTAAAATAGAATCACTGATTTTGGGAGTTGCTAAACGCCATCACCCTGTACGCCCCTTTGCCGGCCAGTCCCATACATACTCACAATATATAACTATTTGCAATCACTTTATTTCACCCATATCCACTGAAACCAAGGCAGGATCTTAATCCAGTATTCTACTGGAGCCCAGTACACTCATTCCAGTAGCAACCAGGCCAGAGAAGAGCGCAGAACACAGGCAATACATCTCTCTCATGTTCACTATTTACATACTATTAACAGCCAGGTATACAGCAGCCCATTTTTGTGCCAATGTCACATGCAAAACCCTACAAGCTAAACCTGGGACCAGGCTGAAACATTCCCCTATATTGTTTTAATGTAAAAAAGAAAAAAAAAAAAGCCAAAATCATCAAAACAACACTACAGAGAACGGTGGGAAAAAAAATAAAGAGAGAGGAAGTAACAACCTCGTAACTAAACCTAACCCAGACCTCCATCACAGGATGTCAGGGCATAATACAAAGAGCTCCTGGGTGTTAATGAAAGTTCTTCCTCCAGCGTTAGGTAGGAAATTCTCATCTCGCACACCCCTGCCTAGTGTGTGTGCAATGGACTGTCATACTTATCTGTGTTGTAGATAACCTTTGGACATACATAACGTTCATTGTTGGTGTACTCCCTGTGCTTTCACTGCTAAAGAAAGTAAGTCCGTGTCAAAAGACAGCTGATGTGTGTGGTGTTAAGCACATTATTGCTTCCAGCTTTCATTTTCCAGAAGATGTTGCTGGGGCTGCTGCTATGGCCTATATCCTGCAGAGATGGACCTGACTGGAGTATTTGCAATTTGCTTTCTCCCACATCCTATTGCTGACCCTTGTCTGCAATTGTTGTGTTTCAAATCACCACACTTCCTCCTCTTAGTCAGAAACTTGGCTGCTCTCCCAAGGATGTCCAGGAGAGAAATACAGGTCAGAATAACCCTCCACCTTAAACTCCCCGACATCTTCGCCTCAGCCACTCCTTTTCCACGTCACTGGCGTCGGGGCTGTAGGATGCCAGGAAGAAGCTGCCTTCAGTGGGAGCCCAGGGCTAATTGACATGTCTTTGAGGCAGCAGCGGTGCCAGGAACCAAACTGCTGTCCCCAGGGAGTGGCGACAAAGGCAGCAAAAGCCTTCGTCGGTGGCAGACGAGTTTTTCCATTTCCTTGGTTTCAAATCTTGCTTCTGTTCTCCCCAGTCTCTGCTGTGGCTCCAGCCGTGAATTCTAGGGAAGCCCAGCTGCCTCAGCAGGTATGGTCTCGTTAATGAGCAATTAGCTCCTAGCCTAATTGGGCAGCAGAATGGCTAATGAGCCCAGCCGTGGTTGTCTGTGCCCTCATTATCCTGTGCTCAGCCAGTGGTAATACTGAACTTCTGTCCCATTTCCGTCATGCCACAATCAGAGCGCTGGCTGAAAGCTCAGATGTGCCAGTGCTCGCTGCCTTTTAGAGCTCTAAAGTTGATGGTTTGTCTTATCTGTTTCCTCTAGCAGGCCTGGAAAAGCTTCTTTCACCTCTGCACTACACAATCAGATCCTCCCTCCCTTGTCTGACTCCTACTCTTTCACTCAGCAGGTTTTTGATCTCTCTTCTACATGTTTGTATCTGTGAACATAGATACATGAGTATTTGTGCATACACCCTTATTTATATACACACACACACAATGTTGAGACTTGTGAAAATGAATGAGGGTAGTGCTTACCTGCCTAGGGAGCACAACGGGTTAAACATTTCCAGTGCAACACAGAACACTAATATGTCTGTGTTCAGCACGTATCAAGGTGGTGGTGTAACCAACCCAGGCAGTCCGAGCACCCAGAGAGGAATCCTTGTGCCAGAGACTGAGCAGTGATAGAAGGAAGGCAACGTTAATCCGAATCTTTGCTTTGTAATTCTAAGTCACAAATCTTCAAGAGTCCTACGTAAGTTCAAGGTGCAAATCACACAAGGCTTTTTTGATTTGCTCTACTTTAGATTCCGAGTTAGGAAGTCACCAGTTGTTGGATTTCACCCAGCATCATAGCTATTTTCTATCCTTTTTATCCTTGAAGTGAACAGTAAGGACAGGAGCAGAGAAAGGAGCTGCACCTTCCTTGCAACAGCCACCGACCAGACTTTGCTGGGAGACCGGGAAATCTTCATGAAGCTGTCTCACAGGTCTGAACATATCAATTAAAAAGAGCCTGTCCTCACACATCTCCACGTATCCCACAGAAAAATGATTCTTTCACACCTACAACAGTAGATACAGCAGTTCTTAACAGAGAACCTCAACATTATGTGCCAGTTTAACATGATCCATGAAAGATGCGCTACCCAGTTAACTAGCAAAGCTCTCTGGCAGAATGTCTCTTTACTTTCCAGCACTGGGATTCAGAGATCTCTTGTGAAAAATAGCATATGACCCTTAACGACAGTAGACAGTCAAGGTTGGGGTTTTCCTTTATGGCTTTTGGTTTCTTGGGGTTTGTTGAGGTTTTTTTGTTTTGTTTTGTGTCTTTTTAAGTTTTATCCAGCTGCTGGGTTTTGGCTAATCCAAGTCACATTGCCAAGATGTGAAATATTTCATAGCTCTACCTGCTGCAGCAATGAACTGTGTTCCTTCTAGGATTAATTATTCCAACTTCCTGCTATTCCTGATAAGGCTTTCCAGTGGCTGCTGATGGTTTTAAACATGGCTTCTTCTGCCTCCAGGGTACTTTCTTATATTAGATTATCTCAACATATCACACCCGCTTTTTAGTCGCTTCACTGCCTTCCTGTTAAGAACCAAAATGATTTTTTAACTGCTCTTTTGCCCTAGGAGGACTTGTTTGACCTTGGTTTACCCCACCTAGTGGTTCTCCTCCCAGGTGCTCCATGAAATCAGCCAGCACAAGAGATCCTGTCGCCTCCAAATGTACGTTACTAGACACCCCGATGTCTCCACTTCCCACTGTGCATTTTTGCTTTCATTGAACTGTACATTTTGGAGCCCACAGACTGAAAAATCAAGTCAAAACTTTCACCCTTCTCACTCCTCGCACTGATGTTATACCATTGCTTTTTCTGACAGTCATGAAACGGCGAGCCGGCCTGATCACCCATCTGGAACAAACCCCCTTAGTGTAGAGCAGGCAGCTGTAAGAAAGGAACTAGGGGTACCTGTTACCCCCAGCAAATGGTGCTGCCAGAGCAGGGACATCGCTCAGAGGCAAATACACCCCCTTAATGTTTTACAGAAAGACTGTGTCAAAGGCCCCATTTTAAGCACTGAGCTTTTTTTTTTTTTTTTTTTTTTTTGCCCAGGCTGCTAGTAACCAGACTAAAATCCAACACGTCTTTCGTTTAGGACAGATGGACCACCTTTTATCATCGTGGCTTCCCAACAGTATCGTGCCCCCCCTTTAGAATCTTTTTCACTTAAGATCTCAGAGCATTTAACAATCCTTAATGCAAGCTTCATACCACTCATAAGTCCACAGAAGAGGAAGCTGAAGCACTGAGAAAGACTGAACCAGCAATGGCAGATAAACCTTCTCATAAAAACCATGCTGTGCATTGGACCATTAACGACCTATACGAGCATCTTTAAAGGGCTAATTTAATCAATGGAACAAATGCTGAAACACAAGCCAGTTAGAGGAAGCTTCTCACGTCTTTTCCCTAGCATGTGCTGAAATCTTTCCTTGCTATTGGGAAGAAAGAAGCACGGTCATGTGCATGGGATTGATTTCCCAGAAGTCCAAGGCTGCATAATACCAGGCATTCCACAGGGGCAGGCAGCAAACAGAATATTGTGTGCATTTTTGACAGTCTTTCCTTTTACTGTGGGCTCCCCACAGCGTTTCTTTTTAAAAAAGCTTTTGCACAGCACTGTTTATATCTCCTGGCTCACCCACCTCCTCTTGCTAATATTTTATTTATTGCATCCTGATCCTAACAAGTGAGCTTCTTCCCCAATCACTGCTAATTAGACTGGGTGTCTCTCCACAGCTTGTACGCACACGGATCCAGACAGAACACGCACGCGCTTTGCAATTCACAGGAAGCATTCGGTGTCCATACAGATTGTCCACTTGAATTGATGTATTCTACCCAAAAGTCCAGGTATCAGCAAGAAGAATTAATATTGCATTTCACTGAAAGCAGAAGCTAACAAAAGACTGGCCAAGCCTATATACCGATGTGGCAAAAGCAATACAAAGGAAGACACCTAAGGGGAACTATTTCTCTTCCCCTCTCTCTGGTGTTTCAAAAAGCTGGTACTGGCTCAGGGTTGAATCTTGCTGATCTCAAAGTCATCTCTCTGCCTTCGATACTGACAAGAAGTTTTACCAGTTAAAAATGCAGACTTTCAGCTTCCTTTTCAGGTGAATCTAGGGTTGGTACTCTTTTTTTGCATCTTCAGGACAAAAGTGGAGAAGATGAGGTGAAGCATGGGGGAGGGGGGACTTGCCAGGAGCTAGATAGTGGCTGGGGGCTTTGCAATGAAAGGTAAACGAAAGGGCATTTCTGGAAGCTAGAAAGATGGTACTGCAGTCCAAGGAAACGTCTCCAGAAAAATAAGCAGTAAATCTCGTTCCCTGTATATAAGAAATCAATATTGCTATTGGACTAGGGACATCAGAAATGGTAGAAGGGACTTTCATACTGAAAAAGGTATTTACAATACAGCAGATCTTGGACAAGTGAATGGAGAGCTGTATTTCAGCTCGTGAATTCAGTCATTAAACAGAATTAACAGCAGCCATTTCTCATCCACTGCAGAAGAAGATAAGAATAGTTTGGCCAACCCTATGTATCAACGCAGAAAAGGCAACTCAAAGGAGGCCCTTCTAAGGATGTTTTTATATATGGATACACGAAGAAGTCATTTAAGTAGGCTCGTTTCCAGGGAAATAGTTAAAATGCAACGAGCAGAAGCTATGTGTAGGAGCTGGTAGCAAGTCAGGAGTTGCTCAAAGCAGGATTTAAACTTCTGACCTTCCAGCTCTGGGAAGGCAGAGGTAGGGGGGGAAGGAAAAACAGTAGAGGTGGATGGGGAGTAGGGGAGAAGCTCATAAATCTTTTCATTCCTCCACAAGCATTCAGAGTGACATGAATGAGTTGTTCCCCACCAGCAACTTTGCAAAGACGAGGAGCTGAGCAGGTGGGCTGCAGGACGGACTCCTGAGCAGACCCCACAGAGCAGTTCTTCACAGGAAACCACAGATGATTGATTTGTGAGTCCAGCTCCAGCCAAATCACCTTTCGCCACCAAGAGAGTCATGGCAAATTAAGAGGAGAAACCTATACGCTCTAGCGTTCCTGCATGGGGGATGAGGGAGGTGTGCTCCTTGGTGCATGGCAGAATGGGGTGCTATCATTGATCTCCTCACCAAAGACTGTATTAAAAATAAAAGCTGAAAAGCCACCAGCTGGATGCCATGCACATGCTGGGCAGAAGGCCAAGGGTCTTGCTCTTTCTCACTTTACAAACATAGGCCTCTGGCATAAGAGATGCTAAATGTGAAAGGGCATAGCTTACGCTGTCCCACGTACTTGGCAGGGCTGGTGGGGAGAGGGTTAACACCTGGCTGTGAGGGCGACATGAAAGCCAAAGAAGGCTCACTCTTAAGGACATGCTGGTTCATTCCAAGTTCATTCATGAAGTAATCAGGTGGTTTGCTTTTGGCTATTCTTGACTGACTTCCACCCGGCTGGGATTCCAGTCAGTCATGACAGACTATGCCAACACATACACCAGCTCTTGACACTAGATTCCCTGCTCCTTGCCCCAGGTCTGAGGACACCTTTGCAGAAAGAACCTTCCACATGGATGGTTCTGCTCCTAAAGGTTTGAAAAGCAGGTACATTATCTTCCCGTGCCCCAGCACATCCATCTCAATGCCCTCTGCTAAAGCCCTGTTGTTCTGTGCTCAAGCAATTCAGTCAGAACAGCTCACAAGCGTGAGCAGTCTAAAACAAAGAGCAGGTGAAAACCACATGCATGCTAGGAATTGTCTGGGCCAGTGACAGAAACAAAGGATATGGGTGATACCATCTCAGCTTCTCCACATCCATTTCTCCCATCTTCTCCTCTCCCTCCCTAATGCTGGCAAATATTGCCAGAGGTACCTGCAGGGCTGTCAGTAGCCTCTGGTCACCAGCCACTTACAGGTTCAAGCAGAAGAGGTATAGACTTCTACCCCTTCTGAACTGTCACAAAATACCCCAAACCGATCCAGCCATTTGTACTATAAGCAGACTTAAAAATAGAGCAGAGACTACCTCCCTTGATATTGAATCAAAGAAACACAGAAGCAGCCAGAGCCGCTGACTGATTCTGGATCCTACTGCAAACTCCTGTCCCTGGGTCATTTGTTCCTGTCTACTCTCACAGGAGCACAAGGCACACTCTTCATGGCTGTCTTGGAACAAAACCTCATGGAAAGAACAAAGCTAAACACTTCGGACTAAGCAAGTAAGACTTAAGAGACATTTCTGGCATTTGACAGCCAGATTACATTTGTAAGCATCTACAATACCCAAACTCCCCTACACTCATGCACTATGCAAGAGCAAGTCCTAGTTGAGGACCAGGTTGTAAAACTGGCCTTTGCAGATACAAAAAAGGAACCTAGGATTTCAAACAAGCCTTGGGGCTTGACTGGGCTTGGCTCCTTTGACTGCAGCCCTGTTGGAGAACATTTAGCCTTGTCCTTGGACTGGTAACATGTTTTTCCCTGCCTTTCAGGGGTGCTGATGGGTATTACACTGAGGCAGAAGAGGTTGAGTTTCTCCCTTTAAAAGCAAAGTTTGTGATGTGATTTCCCCACGTCCTTCATCCCACAGGAGCTCCAGCAACTGCTCCAACAACAGCTGTAATGAAAAACCAAGCTGGAGCTTTCCTTGGCCTTCACAGGGCCTGTCATCGGTAAACAGCACTTGGGGGAGCATGTGGCAGTAGCCAAGTTCTCTCAAATCCTGGAGCTCCCCAGCAAAACAGATGCATGAGGAAGGGTTATGAAACACTTCCATATAAAAAGTTAGAGCTGGAGACACACCACACTGAACAAACCCTAGACAAATGGGTTAGAAGAAATTAAGAAGGGATCCAACTCAAGGAATTTTCTCTCCCCTTTATGACATTGTTTGCCAAGGGTCAGTGCCCTGGTTGTCAGAAAAGGTGCCAAGAAGATTGCAATAGCACTCCCACACCTGGGAGAAAACCTATCAGACAACCTGATAAGCACAGAGGTCTGTCCCAGTACGCTGAGAGGCGGGACAAAAGAGAAAGGGCATCTCAGTGCTTGGAATCAACACCCAGACCAGCCCCTATGGACATTTTGCTGGCAGATTTGCACGCACAAGCAGTGCTAAAACCACACACATGCACAAATTCAGCACATATATACACACACACGTGACACATATATAAACACAGACCACTGCAGGAGCCAGGAGCCAGGCACCTGCTGTCAGTTCCCTCTGCCTCTTTCAGGGACTTTCAGCAACACACTGTGTTGCTCTGAGCTCCCGTTTCCTCACAATTTGTTTTCTGTAGCACTGACAAAGTGCTGCCAGTATTCTTAATAGAGGCAAGGCACCACTCCTACCCCCAAAGACCTTGCCTAACGCCGGTAATTAGAGACACTGCGTAACACAGCTAATTACTACTTAATTAATTTACTTCAAATAATTCTTAGATATTGTCAGTAAGCCACAATCTCTTAATAACCTTTACATAAAAAGAAAGTTACACATAGTACTACTGCATATTTTATGTACAGACACACAGGTATCATCCACCGCCAGGAAATCTGGCTACTACTGGCAGACTGAGCCCGCACCAAAACCTGACCTCGCTGCTGCGTGCGGAAGAGGCAGCGAAGACCCCAGTTTGTGATTTGGAATGAAACGTCTCAACACAGAGTTGCATGGCATTTGTGCCCAAGCCACATCCTCAGGTATTCTTGACCATGACATGCTTGGGAGCAGTATGGCTCACATTAATTAAAGCAGGTCCAGAGCTGCAGAAAGACTCCGTATCTGTGTCTGAACTGAAGCATTTTATTCTATTAATCTTATCCCAACTTCTGTCCTTGAGGAGGAACCACTTTTAGGGCAGCTCTGCAACACTGTAAGGTTTGGAGGGCTTGGAGACAGGTAAGTAATGGGGGAGAAGGCAGGAACTGTCAAAGCGGACTCCTACTATAATCTGTCCTTTTAAATTGATTTTTCAGAGACAAAGTATTTGCCACAGAGAAGAAAAGTAGGCTTTTTCCTGCCTGCCCCAAGGAACCCTCAGCATCCCACATAACACTCCTGCCTGCCATGTTATTTCACTGCCTGCCTTTCACTGCTGCCCAGTGGCCCATGCCTTCGCTTACTTCATTTGCATTTGCTACCCAGATCCTCTGACCTCCTTTACCACTTCTTAATCCTGCTGACCATCAAGGACTGGGTGGCACGCAGTATAAAGGCAGGGTTTGGGCTGCTACAAACACCAGCTGGGTAATAAGGGGGGCCCTGGCTCCACATTTGCAGGTGCTTCCAGGTTGAAGCCGTGCCCACGCACAGTCCATGCTCACCAGTTTTGGACATACTCCACAAGCCCCTTAGTGCCCGATGCCAGGAGCTGGGCACCCACTCTCTGACAGGATTACCGCAAGGGAAACTTTCAAAAAACCAAATTCTCTGTAAGACCTTTTCAGGTAAGTCCCGCTCGACAAACGGGTGCTGTGTGCAGAAAAGAGAGGACTAATCAATAAGGTCAGGAGCATTTTATGTAGGGCATCCTCTACCAATACAAGAAAGACCAGTCCTTACTAGGCCAATACTGTCTGACAGTAACCATTGATCACTGCAGTACATCTGCTTGATAAATGACATCCATCTTCAGCACTAACTGGCAGGCACTCTGACGTGCCCTCCAGAGGCTGTGACACACAAACCAAGAAAATCAAAAAGTCTAGAAGAAAACCCCTTGTACCGTCACCCAGCTGCTGAACGGCGTGGAAGAAGAGGGCTGTTGCTAGCTGGGGTTGTTATATTAAATATTATTGCGTGGCCTGTGTATTTTTCAAAGTTCAAGAGTGAGCCTGGAGCTGAGGCCGTCTAAAACCAACAAATATTCTCAGGACAGCTGTGTTGTGTTTATATCCCTGTTTCCATACAAGGGTATCAAAAGCATTACTTGCAGGGAGGGAAACCAAGGCACCAGGAGAAGGCACAGGGCCACACAGCTGGTCAAGAGTCCAGACAAGAATTCCTAGACCGCATTCCCCCCGGATATAAATGTGCACACGCAGAGAGCAGCTCACTTAAAAGGTTTTGTGTCTCCCAGCCCCGAACGGTGGAACGAGCAAAGCAAAAGAGAATTGCGACCACTCTGCAGTGCCAGATAGAGCCAAAAGGTGCACGGTGCACAGCCGCAGGGGTAAAAGAAGAGGAAGCAGCTGGGAAGTTTTGGCAACAGAAACGTGTTTTTGCAGAACAAATGAAACCCCAGGAAAGCCACAGCCCTGCAGTGTTGTGTGGGAGCAGGTGGTCTGGGATCTCACAGGCCTCTTCTCCCCTGCTGTGAGGAAACTCTTGCTTCCACGTTCCTAAGTCTTGCTTTTTGACCATGCCTTCGGTACCGCAATTCTTGTGAGCTCCTCTCGAGTTTTCCAGGACACAGATGCTCAAGGGTGACAGCTGAATTCCATTTTCCCGAGCATCTGCTGCCATCCCGTGGCAAAGGCTGCAATGGCAGCCAGGCTCGCCCAGGGGCTCTGGGCACCCCCAGGCTCCTGCAAGGAAGGAAGGACCTGCCTCACGTTTATCCGAACAGGGAAAAACCGGGGTGAATCACAGACAGAAACCCACCGCTGCAGGACATCAAATCCCACCCAGAGCTGAAGCTGGGATAGTTGTTTAGGTCAAGCCTACAGCCCTCGCATCCCCCCATCTTCCTTCAGATGTCATCTCCTCTCATGCCGCTGTCCTCTCTATTCCGCCACCCCCTCAAGGTGGAAGAGAGAGCCTCCCCGCCCCAGGGCCAGCACTCCCGTAGCCAGGAGGCACTGTAAAGGGCTCTGCCAAGTCCCTGCAGCCCAGCTGGGCACAGGAACACGTGCCAGGAACATCGGCCAACTGTTCATGTTTTCTTATTTGCAATCTTGTAAATAAAAATCAGTCGGACAAGAGCCCTGGGGGCCCAGCCAGAAAGAGTCCAGTCTCCCATCATCTGAGAGGGTCAGAACTCAGCCTGGCACATGCAGAAACACACAGGGCACTGCAGTTTGCAGAAACACCGCACGGCAGTATGTTAGAAAGTTGATTAAAAAAAGAGGCAGCCACATACGTAGACACTCTGAGAAAAAGAACTGAGATGCCTCAAAGTCAGTACTCCTCAACCAGTAAGAAAAAGCCAACCATCATCTTAAGAGGGAGAAGGCTTAGACGTAACAAGTAATCGTGTAAGAAGTGCAAGCCCCGATCTTCACTTCCCAAACGTTGCAGCAAAGGCTCAGCTCATCACCTGTAGCGTCCCAGTGCCTCAGAGCAAACACAGGACTACACAACGGGGCATACACTGTGCAAACAAGCTCTTCGTCCTTACAGAGACTACACATTCAGGCAGAATATTGTAAGCATTGCTTTCAACTACTCGGCATAAATCCGGGTGAACTCAACAGCTTCTCCTACCTTATGTTGCTGTAACTAGCTGCTCACAATGAACCATTTCAGAATAGGTGCTTACGCTTCAACCTCTAACTGGTCAGAAGCACTAGAAAAAAGTAACAGGGACTGAAGCATTGTCTTACTGCCTTCTCTAAAGTCCCAGCTTCAGAGCACTGGGAGCCAAATTCCCCACCGTGTAACTACAGGACCTTATTAGCAGAACAGAAGGTGTAAGTAACCCCAGCAACCTAGGTTCAAATAACGTGACTGCAATTATTAATTCTGTCGCCATTAGGATTCAAGGGTCTCAAGCCCCCTTTACGAAGTTCTCTTCCATCTATATTGCACAAATACAAACAGAAATCCATCTGTTCAAAGCTATTTTGAAAGAGCAAAACCAGAATTTAGAGTAAGTCTGTAGCTTGACCTCTGTTTTAGACACGGTGAAACCAAGGCACAGCGCACCAGCACAGGATCTGTTGCAGAACCAAACAGCACCTGGACAGACTGGCAAAACCATCAGCCCAGGCCCTGTGGGACAGATGTGCCTTGCAATGGGCCATTAAGTAATTTATCATGAATGCCAAAATGCTGTTTGAGAGAAGGAAAAGCCTGGAGTCACCAGGAGGATTACAGCAACCGAGACCCGCTGGCAGAGTAAGTTAAATTGCCATCAACACCTGCCTGAGCCTATTAGCCTCTCGCTGTCAGGAACACTGCAGCAAGGTTACCTCAAACTGAAGCCCAAGTCAAAAGAGAATGAAATACCACGCAGATAAGGCACCACTCACAGGAGGTGCTGGCAGGAGACACACATACAGTATTCACACTTCCATGTGGAATACATAAGAGTTATGTTCTGCACTTCGGTGTGGCACCTCTCCTCTTTACCTGCTTTCCCTTTGAACCAGACAGGATGGGGTATGGTAAAAGAATTTCAGTCTGACTTTACCCAAGATGGCAATCTGCAAGCAGATGTCACTTCACTGAAGTGACTCCGAAAATCTTTCCCTCTATCTTTGTCAGGGACTCTATTAAACTCCCTTACTCAATCCCCAACCCAAGTCCAAAGAGACTGTCCCAGCGCACAGGAGCACCAGGGGGGTTCTGTCCCACTTCTACCCAGCACGTGTCGTCTTGAGTCCACGTTACAGCACCTTTGCTCTTGCCACCCTTTGTACTCAAGAGCCCCAGTTGCACCCTTCAACAGCAACAAATCTTACCCAATTCCTTTTCCCTCTCCTTTATGCTCCTTATTTCTCATTCCATCTGACTCACCTGCTTAAAAAACAAATGTGGTCGTATCACCCCAGAACAATACATTTCAAATAAGCATATAAAAGACCTTTTATTGACACGAATAAATTGACTGGGACCATTACTCTGTAGCTGCTTCCCACAGAAAAAAGCCTCTTAAAGGCAGCCTGAGGCAGGGAAGCAACATTTACATTTAGATGAAGGCATTTCTGTCACAGCACCTCCCAACAGTTTCTGGCCCCAGGTATTGTCTCCAGAAGAAATTAGTAAAGTCAAGGAGCTTTGCTTTAAATAACACAGAATAAAAAGAGAAAAAAAAATATTTTGATAGTCCCACTGCAGGCATACTATAGTCTGGGATCACATAATCTGTAGCAACGCAGTGTCAACAGGTGAAAGGAGAATAGTACCATCACATCAGGGAGAAACAGCAAAGAGCCTGATGTCTGGAAACCATTTTTTTCCAGCACAAACTCTTTAAAATGCCCTGCTCTGTGTATACTGAACAGTTACAGAGGTTTCTACCACCAGGCTACAAACAGTTCCCTTACATACTGCCAACAGATCAGATTCAATGCTGCTGTGACACACTGGAGTACCACCACAAATTTACACCATGTAGGCTTTACCTTCAGTCTTTACTCAGTTCATTACACTCCAAATCTTCAGGACATCTGACAAATGAAATGCATGGTACATTGGTTCCATACTGACAGAGTGGAAGTGCTTTGCAAAGGAACCTATTTTAATATTTTTCTCCCCAGTGAGCAGAGATCTGACAAGGATTTTCGCTACCCTTGGCATCCATGTCCCCAACCACCACAGAAATGTCAGTGAACAGTAACTGACCTGTGGTTTTTGCTGCTGTCACTGAAGGGCTTGTCTACGCTAGAAGTTTGCCCTGTTTCAGCACTACACAAGAGTAAAAGCAACAGATGCAAATGTAACAATTATGTTTTACTATCTTATCTACTGTAAAGGGCTATCTTGCAGTCAGTCAGCTGGGGAAGAAAAGTATTTTCACCTCCTTTATCAATACCACCTACAGTAAAACTCAGCACAGACCAGACTAACACAGCAGGTTTGATGGATGAAGGACAGCCAGATTACAAACCCTCTAGGTGCAGCACATTCTTCTGTTGAGCCAAAAAAGTAGACCCAAAGGGGGCAAGAAACCCAAAAAGCCCTCATTTAGTTTCAAAGTAAACGTGCCACAGATTCCTAAAATATACAAGATACACTCAGGGGATTATTTAAGTATTGTCATCGGAATGAGTTAGTACTTATAGCTCACTGTCACACCAGGGACTGAAGTCTCTGCTCAGATTCCAAGTCTAAGGTCAACTCGGAACAAGTTACCTACGCAAGTGCTGACAAAGCATCCCCATATGCTGAGACAGCTGTGGGAAACCTCCTGGCTGCTCTCCTGATGGCCTGCCTTCACCTGGAGGGTCCTTGTATATCAGCACATCCTCCTGAAGGGGAGTATTTCCCTATCTCCCAGCACGTATCTTTAGTGGCTGTGTATCTATACAGTGCTACCAAGTCCAAACTTTGATCCTCATTTATCTTCAGGTTTTTCCCCCTTCAAACAATGGCTAGAACATCTGCAACATAAAAAGATCTTGCTGGCAGATACACTGGACATCATGCAATGCTGTCCACTAGAAGATTTAGGGCTGAGTGGACCCTTTCACAGAAAAAAAAAAAATAAGAGCACTCAGGGAATTAATCTATTTCAAAATGGGCACTTTGACTGTTAATTTAATTTCTTCTGTTAATCCTCTCCCCTACTTACAATAAATTGTCAGAGACACTTCCTCAGTGACAAACAAAACCCTCAGTATTATGAAGTGCTGAAGCTGCGTAGAGTGTTCCTTTACTCCTTTGCTACTGAGCATCCTCTTGTGCTTCTTAAAACACTGCTATTAAGACCCGTTTTATTTGCTACTACATAAAAAGCATTAAGCTGTGAAGGAACTGACTACAGAGAAGCCAAAAGGATCAAACAGTGACAGTCAGATGACAATACGACAATCCAATTCACAGTGAGGAAAACCCCCCACAAAGCTGTGGTGGAGTATTTGAAGGCATACACTCAACCATGTCACCGGGCCAAGAATCCCAGATTCCCTGTCATTGCCTAGACTTTGTAATTAGGGTTCATTCAAACAAGCTGCAATGCCAGAGAAATTTCCATCTTACAGATTTGACTAATAGTCTGTTCCAGCAAAACCAAGACCCCAGGCAAAGTGAAATACAACTCCACTGACATCACGCACAGCTATTTTCCAAGGCCAGTGCATCAATTTATTCCATCATTTCTCTCCCGTACACATGTTCCCTGGTGCAGGAAACTCAGCCTTGCAGCTATAGTGAGAGACAGGAGTGTTCATAAGCTAAGCAACGACTCCGCAGAGCATGCTTCTTTCTGGTGACATTGCCACAGGTAAGAACGTTGGACAAATATTTAAGGAGCTAACAAATAATGAAATGGAATTGCAACAGGATTCAGAAACTGGAAAGACCCAAAGCCATCCAGAGTAAAGAACGGGTAACAAGACTGATTGCTTGAATCTTTTCTGCCTCTTTCACTTTGATAACTGTACTTCTGAGTTACCCTAAGTGTGCTTTGGTGTGAGGGAAAAGCACACTGCTTCATTAATACTAATAATCAGTAAGGTTTTTCATGCTTACATTGAAGCTGGGCCTAATTTAGTGCCCTAAAATTTACACACTCTGACTTACAAAACCTGAGCGATGTGCAAGCGATGGAATTACCAAATCCTGTCCTGGATGTGACTTCTACCTGCCAAGCATCCTCCACTCACGAAGAGCTATTTTTTTGTAGTGCATTTTCCCCTTTCTGCAGAGCAACGCAGGATTAACCTAACCCTTCCCACTACTCATCCAACCAGAAAAGTGGATTTGGACAATGTTTTTTGGAGGGCTCATTCTCTCCTTTGGGAGACCCAAGGAAGACACATTTACGTTGCGTCCAAAACCTGAGCTGCATCAACACTCACCGGTACATCTGTCAGGGTGACCCTTCTTAAAGTACATTTTTTTTCAAACTGTCTGGGAGTTTATGCCGATAAAAAGTTTTTTTGACAGATTCTTTCACTTGTTTTTTCTTTAAGGAGAGAGTGGAAAAGGTGATAGGGATTCGGAACAGGGCAGGGAAGTACGTTCTTTTTATATATATATATATTTTTATATATATATATATATATATATATATATATATAGTAGTTGAATTTGCAGGGGCCAAGTTACCGCTTCTACAGAGATGAGTGTTTGTAAAGAACAAAAAATAGCCTGGCTAAATCATCCACTTGGGATTTGTGGTTTGCATTATGTTGTTTTTATCTTTCCTTCGTTTGTTTTTGCAAAGTCAACACCATGAGAAAAATTAGGCTTAATTACCTCGCATTAAAGAAGGAAACAAGCAGAACAGCAGTTTGCAAAGGATGAGTTGTACATGCAGGGCACCCAAAAGGCTCTTCCCTCCAGAGTCTGATACACTTAGGGTGAGAAACTACCCTGGAAAAAAAACGAGGCTTACCTGTCACATATGAGGAAAACATCTGGAATTGTCATCGCAGTGGCAGCTGACTGGGACATATGGAGGAGAACCTGTCACAGCAACAGGGACGGAACTGAGCAAAGAGAACAGGCCCCTGGGCCCCGAGGGTCTGGGCTGCCCTCAGGGGCCAAAGGATACTTGCCAGGAGGAACACAGAGGGACCCAGCTTCTTTGGGGACCAAGGGACACCCCCGACGAGGGGCAGGGGGGAAGCTGGCTCCCTCTGGGATCAAGGAGCACAGGCAGAAGGGGCTGGGGGACACTGTACCCCAAGGTCTGGGCTTCTCCCCACAAGCAAAGAGGCATGGCTGCTCTCAGGGCTGTGCCCCAGGGCTCCCTCCCACCACCTTTCTGTCACGCTTTTCCCCCTCACAGCAGGGGAAAGGCTCTTACCTGCAGGCCACCATGCTGCCCAGCCGGAGGGACTTGCTCGCAGCACCTTCCAGAACCTTCTGGGCCAGCTGCTCCCAGCTCCCTGCCCTTAGAATGAAGCCTGGCAACGTGCATGTAACTGAAGCCAGGCGACAGACGCCTCTCCAGCCTTCCCCCTTGCAATGGCAAAGCATCACTAAGACCACTACTGCAAGAGGGACTCTATTGTTCAATTTATGCAGTAATAAAAATCGTTTTGGCCTTGTCCCTGTAGGATTCATCATTTTAAATCTGGAAACTCAGAACCTGTACCAAGAAAGGGAGGGGAGCCTAAGCCCATTCGAGTTCTACGTTAAGTACAAGGAATTAAAAAACCAAAAGAAATGTCAAAATAAATACCATAGCACATGTTCAAGCCAGCCTCAGAAAAAGCACTTTCAGGAGCTATTTCCAGTAGACAAGAACTGACCTTCCCCTTATAAAATGCCACAGGGTATAAATAGAGCAGCCTCTTCAAATATGCAGCTCCAAACTCGTGTGCAATTTGTCATGAACGCTTCTCCGTCTGCTTCAAGCACGCTCGAACAACGGGGCACTCTTTTCTCCCTACGCTCAGAGCACTAATTAGCTTGAACTGGAGTCAAAATACCTCAGTATTTCTAAAAAAATCATAGATCAAAAACCAAAGCAGAACCAGATCAAGAATGCAGCCTCCCCGTCTCCCTTCTGACCAAACATATGTTCTGTAAAGACACTCGCCATCTCTCTCTGTGACCTCACAACATTTCCCTAAAATTTTGGAAATGATTATCATGAACTGCAAAGACTCAAACAGCTAGCTCACACAAATCCATTATAATCCCCCATAAATGGAAGACAGGGAGCTGCTAAAAATGTACACAAACATGTAACTTGATGCAATTTAAAAGCAAATTTTAGCTTTTACAGCAGGCAACAAACAGACAATGAGTTACTGTGCATCTTCCTCTCTACAATTATCATCCCTTTGGAATGCATCTCTGTATCACTTGCGAGCAAGACAACTCTACGGGCACAAAATAACATCTCTTTGAAAATGATGCATGAAAAACTCAGCTAGTGTACTGTATCCGTGAGTCATCAGGCCTCATCTCCCTTGTGTGTCTTCTCAACACCTTTGGTTTGCAGGCAAATTTAGAAGATGATGATCACATGCAGTCTTGCCTACTCTGTTAAGACCAGGGGAATTGTCCTCTAGTTTGTTAGTTCTCATCTTTCTACTCTTCTTTGGCTGACACAGTGAGAGCTTATGCACTCGCTTCATTTTAACTACTTGTTTGTGCTCAGGCAGAGCAGTGGCTACGGTATCTGACCACTGTACACTGAAAGCCCCTGAAGTCACGATAGCCAAAACATCCTTACACATTAATTCTAATCGATTTGACTGCTTAACTTATGGAAAAACATGCCAAATTTATGCAGTATAGCCCTAGAGCATAAATGTGCCTCAGGGAGGCAGAATATACTCTGGAACTGGACGTGATGTTGGTGCTTTGTGTACTGTGTATTGAGAATGAAATGACTTCAAAGAAGGAAAAAATAAAGCCAGAAAGACAAGACAGTTTTGAAACAGACAAGATGGCCATGCCGGCATCCCATATTATCCCAGATGAAAATAACTCTTTCCCCACTAACAACAATCAACAGACACATTTCGCTTGCAGGCAAAACCTGGCTGCTGTAGTGTAGCTTGGTTTTATTTATGTCCACAAATATTTCAAAAAAATTACAAAATACTCAAATGGAGAGAACACAGAAGTCACGATTTCTGGGTTTCTACTCTGTTTACACTGTGTTATCCCATGGCAAACTACTCATATATACATTAAGCTTCAAGATATATATAAATGTAGCAGTCAGAATGTACACTCTGCTTTAACGGTGCAGTGAAACAAGCTCAACCATGACGACATAGAACAAGAGAGACGTTTCAAAAACACTAAAGCAAAATTAAAAAATAAACTTTCAAAACAGAGGAAAAGTAAGAGAGATTTCTTAAAGAAAACCAAAAGTTCTGGGTTGTTTTAACAGGGTATCGAACACCAAGATGGCTTCAAAAACCACTGCATGTAAAGTTGTAGTTAATCATTGGTCTAAAATGGAAGAATTTCAGTGCTTATTTGCTGAATGATGTGAACAAAAAAACCTCCCAGAAAGTATCAGAACTACTTTTCTGGGAAAAAAAGAAAAAAAAAAATCAATTAATAGCTTTTAAACAGACTGCAAACTTCAGCTGAAAGAAAAAAAAAAAACAAGCAACAAGAGAGAGGGGACCATGGGAGGCAATTAGCTGTTTTTTTTTTTTGTTTGTTTCCTTAAGAACAACTATAGCTAAAAATAACAGCAAAAGAGAAGGATCACAAGAAATGGCTGAAGTGACTGAACTCCCCCGAACTCCCAAATTCCACATGGTAAAAACAAGGAGAGGAGGTTTAACTGCAGTGTGCCTAATTAGACCTTTAAAATAAACTGAGGCACTCTCTCTGCTGAGCAGACCGATCTTACCAGCTATTCCAAAGTTCACAAAAGTAAAAAAATGTTACTCGGAAGAAAACCATTTCACCTGATCGCAGCAGACAGCGACCGAAGGCACTGACTGGAGCTGACTTTACCATCCTCGATTCTAGATTGACCTCGTGGTTTCCACATCTCAAACACTAGCTGTTCCTCCTAATACCTTCCCAGAGAGTTCAAACAGAGCAGATGGAACTGATTAAAGGCTACTGCAGTTCTTTAGCACTGAGAAATCTGGAATGGAGGACAGAAAATAAAAAAAAGGAAGATCAACATCAGCTGCAATAGTCCTCCTCTCTCTCCTATAGACTTTTGCCTTAAGCAGACTTAGAATGCCCCAATGCACATTTTAATTAGTAAACTGATGTTATTAACTGTCTGACAGTAATCTTTGGGCACTGACACTGGTTTGAGCTTCAGGAGGTGGATAAAGCACCGTGCGTGCCATGCCTTCCATCAGAATGTATGATTAACTACAAGTTTATCAAACATGGCTCAGTACAGTCCTATGACACAACCATCACACCGAACAGTCTACAACAGCAGAGAGAGAGCACTCATAACTTCAGAGAGAGAATGGGGGGAAGTTATGCACCAGCAGAAAAAACGGCCAGCAGATTCAGATGTCCATTGGTCGCATCACCCTCTGCTCTGGCAAAGAAAATCCATGGCAAAAGAGTGTGTGTGTGTGTGTGGGGGAAATCTGCCTAAAGAGTAAGCAGAGGTGTCTTCGAAATAATGCTCACTGGCCTTCTGTGTATTCCTCTCCTTTTACCATCCACATGGGAATTAGCCAAGAGGAGTTCCTCCGCATGGACCTGTTGTGTTGGGAGTCAGTAAAATGTCACTATCCACGTATCTGGTTAATCCCAAAGCAGTAAGTTCCTGAGATACAGAACACTGGTGGCAGTTAAAAAATTTTTTGCCTACAAAAAACCAAAACTAAAACAGTCGAAGAGAAATATAGTCTGGTCTTTGCAAAACAACTTTAAGAACACTAACTGAGTTGCCTAGTCAACTTTTCTTAAGAACATATCAAACATAAGAGGCCAGAAAGGGCACATTCTCCAAAAATATGCACATGCATACAAAATTCTGGCTGTACTAGTTTTGAGCCACGGAACATTTTTAAAAAGAGATTTTAGAACAGATTATTTCTTTGAACTTTTGCCTAAAGTCTAAAACCAACGTAGTTTAAAGTTTCAAAAGGTAACAGGAAAGAAGCGTATTATGGCCACACTGAAAATTAACCCTTGAAGTAGGAATCAGAAGGGTAAGCTAGTTCCAAGGGACATCTGTACTGCTGAGAAACCCAACTCAACAGAAATCATCTGCAAAACAGAGAGATGTAACACGAACAAAAAACCCCAAACAACCAAACCAACCAAAAAAACCAAGAACAGAAACAGTCATTTGCAACATTATCCCTGCAACTCCCTTTAATGCTTATTGTTGATATCAAACCAAATGTCAAGCTTTTACCCATTTGAAATTATTGATACCCATCATTCCCTTTAATTAAAGGGATAATTATATATATATATTTTATTAAAAAATCAACTCTGTATTCTGTCAATACCAGGTAGGAATTCACAATTTGTGATGTTACTGAAAATCAAGATAAATGTTTCTGGAGTTTTGTTTTGTTTTGTTTCTCCCCTCTACCCAAAAAAAGTTATTTACAGACTTAAAAAGCCATGCTGCAGAACTGAGCTCTCTTTAAAATTATGAAGATTTCCTACAATGTATTAAAATAAAAGTAGATTTTTATTATTATAGCACTTGGATTCAGAGCTTGTTATGTCACCTACTTGCAATCCTTGTTTTTTTTTAAAATAGCTATAGATGCATTGAGTGTCTCTTCACGCACAGTGACTTGTGTTGTGAACCTGATTCTAGCACCTACTCAAAACAAACTAGTAAGAAAAAAAAAAAAAAAAACAAGATTGCAGGAAGTTCTCTGAATATTCCACACAGTCCTGTATTTTCAATAGGCTTCTGAATACGTTGTCATGCAGGGAGACCCACACCAGTCTTGAGAAATCTTCTCTACAAATGAACACTATGCTGATAAGTCTCTACTTGTTGGGTGGTTGTTTCTGTTTTAAATATATAAAGAAATCTTTATAAGATATTCTTTTCCTTTTGTAGCTCTTATTGTATGTAAAAATGTTCCACTCCTTCCCAAGGACTGGGGTTTCCATAGCCAGCATTACAAATAAATAATTTATTACAACTGTTTGTCGCCTTCTTTCTTCAGTCGACTGAAAGAGAAAGAAAACTCATTTTAACAAAACGAAGGAGGTGTCATGACACTTCAGAGATAGCTTCTGCCTTCCTGCTAACCTCACCGGGGTGCCCTGGACGGAACTGAGGTCGCAACAGGACTTGTGAGCTTTCAGCACAAAAATGAGAGCCACTGTAACAGCAGCGGTAACACTGTCTGTTGTGGGAGGAAGTGGTGACCTTTTGCTACCGGAGTGCTCCTTACATGTGAGCAAGATCACTAGTGGCAGCTCATCAAGCTTTTGCTTTATCTGCAGTTGCAGATGTGACAGTCAGCTGCAGGCACACTGCCTGCCCCCGCAGCACAGGGCTGCCAGGCAATTCAGGCAGGCTTGGGTAGCAGAAGCAAGGACTGAAACACCAGAGTAAAGCAGGTGTTGAATATGCTGCTTCCTACAGATCAGATCCTTGCTGCCCACAGGCATGCGGAATGACCCTCGCTAGGTGCTGGTGGCTTTTTCTTCTCAGCTGACATATTGTCAGTGGTCACTGTCCAACAGGAACTAAGGTGGTGTCGTGTAGAGGTTGGCCAAGGAGAGAACCACTCTACTACCAACCCCACGGAACATTCTGGGGAGGAAGATCTTGCATCATTCATCTAGACATTCTCAGCTGGTAATGCAGGATCCGGATTATTCACACATTTCAAGTTCCTATTGCCCTTAGTCATTTTAAAGATTTACTGAATTCCACCCTTCTCATTCATAAAGCTTTACCCACCCTCCTCCACTGTTCTCAACGAGGAGAGAGATGTGGAAGCAGCAATCGTAGTCTCACACTACAACCCCCAATCAGAGGCAATTCTGCAACGTAAGACTCAACTAGTCTACACCTGTGCCAATAATCTGGACCAAGCTTCCAATCTGCCGTATCACCTGTGCCCAAATTTGGTCTCAGTAGAGCTTCACCGTCTTCCATAACTGCATCAGGACATTAACTCAGCACACAGTAGCAAAGGCAGTAATTCAGAAGAAAAAAAGATGGAATGTGGAGAAAGATGAAGGAAGCTGCAGCACCCCCGCATCTCCAAAAGCCTTCATTGCACCTCTCACCTGTAATAATCTTCCTGACTTGGTAGATGACCACCATGCATGTGAGGATGCCCATGCAACCACTGCTGCTCCATTGCCAGTCTCTGCAGCTCTGCGGACTGGGCATGCATGGCCTGCAGCTGGTGGGCTGCTGACATTGGAGGTGGAATGGCACCAGGCAGATCTCGTGGATAAGGAGTACCTACAAGAGAGTTGCCCATTTTTAGACACTACTTTGCTATGAGGTCTGCAGAGCTGTCCCATAAAGCTCTAAACAAACCCACCAACCTTTGGCTGTATCCTAAGTTACAGCTCAACTCCACTAACTCCCCTCCCAAGAACTGCAAAGACCCAGAAGGAACGATGTCAGTTCAGATCAAGAGCCAAACTTTGTAAAGGACCAGAAAATGCTCTCACCAAAGACTGGATGTCGGAGCATTTCATGCTCATGAGGTGGCTGCCCTAGCAATGGGTTGGGGATGGTCCCAGGTGGGTAGGGAAAACGTGCCAAATGGGGTCCTGCGGCTAAAGGATCCACCAGCGGATGAACAGGTCCTGCTGAACCTTTAAAAAAAAGGTGAGAAAGTAAACAACCAACTGTTTTAGGAAGCACCACTCACTGCTGGGAGGTCGAAAGTCCTGTTAGACTTGAGCTGGAGCAGCATTTGGCTTGACTGGCATGTAATTAACGGGACTTTAGCTCCATCCAACTGCCTTTTCTATGTTCAAGTGACATCTGCTTACCAAACAGTCTTAGTTGTTAAAACAACAACCCAGGGCTTTCAATTTCTACAAGAAATCTACCACCCAACAGGGAAAACCAAATACAATCAAGAAGTTAAAAAAAAAATTCCCTCTATTTTGCCTTTACACACATAAAATTAAAGGAACACTAGTGACATTTAGTACAGAAGCACTTAGGCAGCCTTCCGACTTTAGCAATACTACTTTATAAGCCAAAAGCTGGCAAAAACCTTCGTCTGCAAAAGATAACATTGTCACCACCCTTGTGTGGAGAGGGACACCTGTAGACAACCTCTCTGATCTCACTTTACCAATATAATGAAAAAAAGACACTGGCAAAACCTGAAAAAAACTGAACTCATCACCTACTCTGCAATCTCTGCACGTTAAGCTGTTAGCAGACTGCAGAGGAATCACAAATGAAAGGAAGGCAACACAGCCAACACGATGCTCCCTCAGGTGTTATCTGGTCCAGAGCAGAAATCGTGAGGTCATTTTACACTCTGTTCACCCCTCCTCTAAGCAGACATAGAGGTTACACACTTTAGGGCCTTACTCACCTATGGAGCTACTCTGGAGCAAGAGCTACTCGGAGACACTTGAGCTCTCCTATTTCAACCTGGCACCCAGGATTAAAGCCAAATTACTTTTCAAATACAGGTAAGAGAGACTTGACAATGAGTTGACTTGGCTTTGCTCGCACTAGTCTTTTGCTAGACTGAGACTAAGAATGTACTCCCCACATTTTTATCCAGAACAAATAACTGGGGAGTATCTAGACTTACCTGCAGAGGTGGTGACTTACCTGACAACAAAAACCTTGTACAGACAAGATCTATGACAAATTTCTTCTGCTATCAACAGGGTAGGCAAACCTGCCTCGAACTGAACCAGTTTGTAATTTGTGCAGTCAGTCTCCACCAATATCCACAGCTGGCAGCTTTAAGGATGCTGATATTCAGCGTTATCATCTCCTAATCGTAACCCCCTGCCCCTTCATCTCACAAGACCCTGCTGCTTTCCTTGCTATAAAATTTGGCTTCTGAAACAGCACTCAAATTCCTTCCAAACTCCAAAAAGCAGACATCCCAGCTAGGTTTAACACATGCTGCTCCAAGGCCAAGTGTGCTATATTTGCCTGCACAAATACTACATTTGTAGCCAGCTGCACCAGAAGCTGCACTTGAAGTACTTGGGACTTTTTTTCCCCCCCTCTTACTTGGCAGCTACTGCACCTGGTGCCTTGCTATGTTCTCTCCAGTCTGCCACCAGAAAATCAGAAAAATTCTGCTTAGTGCCTCATCTTCCAGACACCAGAATTCTAGAGGAGTAGCCACATAGCTGGCTTTAAAAATGAGCAAGGCATCAGTTCATTTCTGAGACTATTAAATACTCGGGGAAAAAAACTTTCCACATATAAGAATGTACTGTAGCTAAAAAGATGCCAACCCATCAATTTAGATGGTTCTTATGAGAATTGTGACAGTTTCAGCTCAGCTAAAGCCAGACAGCTGGCATGTCAAACAGCTAAAGAGATGAAGTCTTTCTCTCCTGATTTTTTTTTTTAGCTCCTTTTCAGCTATAACTCATATAACAACAGCCATTAGCAGCGTTACCAGTTCAGTGACAGCTCTCCTACTGAATTCCCTTCGCCCAGTGGCGTCTCCACCTGCACACAGACACTGTAAGGTGGTGCTCTACGACTCCAGTACTTAAAAAACCAACACAACAAAACAGCAAACCTTTTACAGTGACAGTGTGCAGTCTTCAAAAAGATCGCTGTACTGTTACCATCATTTACTTTATCACTGTTACTGGTCCATCCTCACCAAAAAATAATTGTTTGTATTTCAGTTATCACAACCTTATACAGTACAGAAGTCAGAGCGTGTACAAGGAAACAGGGGTTTTGTTACTGGAGCTCCAGAATCACCGTTTTGGCCTGTTTTGGGGAGATTTCTGCTGACAGCTCAGGAAGAGAGATTCCCTAGGAAAGCGCCCAGCCCCTTTCCCCCGGGCTCACCTTGGTGTAAGGGATCCTGCTGATGTAGGTGTAAATGCGAGTGTATGTGTGAATGTTGGTGATGGTGAGGCGTAACGTTGAACATCTGGAGCCGTGCCAAGGGGTCGTTTGTCAGCGATGCCATCCGCTCCGCGTGGATTCTCTCTGCTGCCAGTCTGTCGGGGTAGCTCATTTCAGGCCGTAACTGCGGGCCTGCCAGTGCAAGTCTCTCTCTTTCGAGGGGGTTCAAACCCGGATGGAAGGAAGCAAATGGGTGAGGTCCTGCTGTTGGGGGAATAGTCAGTGCGCCATGCCTGGCAAAATGCTCCATGGGGTTAGTAGCTGGGTGCAGGGCATCTAGCTCTGGGGGCTTCACCTCAAAGCCAGGTTTCATCCTCTCTCTCAACTCCCTTTCCCGGATTTCTCGCTCCCGGATTTCCCGCTCTCGCAGCTCTCGTTCCCGAATGGTGGGATCCACATTGTAGAGGCCGGGCATGTGGTAGGCCAGAAGTGGATCAGTGGGGTTCAGGGGGACAAAGAAGGGATGATTACGGTTTGTTGGTGACATGACATGAGGACGGGCATATTCACTCAGTGTTCGTAAAGCAGGTGTATCTGGACCGATGTACGGTGGTACAGCAGCGATGGTCGTCGGGGGAGGTTCAAATGAAGGTCTCATGTGTGCTGGCCCGCTGAGCTGCGACTCTCCAAGACGGCCTTCATGGGAGGAGCTGGATACCTTCTGCTGCACAGAATGGGGGAGGAGAATTTCAGTTCAACACATTTGGCTTAAAAACACAGCAGGCAGACACTTCCCTTCTTGTGCTCCAAGCCCTAAGAGGAGGTTAAGTTCAGCCTTCTGAGCCTCACAAGTCCTGCACTTGTGTGCTCCCAAGTGGTCTGGGGAAGAACTGGGTTCTGTCTATCCTGGAGGGCACTTTGTAGTGGCAGCCTCAAAGCTACACTAACAGCTTTACAGTTAGTAGAGCACCAACTAGTTGGTAGATGTCACAACTGTGAGCAACAGCTGGCTGGTACAGGTCAACACAGACTACCAGTCCCGTTCACAGTGTGTTCTTCCTCTCCTCTCCACACTCACTTGTGATCTAGAACTTACTAAACCCAAGCAAACTCATCTCCATGATGTGCAACACAATAAATGCCACTCCTTTCACATCATGACTTTGCATCTTGCTCTCCCCTCCTGTACAAGGGCACCACAGCACCTTTGGGGAGGGCACTAAGCAGAGTTTATCCACACAATTGCCCAAGGATCCCCACCCCCAAAACGAAGCGAAGTTCCCATACATAACACATCCCTTAACACACGGATGCTATACCCTGAATTTTATAACCCTACAGAAACACACAGTTCTGATTCAGATCTCTGAAATGCACCTGGAACAGTAAGACTTTATCACCTTCTTTCTCAGCATCAGTAGTGCCTTACCAACCTACCAATTCTGTGTGCCCAGAAGCAATCATTCCTTTCTGACAGACCACAAAAAATGGATTAGTTGTGTGGGCTCTTTATACCAAGACTGGAGTTTGGGTCTCCCCATTAATAAAAAAAAAAAAAAAAAAATTACGTGCCTTTAAAGTTTGCTTCAAATTTGAAAAGTCTTTAGATCACCTTTTTCCAGACAGCACTCTTGTGCCTGCACAGTAGTAGAAGGTTACACAAAGGCACTCACTGTATCTGCACAGAACTCTTTCCTACTGAAAGTAAACGTAAATACTTGGCCTAGTTATCCCCAGTGGCACTGGCTTCCCACACATCAGAACCAGGCCAGGAGCAGAAACTCTCCATTTCCTTTAAAGAGAAGCAAGTCCCAGGCAGGGCGGGAGGTGCTCAGAGCTGGTTGGCTTTCACTCAATCCACCAGGCTCTCGTATCCACAAACACCCGACTGCTCACGCACTAAAGCACTTCTGGGGATTTGCGTTCCGTAGTCACCTCCAGGTCAGATCCCACCATGCCAACTTCCCTTAAACAGCTCTTAGCTACAAATAAACTTACCGCAGCTCTTTCTGCTTCTCTTTCACGCTCCCTCTCCCTCTCTCTTTCCTTCTCTTTTTCTTTTTCTCTTTCCCTCTCTTCTCTGGCTTTCTGCTCCGCTTCCCTTTTGGCCTTTTCAATGGCCTCTTCTCTCTTCTTGGCCAGTTTTGATCCTGCCAGAGGCATAAAGTACAAGTCTGCTCTTGAGCATGAATTGTAGCCACGGTCCAGGTGCTTATAGAACCTGAAAGAAAGAAAACAGAAAGAGCTTAGCCCTAGGAAAGATGCAAGATTTAAGAGCTGTATGTAGAAAAAAACCCCCAGAGTGTAGCACTACTCGCTTCCCTGAAAGCCATGAGAAAACTAATTGTACCATATTACTCCACAGAGGAGTGGAGTATAAAACCCCTCTCACAATTACAAACTGTAATGGCCTCTCTGAATATGCTGGCTGAAACAGCACCTTCCCAGAAAAAAAGGGCAAAATCATGCTAGAAAGAGAGGCTGAGAAGATGCAGATGTAAAATACACTCAGCTCCCGGAGGAGCTGATTTCTCAGCTCCCGGGAGCGCCCTGCTACACAGAAACCCAGCACATTAAGGAAGCACTGCTGCCAACCTCCGTACCTGGCTGACTGACTGGCGTGACTCGGCGTATCCACCACGGTGGGTTCTGGCGATGGACTTCTGGGGGGAGGGGGAGGGCTTTCTGGTTCCTCAGCTTCATCTGGGACTTCTTCTTTGATTTGGATAGGTGGTAGCGTGCACGCTGTCACCACTGGCACGTTTCCACTAGAAGCTGCTGATGTGGAGATGGGAGTCTGAAGCGGAATGCCAGGCACGGTGGGTGGCGTGGAAGTGGAGGGGCAAGAAGGAGGGGTGATGGAAGGTGGGCCTCCGGGGACAAACGGATGCTGAGAAAAGGGGGGCTGGGAGGATACCTGATGGAGCCCAGATGGGGGGTGATTAGCAGGTGGGGGAAGGCTCTGACTCTGCGTCAGTACAGGAGGCTGGGCTTGTGAAGACTGCAGCGGTTGGCTCTGAGGCATCAGCTGCAAAGGAGGAGGGTGTGCAGATGGGGGATGATGAGTGGAGAGGGAGCTCAGTGGTTTTAAAGCAGGTGGTGGAGGCAAGTTGGAGTTCATTGAGAATGGAGAAGGTCCAGAGAGATGAGGAGGGTGCTTGTGGGACGGAGCAGTGGGGAGCTGAGGGATTGGGGTGGTAGGGGGAGGTTTGATGTGAGGCATGGCCATGGGGGCAGGGGGCAGGGGCTGCTCCCGCGGGGGCTGAGCCTGCTGCAGGGAGGTTGCGGTCGGCAGGACAGGCTGCGTCACCTGCACCTGGAGCGCAGAGTGAGAATGAGACGGCGCCTGGGTCTGGAGGGGAACCTGAGACTGAGATGACTGAGTGGGGAGGGAGAAGGGCTGGGAAGGAACAGGATGAGGCAGGAGGGGCTGGGCCTGCAGGCTGTGAGGGGCAGGCTGGGCCTGACTGTGGAGCGGAGGCTGGGAGTGGGGCTGCGAAGAGGGGGGGGTCGGCTGGCTCTGCGACACGCTCAGAGGCTGCAGCGGTGGGTGAGGCGATGGGAGCCTCTGCGGGTGCAAAGCGGGGGCCTGCTGGATGTGGGAATGAGGCGGCGGCGGCG
>NW_020799127.1:4937264-4945169 GCF_003259725.1 Athene cunicularia | reverse complement strand
GGGGGGCTGGGGCTGGCTCGAGGGCTGGGATGCTGACGGCGAGACCTGCGGTGCAGCCGGAGCAGCGCTCGAGGCTGCTGGCAGCGATGCTGGTAGCTGGGCTGAGATGGGTGGCGTAGGAGGGGGAGCCTGGCCAGATCCGCTCTGTGCCTGCAGCACTTGGGGCTGTGCCTGCAGCACTTGCTGCTGAGCTGATGAATCCGAGTCGCTCTCATTGTCTTGAGGGCTGGGGATGCTGGGTGACGTGCTCCGGTTATCCTGGTCGATGTCCTTGGGATCGCTGCTCCCCTCGTCATTGACACTGCGGCTGTCGGAGCTCTCCCCTTCGCCCTCACCCTCCGAGGGAGAGTTTGGCCTGCTGATCTCCTGCAGGGACAGCGGGAAGGAAGAATAACGCTGTGCGTGACAAAACTGCACGAAGAACATTACCAGCGTGCCACAGGATGCAACCTATTGCCCACGCTGTGCAAACACAAGTACAGGTACCCCCCTTTGAACCTCACAGGACTTAAAACAGCACAGGCAACATAATTATCCGAAGGGAGAGAGCAAAGACAACAGAGCCAGGCTCTTTTTAGTAGTGTCCAGTGGCAACAGGCACAAACTGAAACACAGGAGGTTCTGCCTGAATATAATGAAACACTTTTTCACTATGAGGCCGCCCAGAAAAAACTGTGGACTCTCCATCTTTGACGATATTCAAAAGCCACCTGGGCACGGTCCAGGGCAGTCAGGTCGACTAGCTGACCTTCAGGTCCCTTCCAACCTCAACCATTCTGTGATTCTGTAATAGGGAAAGCTCAGCGTCAAAATTCCCAAACCCTGTGCACAGACTGAACCTGGTCAGGTACACGGAGCTGAAAAGACATCTTGAAAGTATTTCAATTGAGCTTTGATACCATTAAATCGAGAGTACTCCAGTAGTGGTCTGCTAACTTGCCACAGAAGAATAAAAAATGAATTTCAATTAAAAAAAATATTGATGGAAAATAATCTAAGTATACTCCTGTAAGGCTGATATTGATATTAAAACAAAACAAAAACAAACAAAAGACTTCTGGACTTACCCTGTATCATTCCACTTCTTTTCAACAGAAGGAACGCATCACAATATTGGTTGCTTTCCAGCCATAGATTAAGTTACAATTTGCTGTGGCCTAAATTGATTTGATGTTTTTGGTTTGTTATTGGCTTTTCACCCCCTCCCACTCTCAAACCACTCTCCTGAGAGAAAAAATTCCTCTATGGGACTCACTTGAGTTTTGGATTTTTTGGCATTGGACCTGTCAGGTTCCTCTGTGTCAGAAGCTGCCTTTTCCCGCTGCCTCTTGGAGTTCTTGAGAGGAGAAGATACCTCTTCTTTTATCTTCTGCCACAAACGAAGCAGAACACAATAGTTACCGGTGATGTAAATGCAAAAATAAATTGAGTGTAGGTCAGTGCTACTATATTCATACAAATAAGAATGAATAAATCAGCAGGAGAACTGATCAGGAGTTGAGGAAGTCTGTATTTAACAACAATCCAGGACACATTTGTCCCTCTGTCCAGTTGCAGGGGGAATCCGCTCAGGAGCTGCTCCTGTGTTCTGCCCTCTGCCAGGAGCAGCTCCCAGAATTGCTGCATCTACATAATGCTCTAGCCACTCCCTCTGGAGGTCAAATTTAAACCAGAACCCAAATCAGACCGCAATTTTATTTCTGCAGATGGAAAGCCAAGCAGCAGTTTGCACACAAACCCTGCACGTATTTCTGACACGAGCAAGCAGGAAAATGAAAACATGAAGTAAAGCGTCCCTCATCACGCAGATGTGGTCTCAAACTTTGGAAGTGGAGAACCGCTTTGAACAAAGCAGCTGTCAGCTGTGTGGGATCAAGTCTATCAGCAACTCGTACCAGGTCAACTGGCCCAGTGTATTCTTCTAACAGAGACCAACACCAGTGGTTAACAGGATGGAGAAGAATTTCTGCGGTAGACGGGCACAGGATAAGCCTCCTTCTACTACATGGAAGTCTTGCTTTACTCCTGATATCCTGAGAGGGATATTTTTACATCCCCTCGAATATAGGGCTAACACTGAGTAGCTATTACAAGATTACTACCTTCTTTTATGGCCTGGGACAGCTTTATACATCACATAATTATCTAACCTAACTTCAAATTTTGTGAAGTTCTCAGTTTTATCATGTGAAACCTTGCTCCATACTCCAGTTTTGACTATTTTTCTTTTTAAAATACTTGCTACATTTCAATTTACACTGCTTAATGGCAAGTCTTCCCACTTCATCTGGCTGTGTTACTGCAGTACTCTCCTGGAAAGGCACTTACTCATTTAAACAGACTAAACTGTCAGCTTGCCCTGAAAAATCAAGCAAATATACATACAGAAAAACAGTAACAGAAGTAGTCTCAATTACTACATATTCACATCCCTTTGTAAACAAAGATTAAGTACTGCTTTAAAAAAAAAAATCCCCCAAACTGTCTACTTGTCTCACATATAGCATTTCTCTATTTATTACTGTATTACTTGCACGAGCCTAATGCTTACATTTGCATCTGAAACTGAAGGATTAATTTATCATGAGAGCAGTAAGGTTACGTGGGGGTACTTTAATGATCACTACTCATCCTTATGAGCACAGGAACAAAGCATCAGTCAGATACACCATTAAAATTTTTGCTTATCCACACAAGCAGGAATTTCTAGGTCACGGAGAGATTCCCTGACTTCCTAGAATCTGCACTTCATTGAGCTGACCTAAGAGGCCTCAGGTGTCCAGTCCTAACACAAAGGAACAACGGGGAAATTTTACCTTGGTAGACTTCTTCACTGAATCTGCTTTGCTGTCGTTACTGGAGGTGCTGGCAGCACTGGGGGAGTTGCGGCCACTGGAACGGATGTCTTCATTAATCGGTGAGGCTCTACCATCAGGGCTGGCTGGCTGCTTTTTACGACCACTACGTAGTGTAGACATCTATTTGTTTAACAGAAATAAAAGTGTATCAAAGTCAGCATTCGTCCAACCTCTTTACTTTGTTCTGTCTTACATCAGGGTGTGGAAGGACCACTCCTGTGAAGGGCTTGAAAAATCAAAAACAAAGAGCATTTAACATCGTTACAATTTTTCCTTGAAAGCGCCGTTTGGACTTAAGGGTAAAAAGAGGAAAATCTCGTCTACTCAAAAAATGAAGTGCTGATTATTTTATTTGTGTCTGATAGAAATGACAACAGTTGACAGATGTTCCAAAGCTGCTGCTGTTTACATGCTGTATTTTCTTTATAAAATGCATGCAGACACATTTATAGGTGTGCATACACACACAGTAAGGTAGGAGAGGGCCCTCACGTTTCATTAAAAAAGTTTATCTGTTGGCATTCAAGCACTCAAGACCAGTTTCCAAAACCAGTTTCAGTGTGCTCCTGCTATGCAATAAGGAATCACAGTAGAGTACATTTCAATAATTAATGCTATTTCCCTCCCAGTCTGGCATTTTTTGGATGACTGGCGACCACAGAAACACTGACAGTGTAGCCTCACAAGATATTCAGAAGCAACGGTCGTATCATCACAATCAGAAAGATGGAGAGGGGAGAGCAAGAGAAAGAAATATATCTGCTGCTTTCTAGCAGCCACAACCCAAAACAAACATCAAATTAACCAGAGCTGCTGTCAGAGTTCTCACAAGTGCCTTGTGCACCGTAAAGCTCCCAGCATCTCACCCCAAGTAAACACTCTGTGACAGAGCACACTAACCACGGGAGCAAACTGCAGTTTTCTGTAGGGGAGAGATTTTAACTCCAGTAATACAAGGAGACCATGTGAACAGCATTTCATTTTTTTCAAACTCTTCCTTTAAAACAAGCCCAAGGGCTTACCTCTGAGAGGATCCAGCTGGAAGAAGGGTACATAATAGTACAAAATCTGTAATGACACAACGGTCAAGTGCCAAATGACAGTCCGCTGCCAGTCATTAAAAACATGGAAATAGCAAGTTTGACTAGAACTTGCAGAAGAGACATTTCAGCAATTTCTTTCCAAAGAAAGCCTCAACCTTAGCAAATCTCACGCACACAAACACAGCAGCAGGCACACACCATGGCAAAGCAAGATGGAGAAAGCAGTCTGACCACCTTCTTCCCGACAACACCTCTTTACAGAAGAAGCTGCAATGCAAGAGCGTTAAGCCTACCGAGCCTCGACTCCGCCTTGTCCTCATGCTATGCTTTCCACTGAGTCCATCATCTTCCTCTTTGACAGGCTTAAACATAAAGGGTGGAGGGTCCACAGGCTTCTCAATGGGTGGCAGCTCTCCGTATTTTTTGAAGTGGATGCGACAATCGGTGCACAATAAAATGTTTTCTCGACCACCGTGGTGCCAGTCCTTGGAGGCTTGGGGCAGGAAAAACAACAGCTTAGAAACACACAAAGTACCAGATATTCAGTACAAACACATTGCATTATTAAAAGAAAAGCACACAACTACTAGAAAAGTAGCTGCTTTTCTACAGGCAACAAAGTTGGAGAAATTTCTGCAAAACTTTTGTCCTGTTCCAGGCTTGGTCTGTGTTCCAGCGCACATTTCAATTTACAAACTACTACTTTGTGTATAGTTAAGCAAGTAGTAAGTAGTACTTACTTACTTTGTAAGTAGTTTACAAACTACTAACTATTGTGTACAGTTAAGCAACTACAGCTCTGAAAACAAAGAATGCAGCTTTATCTGCTCTACCTGGGAGCTAACCGGCAGCTATTATTCTCCAAAGCTGTGGTTTCTTAAAGTGAAGTGAGTGATGAACTTCTCATTGCCTTCCCCTCCCTATTTTGGGGTTCACACTTCCATGCCACGCACACGCCCAAATATCAGACAACCTTAAGGAATACCTACAGGAATAAAGCTGCTGCAGGGGAGATCTGATGCAGCATAAAGAAGTTTTGTGTGTGACAGTCACCGTCCAATACTGATTTACTGCATTACAAGTTGATTATATAGATTTTTTTTTTTCCCCCCGTATAAATGTCTACCTCTTAGGATTCTCCTTTGTCACTGCAATATTAATTTGCAATGGCAAATGATTAACTCTGCTAGGAATGCTGCATGTTTTAGCTCATTCAACCCCACATTCTTTTGAACAGCTGCACATGCACAGGAACTGCTCTTGCTTGAATGAAGCTGCATTAAACAGGCAGTAGCAGAAGAGAGAAAGCCAGCAATGAGTCAGGTGCGTACTGGTTGTGAAGCAGTGACGACAGGCGTAGCCCTTCAGTTCCTGTTCACTGTCCTCGCTGTCAAAGTCATCTTCACTGGCCGAGCTCAAGTCCACTGAATAAGTAAAGAACAAGGGAAGAAGAACAAAATGGAGAAGAAAAACTCAGCAGGATTTTCTACTTCCTCCTACTTGGCTAAAAAAAACATTAATAATAATCGTTCTCGCATGAATTTTGTGACTTCCTACAACCACCTTGCCTTCAACGACCATTATTTCTGATTTTGCAAACTAAGCAAGGCCAAACCTCATCAGTCTACAGACTAAATGAGGATTCCAGGAATGCATAGGTGCTACAATTCACAGATTTTGATTCAGCACACGTGACTTTTCCAATTAAGTTGTTCGCGTTTAGTCAGAGAGGCTGAGTTCCAAAGGCACAATTTTCAACAGAAAGGAGGATCATCTCTAGAACCCATTCAAATTTAAAATCAAATACTCTGTACCTAAATCCTGCTTTACTAGATTCCACGGACAGATACTGTGGTGGCTTTTCTAGTTTTTATTTTGTTTCTAGACTTCATCTTCTAGACCAGATGGGGTCTGCTGCTAATGCTCTGGTAGACAATAGTTATATTTAACCCAAGAGCTGGATGTGTTTGGTGGGTGGAAGAAACGACGCTTACATATAACGTACCTGTTTATAAAACATGTTGCCATTCTTTTAAATGAAAGGTACTGCAAGGATTCTACCAGTTTTCCTACCCTTACTGCAAGCCTCATTAAGACTTTTAACCTGTGGCAAACTTACATTCCAAGAATGTCATGTTATGAAGAAGCGGAGAATATGGAAAAGGTCACTCTCCCTCGTGGCAAGCAGTATATAGCAGATCAGCCAATTACAGGGCTGTGAGCTAAAAAGCACCATCTAAACCACTGAGAATCTGCAGACAGCACAAAAATGGTATCTTGCCTCATCTTCTAAAACAACTCAGGAGTAAATCCTTTCTTATTGAGTACTGCATTTTTCTAGCACCACCCCTATAAATTCACAGCATAACAGGTCTATAATTTGTCACAAGCAGAGAGCCCTGTGGCTTCTTTTGCTTATATCTTTAATTAGAAGCCCTTGATGCAAGAATACTGTTTTTCTAAAAGTTCCAAGAGGATATTTGGCAATACATGCAGGTTATAGAGAGGGAGGGATTCTACAGTACTTGCCATTAGCGTTTGTCATCAACTCATTACCCTTCAAATTAACACAGGGTCCCATTTAATAACAGTAGCTGCTAGCACTCTCATAATTTCTACATTAATTCTTACAGGTGTTTAAACCCTGACTGCAAAATTGACACCAGGCTAGAATTTGCTTTCCTTTACTAAATCAATTTTTATTCTCATCCTGCAGTTGGATCCATATGGATGGGTCCTTCCAGCCACATGTGCTCTGAAGAGCCAAGTATCTTGGGTCGAGCTGTAGAGTCAAGATCCTCACTTCTTGTGCACACAGAAATCAGCAATAAATCCTATTAATTTCAGCAAGAGGAAGCTAATAGCCCTTTCCTACTACCTCACTAATATCCTCTCCAGAATACTCTGTCCTGCCTGCTCATCACATCCTCTACCTCCCCCGTATCAGTAAGAGTCTGCCAATTTCTGCCTTCCACACAGTCCATTTTTCTTTAGAAGACATGTGAAATGCGCTGGGTTTAGTCCATAGAAAGACTTAAGCTCAAAAGGGTAACATAAGCCTTTTAGATAAGGATAAAAGCTTCTATATCCATGTGCGCATTACTAATCATAACCCTCTGCAATGCTGTACATCTCACTGGGTCGGGTAATTATTCTTCGTTTAGACACTTCTGCTTCAGTCAAGGCAAAAGTTCCTCCCAGATGCATTAAGATATAACAGTGCTGGCTGCAGCACACTGTCTGAGATCGAGCAGAAGGTATGGGTCACCAAGATGGGTAAGGGACTTCCTTCCAAAGGGACCAAGGACTTCCTTCGTTTTGCATTTTCTAATCCCCATTACTCTAATAAGCCTGGAGAAAATACACCACCACAAACCCAAGAAAAGAGTAGGGAAATTCAGTACCAGGGCAATGTTTCCACCCTTACAGGATGCTTTTAAGAACGGCACAAAGCACTTGGTGATCAAAGACGCCTACCACATTCCAGCATAATGGTATAGGAACAGGAGGGCAACCGCCTGAACTCCATTTCCTTGCTTCATTCACTCGAAGGTGCAGCACCATTACATTACTGTTGCTCCCTGCATCTAAACAAAGATAAATGCATTGCTTTTAGCTTCCACTTACAGAATTCACTGGAGGGGGGCCTGGAGGGAGTGTTGACTGGAGTGGAAGCAGTTCGAGTTTTAATTCTCCGAAACACAGCCTGTCTTCGATGCCTACGGTGGGCTCGAGAACTTGCTGCTTCAGGGGTTTTCTTCCAATAGTAATAGAAGGTGATTAGTTCTCCCTGCAAATACAGAAGGAGTATGTTAGAGGGGCATGCAAAACTGACTTGTCAGCTTTTTTTTTCCCCCCCCCCTTCCTTTTGCTCTCTGTATGCGTGCACATGTGTTTTTTCAGGAAGCTTCGTGATGTATTTCAGCCAGACAAAAGAATTCTTTTGATAAGACAGAAAAAAAAAAAAAAAAAAAAAAAAAAAAAAAAAAAAAAAAAAAAAAAAA
>NW_020799127.1:4899300-4937214 GCF_003259725.1 Athene cunicularia | reverse complement strand
AAAAAAAAAAAAAAAAAAAAAAAAAAAAAAAAAAAAAAAAAGAGTCATTATTTTTTGGTTTGCTTTTGCAGGGGAGAAACAGAAGTAAATAAATGTCTTCTCACCCCTCTCCTAGGAAAGAAAAGAGGCTGGGTAGGACGTATCCAGCCTCTGCGTGCTGGTTGCAGCAATTCGGACAGGGGTGCCCTTGCCTTGCTGTCAGCACCTCTGCACAGCTCAGGAGGCACCACAAAGGGACAGGGACCACCTTCCCCTGAGCCCTGACAACAAATAAGGGGCAACTGCTAACGATTCTCTGGTGTTTATAAAAAAAAAAAAAAAAAAAAAAACGGATCAATTCAAACAGATACTGCCATTTTGTCAACCTACATTCTGCATACAGATATTTTTAAATATCCCTGTTAAAGAAGCTGGAAGAATAAAAAACGTGTTCAGCAAGAAGTCTATAACCGTAACTCAACCCTACTACAGTAAATCGTGTTTTAATTTGAATATATATGCCCACATCTAAATTAATTAAGCAGTTAAAAGAGCACACCTAGAGAAATGAGTGATAATTTCACAGCATAATGAATCTGGCTTACATTCAAAAACTGGAGCAGCTGCCATTCAAACTAGCGGATGTAATGCTGAACTGAGGAACAGCATGTGGTTTTAATCTCTTTTCTCTTACTTTGAAACCCCATCATTTCCTGGCGACTTGTCTGCCTCTAAGGTAAAAGGTGTTGTTTCTTTCAAGTTGCAAGAGAAAAATGGAGAAGTTCTAACCAGCCCCTTGAAAAAAAAATCAACATCAGAACAAACATACCTGAATTGCCCACAAAAAGGGTTGCTTTGAACTGCGTTTTATGTGATCAAACAACATAACCTCAGCCTGCTCCCTCTGTGGGGAAATCCTGCAGCCTATACTCAGGGCAGATCACTGAAGTTAACTCTAATAAAGACACACCCTTAATCCAAACTCTCCCAGGGGCCTCAAACAAGCCATTTACAGCCATAACTAAGGTCTGTACCACTGAAACACTTGAAAGACAAAAGGAGGATGTTGTTCTAGACATTAACTGCTGACATTTAAGACACTTAAGAATTTTACCAACACCTAATTTAAAAATAGAAGCACCAAAAAAAGAACACAACCACAAATTTGATTTCTGGCAACAGGCAGAGCAGATGCATTTGTAATCCGCACTGCTACAGACTGGGATTGATGCCATTGATCTCCACCACAGACCTGAACAATATTCACACCAAACTGTATTCCGAGCGATACTTGGTGAGGAGGATGGAGTAGTGAGGGGATAAAATCAATTGTTACCTACAACTGTTGATTCTGAAGGACAAAAACACCCTTAAAAAAAAAAAAAAAAAAAAAAAAAAAAAAAAAAAAAATCACTTTCCTGAAGTGAATCTAAAACTCAAGTGGGTGCGGGCTGGCAGCGAGCATTCAAGCTGTGCCAGACCTGGGAAGAACGGCGTTCTGACACCCGGCACCCTGCTCCGCTCCCCCCTGTCCAGCTGGGCCTGTTTGCTTTAGCGATTGCATTTTGCTCTGAGCCCATGGAGCGGGCTCAAAGTCCACCTGGCACAACTGTTTGTCAAACCGAGGATCCCACCGGTGCCAGGAGGCAGACAAAAGCTCTGCAGGAAAGCTTCTGCAATGTTTTTCAGCGGTAGAAAGTCTCTCGCAAATGAAACCAGCCACATTTCACCTATGAAGTCGTTTACATAAACCCCGAGGTGTCAGTACCAAGGAGCAAGCCAGTAAATCCCGTGTCTTTATGTCAGTGAATCAGCGTGTCCTCTGACATATGGCAGCAGCAGAGTGCAAACCAATCTGTTCTCCTCCCGTTCAAAACAGGAAACGGGCACCGATCTGAGCTCTGGTTACACATCACCAACCCGCCGGGTCCCAAGGGGAGCTTAAACAACTTAGACACGCACAACATCATAAACCAAACTTTAAAAAAAGAAACGGCACGTTTATAAAAAATACTAACTTCATGATCATTTGGGTTTTTTTTCCCCGAGACCCTCCCAAAACTGCAGTCACAGCTGCATGCAGGAGAAGATGAAACAGAAGTTTATTTAAGGGGTTTTACCCCATCTATGAAATCTGGGTACGTTAAAGAATATGCTGTACTTCCAATTCATTGTCGAACTGCACAGCTACATGACTCAGTAAATGACTCAACTTTCTGACGACGAGGGAAAAGTAAAAGTCAGAGAGGAAGCATACGCAGAGAAGGTTAATGCTACATACCCACGGGTTAGCCATGTACGACTGAAAAAATTCCACGCCAGATCTTACTAGCTGCCTGGCTATCTAATATTATATTGTCTAACTAAGGGATTAAATGCTGGAGTGGAGTGAGTCAGGTAGGATTAGAAACAGCATACTGGTGACTGCACGGGTGGCAGAAGCTTCTGCACAAAGGAGTGAGTCGGGAAAAGCTTTGGTTCTACAAACAGGGAGTAAAACCAGCTTCCAGCTTCACTGCCAGCGAAGTCAAATGAACTTTAATCAAACATGCATTGCGTGTGCTGCTGAAACCCATCACACATAAATTCAGGGAACAAAAGCTATTGCAGAAATCAATAGCCTACTGAAACATTAACACAGGCAAGCATTGATCAAAAGGCCCTTTTACGAAAGGCAGCCTTGCAAATTAGCTGCTGTTTTTGCTTGCAAGCAAACAGAAAAGCATAAACGCTGCTGACATGAATGGCCTGTAATGATCATTTTGTTCCCGGCGATCTCACCTCACCTCACCACAAGGTCTCGCAGTCAACACATCCTACATCTCTGTACTATAATTGCGAACAGCATGATGAACTGAGGCAGTCTGGTGCTTGTTCACGGCAGGGGGGGCTGAGAGCAGCTGCTCTGAATCTGATTTTCTGGGTAGCAGGTCTACACCCAGGGGAATAGTCCTAATCTAACAACCTGCAAATATACTGTACGTCTCCCTTGAAGTTTTTTGTGCCAAGAACGGGGTATCACTAGTCGCATACGTGCTAAAAATCACAGAAAATAAAGCAGACTGAATCATCCTCTGTTGCATCATTATACTCGTTCAATTTAAGAGTGACATCCCCCTCACTTCCAAACGTCAGAGATAAATTAAGGAAGGAGTGAGAGCACTGAGGTGACTACTACCTGTGGTGAGGTCTCTGCCTGACAGTGGAAGAGAAACTCAAGGCTTGCAAAGCAAGATCAGGGAGGGCTGAACCTGCTGCTTCAAACATGACCTCCTCCGTCACTCTTTAACCCGGTTTAGTGGCCCGAGGTGCACAGACCACCTCAAGTTAGGAGGCGACCGGCTCCTTTTGCAGTAAGCACCATCCAACTGCTCCTGCCACCCCTCTCTCCCCTGCACCCAGTGACACGCTCTTGTTTCCTCGAGCTCTGGGACCACCGATAAAACGGGGATTGACCACTACCGCAAAGCCTCACAGGGAAAGGGTAAACCTAAGCGATGCATGCCCAGCTTGTCACCACTTGCAAGGCAAAGGAGTAAAATTTTATATGGCTGCACATACATGGCTGACCCATAACACACAATGAGAAACGTGAGTGTTCAAGGGAGCGGGCCCTCACGGCACACACAAAACCACGCTTCAGCACAGCTCCCAGCCTAAGGAATCCGAGCAGTCCTAATATTCCAGATGTGGTAATACAGCCTGTATTCTGAGGCAGCTGTCCAGCAAGAAGGGTTTCCATGTCCACACGTCACTGCTGCTTTCACCAGAACTGTCAACATGCTGCCTCCAGTCCCTGAAATCCACCTCATCTCTCAGAGCCCCAGAGACCGACTTTGCTGACAAAACCGTTCACTTCACTTACCAATAAATTCAGTATGTTAGAAGGAAAGTCCCAATAAAACAGCCTACATGTCTGCTCCACCACCCCCCCTCAAACGAGCAGCTCTAACTCCTGTACCGTGCCACATCAGAGGAAATGTTATCAGTGCCCTCCCAGCAACTCCACCAAGGAACAGCTTTTTGCATCAGTGTGGGGAAAAGATTAATTTCTTCCCCAGCCTGCTTAGTTGTTCATAGTAAAGGCGTCACCTCCACCTAACACACCACCACCACTCTTTTCTGCAAACACAACTCCATTTTTCCATGTTAATATCTGATTAAAAATTAGCAACTGATCAAACACATATAAACCAAAGTGAGAAGCATTGTTCAGGCTGTTACTGCCACCTTCCCTCGACAGTATCTACTTTCCCATTACTGAAGGCTCAAAGACAGAGGGGATACGTTCTTCACTAAAAACCATGGTTCAGCTTTCATCAATTTTGAAATACATCTGGAGCTCACAACTCCAATCTCTTGCCTTCTCCTGCCAAGGCCATTTCAGCCCATGTTGTAGGTACATAGAAAAAAAGTCACGCTGCATCTCCTTTTAGCTGTGTTCCAGGGATTATTTTTAAATGAAGAAATGGTTCAGATCCACTCCCGCAGGAGCATGCAGCGGTGAGACTTGCTCTGCAATTCAGCTCTGGGGGTTGAGCTGACACAAGAGCCTTCAAGTGCCCGACAGCCCACATCCTCCCCGGCCCAGCACTCGTTAGATTATTTCCTTGGCATGTGGCACCTTTCTCTTACCTCTCCCACTATTTTCACCCATTGCTCCCACTCGTATTTTTCTGCAGCTCAACCCAGCTCTCCAAGCCCAGCACAACACGCTAGGCCAGACCTTACTAACCCTTCCATACCCTTAAATTAACACCAGCACCAGTAAGTGCTTCGTGCCCGGTTTCTCACTTCTTATCAGTAGTTTTCAAATGTAAAATACACAATAGGGGCTGCGCCCCATGTTTGTCTTTAGTCTTGCCTTAGGTAAACAAAGGATTAACACTGTGTATGCATTTCTGGATTTGAGAGGTTTTGACAGCCCTGCTGCAGCAGCCGCTGCTCCTATGGAAGCCAATCACACAAACACATCAACTTACCTTCAAGTATCTGTTACGGTATAACAGAGTGAGCAAACATAATAATTGCTGTTTAATTTCCCCAGAGCCTAGCTCTGCCAGGAAAAAAAAAAAATAAAAAAAATTGTGGGGGAGGGGAATAGCTTTACAGTAATTAAACAGAAAAGGTAAATGACAATTCTCTTCGGTGGCTATAAACTAGTCATGGCAGACCAGAGGGGAACAGATTGTCCAGCTGTGGCCTTAATGAATTCACAATCTTTCTGGAATGCATCAAGGTTTTATTAAGTCAACTCAATTTAGCTAATGCTCCCTATTACTAAAGTCCTGTGGTAAAAACAGTGTCTCCAGTGCCTCCCCTCCCTCACTGAATCCCCCGGCTTTCACAGCCTTGGTTACGACATCTGCTCAAGTGCCCGTGTGCCAAGGGGCACACCACGAAAACGGACCAGGGTTTTGCATAATGGGAGCTTTACAGTACACACCTTCAGTACAGACCACCCCTGTCTCCGGTGGTGATCTCCAGGTTGTTTCCCGAATTTACAGAACCCCCCAGAATACTGCCATACGCTGACAGATAGACCTGAGGGCATCAGTCCCTTCCATCACGCACGTCTCCATACCCAAAACCTGCCAATACAAGAGGCACAAATGTACACAAACACGCCGGGGCAATCATAGAACAAATCCTCTGACCTCCCGAACAGCACAGCCGACCACAGCAAGGTAGAAACAGGACAGCGAGGGGAGGGCTCTGCATGGCTACTTCTTGTTTTGAGCCTATGTCCAGATAGAAAAAAATTTGAGACTCTTGTCTCGCTCAGAACAAGTACTGAAAAAAAATGCAGCAGGAAAGAGAAAGAACAACAGCTGCGTGCAGCTCGCAAGAGCTGAACCTAGGCAGTTTTACAATTTTAAGCTTGGTCTACATGCCTCTGCCAACTATGACAAATAGGTTTGCATATGCTCTAATTAAGCAATAAGTCTCAGCAGCTTGTTCAGCAGCACTGATTAATGTCCACCCTGGGTGCACAGGAACACCGCATAATCTAGAACATTACTGAAATTTTAAGAGAGGCTTTTAAAAACCAAGCAATATTTTACTAACACTACATAACATTAAAAACTGTGGGATGCTCTCCAAGGAATACCCTGCAGGTCTCTCGGTTCTCTAGCATATTTTGAAAGTACAGGCGTTCTATCCAGCAGTTCCTCTAGCCGTTTGTTATCTTCTGGATGGCAATACAGCCTTCTCTCCCTGCTAAGAACTCTACCTACAATTTTAGGGGGAGATTGGCTGTCCTAATACTCTGTTTCCTTGTTCTGCAAACCGCAAGGTAAGCTAGCTGTTTTTTTATTTGAAACTCCTGGCAAAACAGGCTGGCCAACTGAGTCTCGAAAGAGGTGATAGGTATATAAGAAACCCAGGCTATCTCCTCGGGTTTTTATGCTGTCAATTTACCCCCAATACAGGAACAGTCACAGAATTTCCTGGGAACCCAGCCGAGGCTCCATCTGTATTTTCTGGATTTCATTTTGTTGTGGAAAATAACCTGCAATCAGATACAGCTCTATGCTTTCTAATTGTTTCTGCTAAATGAATGCTGCTACCCTGCTTAGTCCTCTACAGACCAGAGGAAAAGAGAGATTCTGTCTCCTACAAATTATGCTTTTGTTTAAATAGCTGACACAGGCTTATGATACAACACGTCATTAGAGCTGTGTTAGTCCTGATAATGCTGAAACAAGTTTGGAACCTGAGGATTTCCCTCCAAAGTCCCCCAAGGAATGACAAGAATAAAATAATTTCATTTTTCATGTTACCTAAACACATAGATCACTTCTGTAATTCTCCCAAGAAAACATACTCTCCCTCCTTCAGAGATAATAATAATAATAAAAAAATCATAATGGGTGAGTGCAAACTAAACCTAACTCTTAAAATTATGCATGGGAGCTGGGAGTGGCAAGAGACTCAATGAGTGATGGAATCACTAGTAGAAAAGAGTCAGCGATCGGGGATTGCAAAAAGGAGAGAAAAAAGGAAAGAAATAGGCAAGATAGAATGTAAGTAATCTCTCATTTGAAACAAATCTTTATCTGCAGTAGCACAGTAACACTCAACCGTTGTACAGCATCTTCCATTTGATGACAAAGCCAACGCAGTATTTACAGATTAAGTCTCTGCACATCCTTTTTAAGCTTTATAGCGTACAGAAACAAAGAGACAGAAGATTTATAAATTGGCCAAGATAATCCTGTGTGAGACGTACAATTGTACTGATTCACCTCAAACTACGCAAACAGCTCCACCAGTGACAGTCAGGCTCTAAAATTCCTTCATAATTCAAAACCGGGCCGACTGGATAGACTTACCCATCCTTATATTAAACACAGCACTGGCTGACTGTTCCTCAACAGTTCAGCTTTCCTCCTGCCCTCAATACAAGCTGCTTTTTTCTTTCCATCCGATATTCTTGTTTCATTCCTACCACTTGCTCGTATGGTTTTAGCAAACCACAGAGACATCTAAATGTTATTGTCCACAGCCTGAAAAACACACCAGTAACATGTCTCTGTGCCACATCTAACGCACAATTTTCATGTAGGTCATTCGCTAAACTTTTCCAGTGTTTGTAATTAAGGCTGCATACACTGGCAAGAAATAAGGTAATTAGCACATTATGGAACTTACCCTTGGTATCTAATTGGGTTTTGGTGGGTTTTTTTCGGGTTTTTTGTTGGTTTGTTGTTGGGTGGGTGGGTGTTGGGTTGTTTTTTTGGGGTGTTTTTTTTTTAAAAATTTTCATTTTTAGGGATTTAAGTACCAGCTTCAACAGTTCTGCAAAAACAAACGCATCGCATGCTAGTGCATTGTTTTAAGCCTCTGCCACAGTTAAAAGCTGCTGACCCTCTCTCCAGCTGTACATCATGCCAGAATGAAAAGAAAGCTTTTGTAATTAAGGCTTCTTCCTCCAGAGTCTCCTCTTTGTTAATCAACAGAGTTCCTAATCCCCACAGGAACTCACAGACTGTTGGCTGCATCTATTATTAATTATTAGAGCCTATCTTTAACAGTGTCAGTTACAGTTCTCCAGGACTGTGTAAGCAGTTGCCAGCATCACCAGGTACACCCCACAGGGATCTCTGTCCCTTGATCAATGAAGAGGTTATCAAAATAGTGAAAGAGTTAAGAACCTGCTTGCGTTATACAAATTTGCCGAGGGTTTATTTTCTACCCAGCTCCCCTTTGCAACTTATCATCAAAATTTCGGAGGTTAGAAATCCTGTTTTGCTTGGCCACTTTTAACTCCAATCATTTAACCTTTTTCCTCTCCTCTCCTCAGCCCTCACACCTCTGCTCAGACACAGCTAACCCAATCTGCAGCGTCGAGGGGGCTCCCATTCCAGCAGAGCCCAATTCTTCTGCACTGATGTGATGTTTTCACCTGGCACAGAGTACAAACTGCTTCATGCAGACAGAGCCTGGAGAATGTAATTTAGCCCCTGTGGAGCCAGGGCATCTCTCTTCCTATTGAGGCCCAGGCTGGCATACAGTGAAGGTTCCTTCTAACCCACTGTTCAACAACCATTTGTTCTCCCCAGCAAATGCAAATATTCAGGCTTTTTTCCCTTTTCACTTACATCTTGATGCCCAAAGCGCTACCCCTAACAAAATGCACATGGGCCAGGTGAATTAAGCACAATGTAGTTCTGAAGAACAGAGCTGAAATGCTTTTGCAAAGATGGGCAAAGTTCCTATTTTCTTGAGCCAGCAATTCTTTCATTCCATTTTACAGCCCACATCAAAGTCCTGGGGTTCACAGCTGTTTCATGCAACATCTTTCACTGCCAGTCTCTTGTTAACTAGAAGTTCTCAATATTCGAGCTCACACACCAGGACAAAAAGGAGAGTGGGATAAATACGCAGATAAATTAAATGCAAGATATTCAGAAAAGCTTTCAGAGCAGAGCTCACCGTAGTCTGCACTGGATTGTGTCTTTCCCCCTTCGCGTGCATTTTTCCATCAGTGCCACTGACATTGAAAATTTAGCAGCGCAATACAAGAATTTTCTCAATGAAAATTATCCCTTTATGAATGTCATCCCTTTAACTGCACTTTCTTTTTGTGCCAACCAATAATTAAGTTTCTTGGTTGCATATTGGTTGGACTAGATGATCTTCAAGGTCCTTTCCAACCTAGTTGATCCTGTGATTGCTAACGTCCAGGTGTGGGACAAAAACCTATTTCACTGCTACTGGCTACATCACAATAGAAATCTTTCTCAATGCCTATAATACATCACATTTTCACTATTTAAAGTGAAGGTGTCAGTGGTGGTTCACGTGGGCGTGTATATGAGAGAGAAGAAAGCCATAAAGCAGTTAAAACTACCACCCTCCATCCCGTAAACATTTTTCTATTTATCTGCCCTTCATTACATGCACAATCTTATTATCTCTGCACATCCTCAAAGCGACAGCCGTCAGGGTCACCCTATAAAATATACATCGGCAATGTTACATTTAATGACTGGAGCGAGAAGAAAAATGAAGGATGGGAGGAGTGGAATACCGCAGGATGTTTTAAAGGGATCATCAGTTATATCTATGCATTTCCTGAGGTGATAATTGAATGACAGTGGCTGGGGGGAAATCCATTTTTGAGCTTGGGAAAGGACTGTTAAGGAAAAAATGTTTTTGTACTGGCAGCATGTAATGGCTGCCAGAAAATGAAAAAGGTTCCTTCAATCACAGCAGTTCCTCTATTTTATGGATTTTATATAGGGGCTGAAAATTATATCAAGTACCATCAGCTGTTCAAACCAATCAAAAAATATTGACAGACTTTGGTAATTTCATCCTCCAACCAGACTACCTTCTGTTGTGGTTTGCATGTCAACTTTAATTTAAATGAAAGACCAATTTGTGTATGTGCATGTGTGTGCCCAAAGTGACATTCCAAACAAGGACAGCAGCATTTTCTACTGTCACCATTTTCATTTAAACAAAGTATTAAAAATGTAGCTCTACTACTCAGCAAGGAACTTAATTCTCCTGTGTTTCAATAAGGTATGCATATGCCGATTTGTTTTCTAATTCTGCGCAACTGCAATTAGGCTTGCAATTATTTTTTAAAAAAAGTTTTACTACTTAAAAATATTTTTATTATTGCATTAGGACTCTTTTACAAATAGAATAAAACTGTATTTACCAAAACATTTCCTGTGCTACAACTGTTAGTTTGATTCACTCTGTTAGTTGACTACTTCACAGCAATAATGCAAGCTGGTATTTAAAACTAACCACTTTCAGTTAATTGTCACTTAGAATCAACGCTCTGCATTGCTGCAACACTCCACTGGATGCCTCAGGCTCACTGGAATGACACCGACACAGAACTGAAGGGATGATAGAAAACACTGACTTTGAGCTCACCAGAATTAAGAGAGGTTTTCTGTCACTAGAATACTAGGGAGGGGTAATAAAATAACCCCCACACATTCACACTCCTCATTAGCCAAGACAGACAACCATTATATAGCTCAGCAAATTCCCCTTCTGTTCAGCTGCAAGTTTACACAGCGATAAGATGGATGACACTTTCTGATCTGAAAAGATTATTTCAAACGATGAAGTGCTTCTATCTCACAATGTGAGTTCCTGGCTCAACTAACCTGAGAAAGCACTGGAGTCTCTAACATTTAACAAAGCAGTTTCCAGCTATCTTTCAAGCACCAGTTTAGAAGTCAGCCGCTGGTCCATGTGTGGGCAAAGTGTTTCAGGTCGAACAGACTGCAGCATTCAGCACTATGGATGGTCTGGAAAAAAGTTCCAAGCCCCAAGCTGCTGCAGCTTCTCTGTAATAGTCAAATGTATAAAACCTACAACAGTTTATGGGCCACCAAGGACTGTCTTCCTGTTCGTTGTAGCCAGTACTTCTGTTGGTTTCCCTCTATGAAGCTGTCTCATGCCTTCCCCACATTGTTAGAATATATTATATATTACCAGGTTTCAAAACAAATCTGATTCCTACCATATTCTATTATTGGAATCTGATGTCATACTTAGCTAGAGTTCATTCCCATGATGTCAGATATGGCTTTTTTCCCCCTTATTCCTTTAGGGAATGGGTTTTTGCCTCTAGATTAAGAACACAGATTACCTGCACTGTGCTCTGCAGCCCTAGCCCCTGCAGGGAGTGGTCAGTGGGCAGATAACACACCACAAAACCAAGGAAACAAACCCACTCAAATAAGCAGATGGCAATTCTGACAGTTTGATCAGATTTTCCCATTTTAATAAGAGCAAGAAGAGCTGAAAGGTAAGTAAGGAATTAGCCATTTGTTTCTCAAATGTCACATTCTGTAACTGCTCGTATGTCAATAAAGAAATAAAAAATTGAAGGTCCACTAAGTTCTGAGACAATCCCAACAGTGCAACTTTGCCACTAGCAGCACCACTTCATGCTGTCGATGTGCCTGCACGCTGACCTGCATTCCACATTTCAATGTAACAGATGTTTCAGGTTTTCCAAACACATCTGTACTGAATCACACAAAGCCTGGCTTGTCAAATGTCTGCATTATCTTCCCTGACACACAGCTTCCTCCCTTTGCAGCTCACGACCTATAGGGGAGCTGTTGAGTTTTTTTATTAATAAAGTCGTGTTAAAAACAGCATTCAGAAAATATTGAATATTACAAACCTTGCAAAAATAGATCTCATTGCTAATGAGGAAAGTGAAGATACAATCACCTGGAAACAGAAAAAAAAAATTTGCATCCCTTTTTTATTGCAACTATCCTCAAACCCCTCACAGCTGGTTATTTCATGATGAAAACTATCAAACCCCCTGACTCCACACTGAAGACAGCTAGTATTTGACCTCTTAACAAAAATCTCTATTCACAGGATGTCCGACACCTGAACAAGCCAGATGGAGGAAGAAAGTCATCCATTTTACACCTGGAAAATCTCAAAAGCTCATACGAACCATCAGGCTTATCACTGAAAAACCTTATGCACACACTACACACAGGTTTAAGGAGGATGGGTTCCTCTTCAGTCTGAGTTATGGACAAAGCAACAAACTTGCAAACAAAAACTCCCCAGCAGCCACCCCTGTCATTAAGCCTTGATTTTAAACAGACTTAGTTTCTCTCAGATCTGATCCCTGAACAGCTGTTTTCCTTTTACGGCTCTCCAAGAACATTTCTCTAAACCCATAGATTTTCTAGATTAAGTGTGGAGGGTTGAGGGATACTTAAGTGTCTTCCTGTTTATCAGAGCAATATATGAAAAGAGAAATATTAAGCAGGACATCAAGCAACCCCCCCCACCCCACAAAAGAACTGCCACGTAAGCTGCTTATCCCTCAGTTATTGTTGCTTCCATCCAGTCTCAAATTCTTTCCGTCATGAAAAAATCCTTAGCAAGCAAAATTTAACTAAAAGACAATGGTAAGAGTTGTAAAGCAGTATTAGAAAGACCAATTCATTGTAGCTTACTATAATACCTATACAGTCAGCTCAAAAGTGGAAGAAATTGCTAATTCTTTATAGTTCTGTTCCGCCCTGGTGTCTCCAGCAAGCATTAATCCTAGCTACTCCCTCGGAAAGTGAATATGATCCCCACTTCACAATTAGGGATAAGAAAAAAAAAAGGCGCCAGTAATTTGGGGCACAACTCAGAGCTCTGACTGCTGAGGTCTTGCAAATGCCACTACAGTGAGTTCAGAGACAAAACGGGGCTGCTGGCACTAATCCTGTCCTCCCTGTACATGGCCCATGTCCTCAGCAGGGCTGTCAGGACAGGTGCTACACCTGCCGCAGCTGATTTTACAAAATGTACTGACTTAAAATGTCTTTGATTTCAGTTTACACTGTCAATTGCAACGAAACAGTGGCCTCCTTTTTACCTTTCTGTTATGTCCACTACAGGGACACTAACCTCTGATAGAAGAACCATGTGAACAGGATGGAAAAGAAGTATGCTGGAACACAGAAGACAGGGCAATAGTATTTTTCATCAACTGCCAACTCAGAACCAGAGATCTCAGAGCCAGGAGTAAAGACCAAGAGCTCTGATTCACTCCACCAGGCAAGCAAACCTTCTAATAGCTCTTTCTCACAACTTGGGCAAATTTCAGATTCTGACCCATTGGATGACATAAAGCAGCTAGAGTGTTAGAAAAGGCATCTTCATCTATCTGGCTCTGCACAATACCTATTATACAGAACTGCAGCTCCACATGCAGTTATCCACCAGGGAGACAGAAGAGCCATTAAAGCAAAAGGGCAGTATTGGCAAAAGAACAAATAGCTATAGACCTTACGAGCTTTAATATGAAGTTTGATCCCTTCATGAAAGGGATTTGAGAGATGGTTGCCTGTGACAACAGAACTTTAGATTCAGCAATCCCCCCAGGCCTTTCTGGCCCTGCTTTCTTATGCCAGAGGAAAAAGAAGTGCAGACCCCAGGAAACCCATCAAGCAAGGGCGCTGACCTATTATACAGCCAGTCTGCCACTTGCACAACGTTTTCCTTAAAACAGTCTGACAAGCTTGTTCTAGAGCTGCCTCTCTGCTTCCCTGAAACACTTCTCTCCACATTGCACTTTACTACTCAAGAAAAGCTCGATTCCCTCATGGAAATGAAATCAGGTTTATTTCTTAGGCTTGTAACGTGTCTACCTGCCTTCCTAAGTTGTTCTGCCAGCTGAGAGTTTCTGATAAAAAGGAATAAAACGTCATTTTTACCCAGTCAGCAATCTTCTGAAGATTAAGATGAAGACTGCCTCCTTGTACTGTTTTATTAGATACGCAAACCCATATAACCAATTCCTCCGCACAGTGTTTGACAGCTCCTGCCACACCACACTTAGCCCAGACTCGCAGTCTCACCCTCCCACCCAGCCCTCCACGGCACAGACCTGCTTCTCGTTACCAGTTTATAAACACTGAAGAGTCTCATTCCAATTGCATCAATAAGAGCTCAGAAATTCTTTACTACTACAGTTAGACCATGCCAATATGCCTCGGAAACACAGAAGCCGGCTGATCAGGTATTCCAAACGCACGGAGTATTTCACCATTTATTCCCCACCACCACGTCTAACAGTCACAGCATGGTGATGCCAACCACTAGGCAGCATGAGTGATCATTTTAATTAGTGGCTTGTCTTCAACACAGCAACCAAGGTGTCAGAAACTAAAAGAGAATCACTTATAATTGAGAACTTCAAAACAACAAGGAAGAGGTTACATAAATACTTGGTGGCCTCCTTGGAGAGAAAGTGAAGTGTACCAGTACACATCTACACTTGCAGGTCTCGAGGGTTATGCCATTATTCACTGGTAAGCTGTAGCCACGGAGTTTCTGAAATTCTTGGTGTATCAATCTTCATACGTTTACCAGAGGGCAACCTATACACTGCACTATTTGCAAACAAAACTACTCACAGAAGCATCCTGCGCTTTCAGCCAGACGCTTTCATCCCCATTAGTCACTAAAGCAATGCCACTCTCAAACCAGCCCTCAATATACATCTTTTAACTACAGTGGTGCCACGCAGGAGGCTCTACTTGAAAATATTAGTGTTTCCATCGTGAATCTGAAAGGGTAGTAAAGACAAAATTTAAACACAGCACTAGTGTAAAAAAAAAAATAAAAAATCAAGGGGTGGTAGTAGCAAGCAGAACTGCAACTGTAAACTGAACCTGTTTTTTTCTTTAAGCACGCACTTCAGAGTGAGGTTAGACTGTTAGCTAGGACTTCCAGCCTTAACTGTGAGCACCACTTCCATTTTTAGTGATCATCTATAGAATCAGTAGTATTACATAAGCTTAAACCAGAGTGCAATAAAAGCTGATGATTTACTTTGTGAAAAACTCCATTAACTAGAAGTAGGTATATGTTGAGTTAGTTTAAGAATTCATTCCCCTGAAGGAATCCAAGAACAGATTTCTCCTACCACAAAAAAAAAAACCCAACCAACCAACCTGTGGTTCCAGACATAGCAACACCGGCTTCCATCTATTATTAAGTTGCGTTACATGTTGGATTTGGTTTACTACAGCAAAATATTATGTATAAATAAATTCTTTAAAAAGATGCAGACTCCCATGACACAGCTCAGTGCTGGAAAAAAAAAGCTTGAGATGGATGTTCAGTGTATTGATTTCACTGCCATGTGTAAGTTTGCAAACTAGAATGCCAAAAGCCTATTTGGTGGGGACACATTCTCATTTTTTCCTCCTAACCGTGGAAGATTTCCATTTGCGAAACAAGATCAATGTTTAACACAGTGCTTGGGCTCAGGGCCAAGTTCAGCAAACCACCACATGTAGTGCACAAGTTAATGTTTCCTGTAGGCATTGAATACTTGTAACTTTTGTAAAGGGTTTCTCTGTATAATGCCCCATCACATCAAACCTGTAGTAAAAATGCCAGCTTAGAAAGGCCACGTTGACATCCTCATCATTCTGAGAATCCTCCAGCTCCTATCTTTTTCCCTTCCCTGTCCACTCCAGTCCTCTCAAAGCCTCTCCCCTACAATCAAACTTTGGAATGATCTCTTTAAATCTTAACTGCTTTTATCTCCACAGCACCATTACAGAATAGGCTGAGATATTATCCCATTTCACAGAACTTGGAGAGAGAGTAGTCAAGCCAGCAGAGAAGGCTCACAAAAGAACAAGGAGATCAAGTCAGTTTTCTCTTTACAAGATTAGCTTCACGGTCTGTCAAATCATCCTTCTGCTTTGTTTTCTGGGCCTCCCTTAAGTCCTTCTTCCTCTCTCCAAACTCTCTAGAATCAGAAAGGGTAGAAATTTCCAGAAGGGGCAGCAGCTGAGCATGAGACACACAGACCCCTGCAATTCTTCCTGCGGGGTCTAGGTGACCAGGGAATGAAGGAATAGAGATGGTACCCTGCCTTTAGTTAAGTACCATGTTGTAATATGCTGCTCCTGTCAACTCCTCAAAAATCACAGTAACATGTCAAAGAAAATCTCATTGCTCTGGTATTACAAAATTTATTTTCTGGGCAATGTAGACGGGTAGTGTTTTTCAGGAAAAAAAGAAACACACCCCTGCTTGATGCAGGCAAATCTTCTGGTCTGAGTGCTCTGGCATCCAAATGAAATGAAGGCATCTGGGATAAAGTGATGACCTTACCCACATAAAACCTGGTTTAATTTGGACTAACCCTGACTTGTTAAGACAGACAACTGAATTTCAGCCAAAGAAAGCAAGAAAAAAAAGATTTTACACATGCCTACTTTAGACCTCCACATTCTTTAGGCTACCATGTCCAAAGCATTTTATTTCCCAGCTTTCAAAAGAAACGTCCCTTTAACAAGCTTCTTGTGCATGTAAGTAGTAGCTGAATAAAATAGGAAGACACGAAGATCACAGGGAATCTGAGCTATGCTGAGCCAAGACAAGGAATTAGCACCCTCCTGCTCCAGCAGTCGCTGCTTTCAGGGTGAGGATAAGAACAGATTTCACTGATGAGGGCTATCACCAAGCTTTTACACTGGAAGAAATGATAAAAACCAAAGCTCAATCACAGTAAGATTCAGCGCCTGAAGACTCACTAAATAGATTCTGCAGGAGCACTGGGAAGTCCCATTACAGATTACACCTCCTTCCTACCTGCTTCAGTGTAATGGAAAAGTGTCAGTTAAAGGATAAGCAAAACTAGTTTGGGGGAGACACAGAATCATAAAATGGTTTGGGTTGAAAGAGACCTTCAAAGACCATCGAGTCCAACCCCTTTGCAATGAAAAGGGACATCTCTCACTAGATCAGGTTGCTCAAAGGCCCATCCAACCTGATGACAGGGCACCCACAACTTCTCTGGGCAACCTCTTCCAGTGTCTCATCACCCTCATCATAAACAATTTCTTCCTTATATCCAAACTAAGTCTACACTCTTCCAGTTTCAAACTGTTGCCTCTTATCCTGTCACTACAGGCCCTGGTAAAACGTCTTCTTCCACCTTTGTATGCTGAAAGGCCACAGTAAGGTCTCCCCAGAGTCTTCTTTCCTCCAAGGCTGAACAACCTGGCCAGCTCTCTGAACCGGTCCTCACAGGGCAGGTGTTCTAGCCCCCTCATCATTTTCATGGCCTGCTCTGGACCTGCTCTAACAGGTCCAGGTCTGTCTTGTAGTGTGAACCCCAGAGATGGACCCAGCACTGCAGGGGGGTCTCACAGGAGCAGAGTAGAGGGGGAGAATTCCCTCACTCGACCTTGCTGGCCACACTTCTCTCGATGCAGCCCAGGACACAGTTGGCTTCCTGGGCTGCGAGCACACACTGCTGGATCATATCCAATCTTTCATCCAGCAGTGTCCCCAGGTCCTTCTCCACAGGGCTGCTCTCCAAGTCATCATCCAGTCTGTACTGATACTGGGGACTGCCCTGACCTGGGGACAGGACCTCGCACTTGGCCTTGCTGAACCCCATGAGGTTACTTACACGCCTTGTAAGAGTCGTGACTTCGTCCAGCCAGAATCATGATGCATTTGATCCAGTTTGGTCCAACGGGCATAAAAGAGAAGGACTTTCTCAAGCTACGGGTTAGAACAAGGTTCTTTGTAGTTGATCTCTTCGCAGCCCTCTCTAAATGCAGAATCCTTCTGTTTTCCATATGAAATATTCAATAACCTAAGAATGCTCTCAGCTTTACATGTAGTTCTCCATCAATTAAGAGCAAAACACAGCAGTGACAGCCATCTCAGCTCTTAAAGGCATCTGCTGCTTCAAACAATTCATCACCTCAAGTTATTCAACAGCAACATTATTGCCTCACAACAGCTTTTCTGTTCTGCTTAACTCTTGCCTATCTTGTCCAGTTTGGAGTTGGCAGCACCCTGTTCTACCAACCACAAACTCCATATCTTGCAGGCTTAGGAAAATTCAAAGAAACAGAAAGTCATGGACTCAAGATGCAAGCTCCTTTCTGATTACAAATACGTTCAATTACCCAACCAGCTGCAACAACTAAGGCAGACATCTTGCAGCAACAGGGATCTGAGGCATTACACAACTCTGGAGAAGAAACCCTGTGAAGAAACCCAGAAGACAGACCACAAACACTATTTTCTCAGTTAAAAATCACTTTACTACACTAGATCTAGCCACATACATTATCAGCAGAGGGTATGTTTTGAGTGTCTTGTGTGGCATTTTGTAAGTAATTCTAGCTCTTGTGTTTTTTCCCCCCACATTAAACTATTCATAGTAACATCTCTAAGATGTGTCATTTGTTTTTTGTTCGTCCTCGCAGGTATTGTTTTGTAAGGTAACTGTGTAATTCCTCAATTTATTTGTACATTTCTATTGCTTAGGCCTTACTTCTGAAATCGCAGTTGGGGGATTCAGCCCATTCCTCTACGCATGCGAGGACAACTGGCATCCCCCAGGTCTATACGCTGCTGTAATTAGCTGCTACCAAGCTAGCAGGACAAAAAGTGGAACCTTCAGGTGGGAATGAAACAAAAGCAGCAAATTAAGACAAATACTGATGTTTTCACACGAATGGTACTAATGATAAAAACAAGAGAGAATAACACAAAAAATGATGCACTAAAAAAATGGAATCACTCACTGGAACTTTTCTATAGTGATTTCTTCACAACAGGACTACCACCTCGTTGAAATGTTTCATGAATCTTTCATACACAAACACACACAAAAGGCCTAGACACCCGACATTCTACTCAAAATGTAAGAATTTTTACATCTCTTATTTTATACCATGTAAAAATACCATCAACAGCTCAACGTCCGAGAACACCAAGCTGTAAGCAGCGGGCAACTACTACACATTCATGTCTCCAAAGCAGGAGAGGGACTTTGAATAGATAAGACATGCAGCTCTTCACTTCCACCTCACTGGTTCAAATTCAGTCTGAAGCATTAATGACAGAAGAGCTGAACAGCTGGCAGCATTCCCAAGAAGCAAATATGCATCTTGGAGGGTCAGAATATTTGAAGGAGTCAAGGGGTCTAAATCCACTCCTACCCTTCTGTATACAAGACACAAACCACTAACTACAAGAGAAAAATAATGAGCAACTCATCTGGACTTTTGTGTAAACCCTCATCATTCTGAGTCTCTTCTCATGTGATAGAGGAGAGCAACACTGCAAAACTCCACACTTGTGTGAAATGGGTCAACTGTGATCTAAAGTTAGAGAAATACTTAAGCATAAAAAAAAAACAAACTCAAAAAAGAGAACAGGAGATGAGGGAGCAGAAGTAAAGACACACCCTTGGCAAATTCCACACTCTACAGAAAAGCCTATCTTTACAAAAGACAGCACACAAGTACCCACATCTAAACATACAAACATCCCATTAATCCTGTTAATTGACTGTCCAAAGCTCCTTATTAAGTTAAACATGAGAAGCAGGCCATGTTAAGAACTACTATTCCTCCCAGTTTCCTTACCTCCCCCTCCTTCCTTGAACACTCTTTAATCTGCAGAAACTCTTCAAACCCTGAAACTCTGGATCTTGCCCACGCTCAGTCCCGTCCAGCTAACTGTACCTCCCTGCCCACTACCCCTGCTCTGGTCCTCCTTCCTTTTAGCAGCTTTAATTAATACCTGAAACAAAATATTTAAGAAACGCACCAGCTAATAAAAAGCCCATTGAAAAAGCATGAGGAGACAGGAAGGAATTATGTTCAACATTTGTTAAGCCAGCACCAGGGCATCTGCTGCTAGCGCTATGGTGAAAGTGTTTTATCAGCTCAGCCATCTTGTCTGGAAAATCATAAACCCTGGAGGGATGTTTGCTGTTAAAGTTTCAACCACTTGCAAAGCAGCTTTCCGACTAAGGCAAGTGACACAGAATAATGCTGCTGTTATGAACATAACGGAACAGCCTAACAGCCCTTTGGGGGGATTTCTATTCCACAAGCAGCCATACAAGAATTTTCAATTGGCACTGTATGGAAGTATGTATTATACAAGGTTTGGTAATTTTGAGGTGTGCATAATGTAAAATTAAAAAGCAACATCAACCTGAGAAAAGAAAAAAAAAAAAAACAAACCCCACCACACAGTAATTTTTCCACGTCAAGAGGAGGTACCTTCGCAAATCTCACTTGTTTGTGAAATACAGAATAATTTCACAAAAAGATAACGTATCTTTATACTATGCATTTCTCCTGTGGTTGGCACTACTGGTTAAACACATTACCACTGTGCTCTTTATTCAAAGCAAGTTTTCAAGATGTTGTCACAGTCTGACCAGATCTGTCCATGCACATCATTAATCAATCTTTTCCCCCCCACTCCCAATTACCGTAAAAGGCTTTTTCTTTTTTTTTTTTTTTAATAGAATGCCAAGCTTTTAGAGTACTGCTTATTTCACCAGGCAATATTTTTTTCTTAAAGACATTTTTATCTTCAATAGCAACACCACAAGTATCTGAAACAAGGTAGAATTGGCTCAAAAGAAAAGGATGGGAGAAACATGGCATAAAACTCTCATGGAACATGCCAGAATAAAAAAAAAAAACAACCAACAACTGCCATGTAACCCTGAAATAATTGGCTCCATACTTTCAACATTAAAAGCAGCCCTTTTCAAGATAAAAGGAACTAGGCTGTCCATAGTGCATTAGTGTATAATCTCCAAAAGGCTGACGTTAACTGCACATTTGAAAACTAACCTTCAGGAACAGTCATGCTGTCACAAGGCTCTTAGACCCTTTGTGTTTGAAAACCCTGCCTGAATGCCAGCCTGTAGTTTTATTAGATTTAGGCAATGAATTTGGAATGATGGGCTTTTTGTGTGTGTTTTGACTGCTGTAGTTTGCTGTAGGTTTTTGTGGTGTTTTGGTTTTTTTAAAGAAGCGATGCTGCGTGTTCCTATCATTCTTGCTCTTTCCAATCGCGGCCTCCCAAGGAAAGCGAACCCAAGAATGACGGGGGCATGCCAATAATAGAACGGATCATCAAATGATCATCGTGTTACCCTGGAAAGGGGTTAACTTTTTTCCAGTAAAATTTACACTGCTCCTGTACAAATGTGGTAGTCAATTTTCCGATGTGGACAAGCCGAGAGTGAGACTACATCGCATAAACCCCAAATTAACTGCAATTTTAATGCTACAATAGATACCCACCCATATTATTACTTTCCACTGGAGAATGAACACTCACTGGTGCTATCACCTTAAAACCAAAAATCCAGGGTAACTTGAAGCATGTGCCTTCCCCCCATCCCAAGTCTTTGCTTTGTATCCTAGGAGATTGGCTTGCTAACATTAATTCAGTTTTCAAAGGGCAGGCAACTATATTATCAGATACCTGACTACCACTGGCTGTCACTGTCCAGGACAGCCAGTGTCTGCAGTCTAGGGAGAAGAGAGCAAGGCTTTCAGTAATGTTACCTTAGTTTCAAACAACTGGGTAACAGGGAGAGAGGAAACTCTTTATATATATATATATTTTTTTTTTCAGGATTATGTTGATCAGTAACGAGTCTGTTAGTCATTTTGTCTGCCACACACACGCTCTGCTCCTCAGAATAAATTCAAATAAAAGTTTAACGAGTTCAGATAAGATCAAAGGTTTCAAATCATTGTGTTAGTTTCCAAACCTATGATAACTCTCCATACAGAAAGAGTTCAAAAGACAGTCAACCAGAGAAAATAATTAACTATGAACTGTAGTAAAGAAGGTAACAGGTCAGCAGAGCACACCGTGTCACTCGTCTGGCATGGAAAAGCTTATGTAAGCCTAACCATCCAACTGCCTGCCTTCCTACGGAATTGTCTTGTGGTTCTTACCCAACAATCCAGCTAACAAGCCTTGAACTGTGGAAGGGATAACAAATCCGAATTTGGTTTTGCTTCCAATCCTAATCAGGCTGCTCCCTGAATTAGGATATTCTCCACGTACTGTAGTTGCAGCTGTGTATGTATTTTAATTTACTGCAAAGGAAAATATATAACACACCAAAGAATTACATCCAACAATGGAGGAAAACACCAGTTTCCTTTTGGCCTTAGAGAGAGGTACTAACTTCAGAAAAGTTATTTACTGTACAGACACACAGATTTCTAAGAACAACTGAATTTCTGAATAGATGAAACACATGGGACAAGGCGAAAGCATTACAAGATACAGCCACTTACCCGTATCCTCTTTTGGTATCTCTGTTTGAAGAGTACCTGTGTTATATTTAGTGCTCTGGCAATGAAAAACCAAAAAACCCAAGAACAAAACCTAACAAACCCACAGATAACATAAATAATTTCCTTACAGTCCATCAATTACCTTGAGCAGAGTAACACTCATAACAGGAGCTCAACCAGGCAGATTCCCACTCTAAAAATTTGAGCTTTCAAGGGTAAAGTATTAAAACTAGAAAAAAAAGTATATAAGTAAATACCACACATAACTCTGAATTCAAATAGTTAGTTCTTACAGTAGTTAGTTTCTGGTTATTTTTTAATATTTAAAACCATGCAGGGTGCCTTAACTTGTGTTTCCCTACTCAGAAGAGAACTGCTGCTAACCCAAAGAGCACACACTCCTTCCCCCCTTCCGAAAAGACTCGAGAGACAAAGCAGCAAGACAGGTTTTCTATTAGTCATGTTTCCCTAATCCATCAAACACATGCTACTGCAAAGTGGTCTCATAATTGAAACCATTCTAATTGTCAAATACACGAACAAAGCTTTTTCTGTAGTTCACTGGCCATTTTTTACTGTGGTTTGGTTACTCACTGGGCTTAGAAAAATTTGCATCGACGTGACCCCGGACACCCGGGAGGGCCCAGAGCAGGTGTACAGCTCCAACCTCCCAGCACCAAGGGATGCAGAGCTGGGAGCCTTCAGCAGGTACCAGTTTGCAGGATTCCTCAGTAGTGCTTCAAAGCTAACAGAGGAAGCCTCCTACAAAAGGGCTTTTAATTTATTAAAGGATTTAATTAATGGGCACACGTTGTTTCTGTTCAGAAAGATGCAGGTACCTGCAACTTATTTTTTCAGCGTCTGCATCGCAGAGGGCATATATCCCATAGCTAGGAGATCCCCTGGGGAGTAAGAAAGCAGAGCTGCCAGGAATCCAGCAGCCTTCAAGCAAGCAACGTCAACATTAATTATGATGGAGACAAGGCAAAATAATACAGAGGCAACAAAGCTTTGGCAGCATCTAACTTACTTTTCTGCTGCCCTTCAAAAACACTTCTAATGAAATAAAATGGAAATCCCCGCTGTATACTGCAGATGAAGGTGACCTTGGGAAATGGGGGAGAAGAGGAATAAAAGCAGATGGATGATCTTAGGAAACTGCCTGGTACCCAACAGACCCCCCCAGCCCCGTCCTTCCACCTTCTAACAACCATTCAGAAACGGACAGGTCTAATTAAGTGTCAGAGCAAACCGTATCTATCAACGTCCATCCACCAGGTTTCCACTAGCTGTGTTTTATCCCTGTACTGCTCAGTCTGCAAAGACTTCAACTACAGACATTAACCCCATTAAAACAACCCACCTCTTCTTCTTTTCCTTCCTTTTGCCAATAGAGTGTTACAGCTGCAATGAAGTTGCAGAACCTGGAGGTTGATTAACAGAGTAAAGCGTAAACGGAATTAAGTTACACAATGGACTTTTTTCAGCATTGAAGGAGAGATGAGATATTCCTGGGGAGAGACTGAAGCAAGAATATCCGAAAAATCAGTAGCCCAAAGAACTTCTTATTCCTAAAATAAGACAAAGCTGCTAGTCTAGGATTATTTTTTTATTGTTTTGTTTTTCTTCCTTTTGACATGACCTTTAAGGAACGCCAAACCAAGACTGAACAGTGCACCAGAAAGGCTGTTTATCTACAGCCTGCAGGATTCCATCCACATTTTCAGCTCCAAGATGACAACTAAAGCAATCGAACATCATACGCAACTCAAGTTTTAAAAACTCCCCGTATCTTTTCTACGTAAGTTCACTTGAAAAGGTCAAAGCAAAACTTCAGTAATTAAAAGAAAAACCAAAAACTTAACAGTGGTTTGGCACAGACATAAATATATAAAACTAAGCTATTCAGTGGTGATTCACATGAATTTATCACATACTACTTAATTGCTAAAGCAATGAAAACTTCTACAGTTGCAGTTTCTACATGCCAGCATGTTGGGGGTTTTTGGTTGTTGTTGTTTGGTTTTTTTTTTTTGGTGGTGTTTTTTTTTGTTTGGTTGGTTGGTTTTTTTTAAGAGTCCCGACTCAGCATTGTGTAAACATGGAATAAGGACTCTAAATGACAGATCAGATGAGGAAGGGAAATGGCAGAGCAGTTTTCACATAAACACTTAATCCCATTGATTTCTCTTCAGTAGCACTATTAATATGCTCCATGGAAAAATATTCTGAAGCATGAGGGCAAGTGGGGTCATTTATAACACCCACAAACAGCAGCTTATAACCTTCATTTGTGCCTCTACAGCAGATACACACCTATTAAATAAAACTTTCTAAAAGTATGTGCATTATTTCAAAATACATCTTGGAGAGCTATGGGTTAAAATTCACTAGTGGTTCAAATCTAACAAGACTTTAGCTTCCACCTTTTCATCCTTTAGCTGAAAATAATTTGGAGTAATTTTTGAAAGGCTTACAAGTTTAAGAAACACAGATTTCTCTGAAACAAAACCATTAATCACCTGAAAAGTATATAAATAAGGGAAAGATAGGGAGGAGAGCTTTATGCCAACAGTGAGCAGACAAATTCTTTTTAGAAGCTCTTATGCTCACAACAAAAGAATGTTCTTCTGAAGCCAGGCAGTAACAACAACAACAACAAAAAAATCTAACGCATCAAATGCCACAGAATAAGAACATGAGCTGGAATTGTTAAATCAATACAAGTTTAACGCAGCATCGAAGGTGGAAGGCCTTTGTCCATGTCACTTCTTCATAACAAGGTGAAAGTCCAGTTATACAACCCACAGAGTTATTCTATATACTGGATCTGACTGAACAGTGGGAATTAGGATAAATGCATGTGGAAAAATGCCCTTTAAGCATCCAGATTGTGCAAGGTTTATGGCACTTATTTTTAATCACATCTCAATCTGCAAGGTATGGAATACTGCAGAACAAAACCAGAGTCCAAACCAACAAAACATCTATTTCTGTAATTTATCTTCTTCCAGTATCTAAGCACATTATACACTGCAACTGTATCACTCTAATACAATGCAAGGAAACCTATGCAGAAAGTGTAGTCTGTGTAACACAAAATCGCAGAGAAGTCAGCTAAGCTCGAGTGAAGCACAACCAAATGTGAAAAACACCACCTAGGCAAAAAAAAAAAACAAACAACAAAACAACCTTTCAGACAAACTAGCATGTATATGGATCTCTGATGAGGTCATGTAGCTCACATGCTCCACCCTTTCCTACACAGGCAAGAAATGTCATTCTGGGCTCTTAGAAATAAGCATTTAGGATGGCAAAATCTCTCTTTCCCGTTATCTCGTGCCGCTAAATAGAAAAGATAAATCCAAGTAATGCAGTGAGCATTACACATTTGTCTAAATTCACTCTTAACCTAAAAGGCCTAAAAGAAACTTCAGGGAGGGGAAAGTAACAGATGGAAAGTTAACATAGCTGCAGGAACAAGGAAGGAGAGAGAAACGGGTTGTTTTTCTAGTTTAATGGGGTTTCTTCTGGGTTTTTTTTTTTGTTGGGGGTTCTTCCCCCCCTCCCGGTTTGTTTGTTTGTTGGGGAGTTGCCATGATTTGTTTTTCCAGTTCCCTCTCACTGCAATTCAGGTAATGAAAGACTTGAGCTTTGGCAAAGATCCCCTCCTTAGCCATAAAAAAAAAAAAAGAAAAAAAAAGAAAAAAGAAGAAAAGAATTGTAATTAAGCTTACAGGAAACAAAACTAATCAAACCTGAACAGTAACAAAGGGCAACAGGAACATGTTCACTGTATCACATCTTCCTTGCTGGCCAAGAGCCCGGAGTTTTCATTACATTTTTTTTTCTGCCCCCCATTTCACAATAGCATTAACAAGCCCTGGCCCAGGACTCCTCGCTTTACAAACTGTATTTGTAGGAGGTCAGCTTTTCATGAGGCCAGAAACCCAGCATGTGGAAAGTGTTAAAAGACTTTCATGTAGTAGAGGAGGTTCTTAAAACTACTACTGTTCAACTCCAAAATTTTGGAGCTTCACAGATCATTAAGAGGTTTCTGAACCACAGAGAAGGGCAGAGTTAGCAAAATAAATCAAGGGTTCCTGTGGGATGTCCTAGTGCTTTACACAACAAGAGGCACCAGGCACAAAGCAGGCCCAGAATTAAACAACGGGGAGGACTTCTCAAATTGCATGAGGAAAGAGCTGTTTTATAACCTGGAATGTACTCTCCCCCTTTCTTTAAAGGTTAGGGTCTAGAGGCATTGTACAAAATAATTCAGTTTGGGTCATGGGCACTGGTAGGAAAAAAGAAAAAAGGGAGCACAGAAAGTACATGTGGAGGAGGGGAAGGAGAGGAGTCAACTGTTCCACCCAACAAGAACAATCTATTTCACCATGGCAATAAAAGTACTTATCAGCATCTTTTAAATGCCAGATTTCTTACTGCTGTACAGGAGCACGTTAGCATAAAAAGAAACAACATTCCTTGCCAATTTTCTATACACCAGATGACCGGAGCCAATACGGATTTCCCAACCATCAGTAGTCAACATTTTTGATTTTGTCATTAATCTCATAACACTTCGCCTATTTCCCAAGACTCCAAGTTCTTCCATACAGTAATTACTTAAGAAACCATCTCTTTCGTTACATCTCCCAAAACGTTCCAAAGTTCACATTTACAAGAAAAGGGGAATTGAAAAATTTAATCTTAGAAGAGCTAAATCAGAAGAAAACATATCTGTTGACATTCTAAGGTGTTTAAAAAGTAAGGGATGTAAAAAGCAACAGGTTTTCTGAGGAACCTGCTTTGATTACTCAACATTTGACCCAACACTAACCTGCACCTTCTTCACTAGACTAGAAGTAAGAAATGAAGCAGTGTATTGAATTTCCTTACTGCAGAACACGTGATGCTGCAGCCTAAGGAAGCAGATCTACATGGGATGCTGTTGGAACAACAGTCAGCAAGAAAAATATACAAACAGGACCAGTGGTGGACCCCGGTCTTGCAAGACATTTACTAGTCTAAAGCAGGCACAGGAAACCCAAAGCCTAAGCATTTCTCATGGCTCACAGCTTCAGTATCTTTTTTTTTTTTTTTTTTTTTTTTTTTTTCTACATACCAAAAGTCATTAAGATGCCTGAAAATGCTTCCTACCTCTTGTCAGGGAAAGGAGACATATCCCCTGCTATAAATCCACGATCATACACACACTTAGAGGGCTGAGGTTCAGATTTGAAGCCTTTCTCCTACCAACCTTGCAGAATAGGCCTCTTCCCTTATGTGTTGCTGTGGTAAAAGCAGTAGATGTTTACCCAAAACACCACCACCATCACCTATTACTTCATGAGAATTTGAATTCTGTCATACTCCCAAGCACTCTTCTTTCAGATATGAAATAGGGGAAACAAAAGGGAAACAAAACAAACCAGCAGTTTTCAGCTTGTGATGTTAAATGTTTCTTAAAGTACAAGACCTACAGAGCCTGTTATATCCACAAACTGCCTTCGTTTCCCCTACAGTACAGCCCCTTTAAACAAAAGCCACTATTCTTAACTCCCCCTTTTCAGTTTATTCCAAAATCTGTGTAGTTCCTGGGAGTTTTCCTTGGCAAGAAAAAAAAAACACAACCACACAAACGACAAAAAAAAAAAATCCAGTAATCAAGCACTGCTTCTTTTTTACAGCTGGTTTGAAACAAAAATGACAAAATGAGTGCATCTGTCTACTGAAGTTGTTATTGTCTTGTTCTCACAGTACAGTTATAGCAGCATATTACAGGATATTTAGGACTGAATAATGTATTTGGGGGCTGATTCTATGCCAACAGAAGACTGTAGATACCGTTCTTACGGTGCCATCTGGGGCAGGAAGAGACGATTAAGGCCAATGATCTGTTGTATAAGGAGAAAGTTAATTTCATGCTCAGTGTGGCAGGCAAGATGCATTAAAAGTATAGTTTACTCTCTGCCAACAGACAGGTTGGTTTTTGTTTTGTTTTGTGGTGTTTTTTGTTTTGTGCAACAATCTTTTGCCACCAAATGGCTTGCTCTACTGAACCCCACTCAACCTGGACAACAACTTTATGAATGTCTGTGTTAAGGGTCTGAAGCTTTGCACTACGACGCACTCCAGATCACCCTGACTTTCCTGTAACATGACTCTCTCAACAGGTCCAAGCTGTTTACATTTAGTTTGCTTCCTGAACTTGAAAATTCAAGACAAACTGCTGCAATACCTTTTGAAATTGTAATCTCTCTCTCTCTCTCACGCACTGTGGATACACACGTGAAATGCCACCACCTGGGACAACACCTAGATAACATCCTCAGTTATGTTTGCTACGATCTAGCTGCCCCCGCTACATTTTTTTCCCCTTAACTGTAGATTTGCAATTAATCTTCATTATCCCTGACTAGGATAAGAAAGCAGTGTGGGTGCTGAGGAGGAAAAAAAACAAGTAGCAAGACAGAATGCTTGTTCCTCAAATGTAAGCAAGCCACCAGTTTGGCAAAAACTAACCGAGCAGTTTGTGCTGGCTTCCAGTGGATAACTAGGGGTGAAATTTAGCCCAAATACACACGCACACACCCCATATAAAAAAAAAAAATAATTACGTATAGGCCGTAAACATCAAGTTCAAACACCCAAGCTGAATTAGCTGCGAAAACTGCTGGAGTTTCACCCAAGTTTGTTTTTCACTATCTCAGACTTGAGCAATTGCCATAAAACTCAGGACTTGCCAACCAAACTACTTGTCGCCACATCTCCCTCTCTTTCTAAAAGTCCTTTTAAGAAAGCATTCCTTTGTCTGCTCCATACCGGAATTTTTAGAGGTTAACATTCCTGCTGCATAGATAAGAAAGAGGAACTAACCAGTACCAGGTAGACACCATGTGAAGCATAACAAAGAGACTTGCCCTGTGTTGTCCCCTTTGGCCCCATCCCATCCCTCCCCAACAGACAATACCATCTTAGAAAGCCACGGTCATGCATAACAGAAGTCTTTAACGGGCCAGAAAACAAAGCCATTGATTCATGTGTATCTTTCATAGATTAAATCCACTACTTGCAGGGTGAGATTTGTGCAACACCACTTTTACATCAATGAAACTATTCTAAAGGACATCAAGGCTTATCTTCCTGCTTTGCCACAGAAGTTTTTGGTTTCCCAGAGCAGGTCACTAAGTTTGGTTTTGACTCGGCTCTTAACTTGTAAAAGCTCCAATTCCACACCCAACAGTGCTGTGCATTAGGTACACGATTAAAGATCGTGAGATACCAATTGCAGGTCTGTGAGTTAGTACCAGAGAGGATTAAATGGAGACTATTTCTCTATTAAGCCATTTGAAAAATCAGACACCAGGCAGGATTATACAGATTAATTCCGTCAAGGAGTTATCCAGGTTTTGTAACGTTAGCACTGTCCTAGGACAGGATGCCCTACAAACGTCACTGTTGCTTATATGACGTTTAGTTTTGCCTTTCTGAAAGCCATCTTCATGTTTTAAAGCATATCTTCAGTTGCTAACAGGATGGGAAACAAACAACGTGAAGGGTTTGGTGCACGGCATCTGTGGAAAAGCAACTTGCCAGAATAGGACACTCAACTGTGAAAATAAACCGCACAAATTCCCAAATAGATACCTATTATATGCACCTGAGATTCATAGGACCTTAGCATTGATGTCTGAGTATTTGATACAATCTGACAGCTACCACAAAAGAAAAAGCTAGTGTCTTTTCTCACAGGGAAAGAAAAATGCAGAAAAAGTATACAGCTGGCGGTGAACAAAAACATTTTAACCAGTCACACATACCCTGCAGCACAGATGCAAAAAAAGAGAATTCACAATGAGAAAATAAACAAAACAAAAGCCCTTATGACAGTGAATTATGAACAGAGGTAAGGAAAATACAGTGTAACGGAACTATGAAGAGTCACAGCAGCATGGTGTTGTCTCAGTTGTTGAGGAAGACTTGGACAATATTGTATCAATTTCCCAAATACTCTTGGCTTAGATGTTCAACTACATACCTTTCACTACAAAGCAGAAATTGTCCTTTTTGGCGCTCTGACAGAACTCAATGCAATTGCCTAATGGCCCTCTTTTGCTTGCAACAATATTTTACTTCTACCTCTAAACCTTCAGAGAAAAATAAACAATGAGTTTCAATCTTGTAATGTAAAATAATAAAAAAAACCACCCCATCATAGCGCAGAGTTGATTTATTACTGATGCTAAACGCAATTCTAGAGTCCAGTTGGCACAGTGAATACACCTTCTGGTTTTATGCTCCTCACCTACAAAGGTTTCTTAGTAAGAAGAATAAGCAGCTCACTTTTTGAGCTGGTAACACCATAATTTACCTTTAAAATACAAAAATAATAAAATTGAAAATGAGTTCTCTTTTTCTCTTAAGAGAAAGAAAGCTTAAGAGATTTAAAACAAAAACCAAAGCACATTTAGGTACTTGTTTTCCTTGGTTTTACTTGCTTCAGCTGAAATCAAGAGACAGAGGTATGTGAGAGGGTATTTTGGTCTTTGGAGGATGTAACCGTAGTCATTAATCAGATGGCCACACACTAAAGGCACCAGGCCCTAAAAGCAAACAGTCAATGTAAAAAGGCAGGTCACAGAGCAAGGACTGAAGAGCCAAGGAACATATACCTTCATGATATGTTAAGTCAAAGGAAGAAACTCAGGAAAGTGAAACAAAAGGAACACATATGATGTGGATAAACCGCTAAGCTGAACTGTGGCCCAAGCGTGTCCAATGAAGTATAGAGTTGGCAGCTCCACTCACCTGCAAGGCCTGAAATCAGTTTTAGAGATGAAGACGACATGGTATATACTAGAGTTAAACCTTTATGTTGCTTTAAAGACTTTTCCAAGCCTTCTGTTTTATTATCCAATAAAATGATGACATTTGCAATAGGTTTAACAGTTAAACTTTAAAAACCAGCCAAATCACAGTGAACACACATACCGAACATCCCTTATAGATGATCTGGTCTTTGTAAACAGCTTTCAGCTCAGTGCCACTTAAATTTAGGAATATCTCCATCTGAGCTCAGCTCCTATGAGCTCAGCATTTCATTAAATTCTTTGGCTTACTTATTCTGCTCCTGGTGAGAAGCGTGAACTGAATTACTGTGTGCCTCCTCAGTACACTGCTTTACCTTAAAGCCAAACATATTCATTTAGTGTTCTGCCTCAATCAGGTAATATAGCCACCCTCAAAAAAAAAGCAAAAAAACCCCAAAAAAACAAAAAAGCAACATGTTCCCTACAAAAGAGTTTGTTATGCAAATGAATCAATGGTTTCACTTACACAAGAAAAGCAACTGATGCCTCTGCCCATTTTTCAAAACGGACTGAAGCCCAGTAGGATATCTGCTATGACTAAAGAAAAAAAGTGTGAGGCTATCATTTTTAAAATGTGAAGTCTATATTCCGTGTTTTAACAAGAACAAAACCCTCCAACTGTAATAGCCACGCCATGGAAGCACTAGCAGCAGCGAGCAGAGATGAAATGAAAAGAAGCAGTGGCTGTTTATGTTGGCAGTCGCTTCAAACTCTAATGGAAAATTTCAGCTCTGACTGCATCTAGGCTAGAACAAGTTATTAAGGAAAAAGGTTCGGCTTTCAAACAGAAAGGGCTTACATAGCTTGTGCCTTTCTGAACACTTCTGCAGCAAAGACAAGTCAGGAAATAATATGCCTTGACTATGCAATGTATTAATATCCTATCATTAGGGGAACATACCATCTGATAAAACGTATTTCCTTTGGGAGAGGAGAACTGTGATAATGCCCATCCCACAGACACCAACTCAGCTCCTGGTACAAATAAGTTACACCACTAAATGCAAATATTAAAAAAAGGCAATGTAGGCCTAACTAATCACTTTATAGTAACGGACCAAAATATATTCACCTAATTATCCCCCTCTCTTGATCAAAGGAAAACTGCTATTTGAACAGTTATGTGGAGGGAGAATCTTTACCTTTCATATGCTTGTAAGAATTTTGCATATTATTATTAAGGCTGTTTGTTGACATGATTAGTATACAGTTTGTCCTCGGAGAGGACAAACACCTTGCCAGGCTGCACATATGGTAACTGCAGTGACCTTTCAGTTACTACACATTTGACTATATTTAAGAGCTACTCAGGAAGCCAATATTGTATATTATGTAACACAAGATTAAGCATTAATGAGGCAAGAATAAAATTGTTTATCTAAACCCCAATCTAAAATTAAACAGAAGTTTATGCTGAAAGCTCACACTGCACTCATTCTGTCTCCTAACATTAACAGAGCACAGCTTATTTAGTCTCTGAGATATGTCCCAACAGCATTTACTTGGGAGAAAAAGATGTTGCTATCAGGAAGAGAGACTATTTTTCCTAAAGCAGAAAAGGATGCATACTTAGTTCTCATGCACATAAATACAGCACATTGCAGGTATTTTGATCTAAGGAAAAGAGCTGATATTCTTGACTTCTGTTTATACTGTGTTTTAAAGCTAAATACAGAAGCATCTACACAGAGACAAGACCTTTTGACTGCACTCTGTCGTCTCTTGCTGAGTAGCCAAACCAAAAAATAAAAAAAAATAAAAATCACACACCAAAGATACCTATGTGCTCAAAAGGGAAATTCAAAACAAAATTAGAGCAAAGTCTGCATATGCCTCCACAAAGATTCACTGTCCTCTTTTTGGACGTCTCACTAAGCAAGCAGCTCTACAAGGCTCACTAAGGGGCTTCAGACTGCCCCGAAAAGAGACAAGCAGACGAGACCACGGTCACAATCACTGTACCACAAACCTTCACAGTCACGGCAGAGCCTCAAAACGCTCAGCTAAGTGTCTGGTTTTAAGGATAGGTGGAAAAGTCCTTGAGCCTATTCCCCTGAAGACAGTGTCTCCAAAACCTCAAACCAGTTGCAGCGTACGCCATGGCTAATGATATAACATGCTATTATTCCTTAAATCTATGCTGAGGTGCCAAAGAGACAAACCCACCCCCCCTCCCCTCCATTTCCAGTGGCTAATCAACCAGCATCAGATGTTTGAGTTCCACCGGTCAGACAACACATCTGACAGAAAGCAGGCTGCAGGAACTCCAGCCAGAGGAAAATGAATCTGTTTTCCTGGGACCGTGGCATTAAATAGTTCAGGCAAAGTGAAAATGCACCCTGACGAAGATTGGAGAAGCACTGCTGGGTGACCAGCACAAGGTAGGACCCAGCCCTAACTCCCAGCAAGCTGACACCATGACTTGGCGTCCTCCTCCTGCTCTGACTGGACATTGCTCATGTTCATGCCAGGCTTCTATCTACCTTTTGAACGTCACTAACACAGAATTAAATATATTTGCAAGAACACAGTAAGACAATCCTCAACCTTGTAGGCTTTTAAGTACGTTTACATCAGGCCTATCACAATGCTGGTGGCTTCTAAAACTCTCAAATTCAAGTAGTTCAGGGTAATCACCTGAAGAATTCAGAGCAGGAAAACTTTAGATCCTTTGAAAATTCTGTATTATCACTAAGTTCTAGCAAATTATTCTAAAATGGGTGGGAGGGGAACGACCATGTTTAAAGCCAAATCATATACTTACAAAAACTTGCTGTCAGCTGTGTACCTTGCATTCTCACAACATACGGATTTAAATAAAAGTTATTAATGAAAACTGCTCACGTCACAATAGCTGCCTCCTAAATTTATTTCCCACCTCACCAGGTAGGAGAATCAAAAGTGGTGCTAAGCACAGACCAAACGAGAGCAGGACACTTCACCAGCTGTCCCACTCAACTCCGGCTGAAACTACGAGAGAACTCTTCAGGAGGAAGGGGAAAGGCAGAAAGATAACCTGAACGGAGGAGAAGCTAGATTTAAGACAGAGTTCTATGGAAACCCAAGGAAGTTTCAGCTGTTTTATTTAAGCTCATCTACATGGAGGCAGTTTTTCTCCAGAGTAGCAGAAGGTTAACTAACACTGATCCAGCCCTAAAACTCCAGGCTTTCCTCGATCCATCACAGCATTCCCACTTCAGCAGAGGGCATGCGCAGCTAAGAACTTATTTTAGTTCCTGTGTCTCTTGCTTATAACAGCTTGAAGAGAATACTACAGCTATTTACATTCATGCCCACTGGGAACCCCTCTCAGACATAAACTTTAAAATAAACTGGAAAAGTGAAGACCTAAACAAACATACAGCTTAAAAATGTGCTAAATATTTCCTTTTGTAAAGATTTTTTTTTCCTTGCTGGTTATTAATTTAGAAGAAACAACTAAAAAAAAAAAGTTGATAAACTATGTTAAATTAGTCAAAACGCATTGACAAATACAGGGTTTTCTTAAAAGATCTTGTATACTAACTATGGGAAGAAAAAAAAAAAAAAGCAAAGGCACCACTCAAATAGGACATTCCTTAACACGCTTGTGAAAACTTAGTACAGTATGGCCTAAATTCTCATCTGTCACCCTGGCCACTTCACATCTTCCAGTATTATAACAGAAATACAATGTCATATCCACCTCTATATTCTGACTTCCCCTACAGTAGCCACAGCTTGCTTTAATATAAAATAGGCTCTACAATAATTCTCTATTTCTGTTGCATTACTTATCTTGCACTATTGTAATGCTCCAACCACAGGGCTTAAGGCAAAAATTAGGAAGAGTTCTCCCCCGGAGAAAGCAGCATAAATGTAAATGTCTAAAAAAGGCACACATTATACAAGAAGCCTGATAATAAGGAGATTTAACTTTAAGTAGGTTTTGCAGAGAGGCAAAAATGCTGGCTCCCCTCCCCACGGGCTTCAGTGACTGGTAAGGTAAACTCTCATAAATTAGAAACGTGCAGGACGTATTGACCTCTAGCCTGGTTTCCATTTAGGGCAAGTCACTTCAAGAATGCCCCTGACTCATTTTCAAGTAGCTTTTGCAGAACTTGGGAGTTGCCGTAGTGCTCCTGCATCCACGTAATAGTTTTGAGAGTTTCATTTCATGTTAATATGGTAGCTAAACAGGAAAACAAGGCCTTTTTTTTCTAGCATTTCTGGAATTGCTAGAGGGTTACTTCACACTGCAATAGAAAAATAGCAGGCAAAGTATCTTAAATTATTTTGGTGATGAAAAAAACGCAGACAAATTAATTCCACAGGCTTGTAATTTACATAATTCATTATTCCACTTTAAGGAGGAAAAACAAAACTGGATAGTCGAATATTATTTACTGCAGCCTTTATTCTGTATGCCTTACTACAGCAAAACTGCTGTAAATTTTGTCTGAAAAAGATTGGGAATTAAAAGAAAGCAGAAGTGAGACCTGTGGGCAAAAATAGGAAACAGAGATTAAACAATCCGTTGTAGGTCAAAGGTTATTTGTAGATCAGTTACCACTGGGGGCTAAAAAAGCCTACTCAAACCCATCAACACTCTGCTTCACAGTTGCTCAAACTTAATATTTAGTCTTCTCTACACTGAGAATTTAGACCTAATGAAGAAAAATGTAACCCTTGAAAAATGATAGCTGATATAAAGTTTCACACCACTTGCAAAACTTTTACAAAAAGCCTTTAGGCCTGATATGCAAGTTCAAATGTAGAAGTCAAGTAGCACAAACAGGGTCCAACACCTGCCCCCAAGCCTCAGTACTTTTGTTTTTCTTTTCCTTTCTCCTGTAAACTGTTTATCACAAAAAGACATTTTATATTTAAAAGCGTATTTCACAGTTGCTGCAATTCAAACTTTAGAAAAGTAGTTTTGTTGTCCCAGCAACTTCACCGTCAGCAGAATTCACTTCTGAAGTGAACCAATTTGTTCTAAACACATTGCTAGGAGATTCTCAAAAGAGGAAAGGACTGCTTAAGCTGACTGTGTGCTGGATTTATCAGACTGTGTGCTAAGAATCATACTACTTTGGCATTCCTTCTAAGCTGTCACCTTTCCAACACTGGGCCTTCACACCTCAAAATCCAAGAGAATACTAAAGCAAGGTCTACCTACGTTTGACCAGTAATGAAGTTTTCTCATCTTCCTCAAAAGAATCAGTGAACATGCACACCAACCCAAGCACTCCGGGAATGATTTCATCCTCCCCTTTCTGTTTGACATATGCGGTGTTACGAACTATTTACCAACAGAAGATTGTGGTATCACAGCATCGTCTAACAAGAACATCTCAGAAGAGAATGGAAACATCCTACAGTAAGTGATAGGTTTTAGAATATTTTTATAGTAACGCTCTTCCCCACTGAACATCCAAATTCCACACAAGTGAAAGTCTAAATAACTGATTATGCTTTAAATAAACATCTTTCAGATCACTAACACGTTGCTAGAAAATAGTCGAACTCAATTTTCATTATTTCCCTTCTAAATTCAGAACAAATATGAAAACTGCTTTACAAAACCACCCTCCCAGCAGTGAAATGACACCTGCAGAATAGAAACCGAAGCTTCTAGAGAAGCTTGGCAATTAGGACTAATGGAAAAGTAACTAGATTCCCAAGGCTTCCCAAACCCTCTTTCCTTTGAAGATGTCAGCCACTCCTCCCTGTCCATCTTCCTTCTAAGCACTTGCCAGGATTTCTGATAGCATGACAGTTATGTAAGCTTTATGAAGTTCAGTAGAGTAATAAGCCACAAATCAATTCAGCAACTGAAGTTACACGCTTGTCCTCCGCATGTGTCAGGAAGGTGAAGAGTTAAATACAACAACCGAATTCACAGGAGCAGGCACATACCTCAGTCTTCCAGATTCAATTAGATTTTGTTTTGTTTTGGCTTTCTTTAATTACCCACTGCCATTTGAGTCCAAGTGGGTGACATAAATGTATTATCCCATCATAATGTCAGAATTTAAAATTAGATTTGGTCTCCATAAATACACTTCACCCAACCTTAGCGACTCCGTCCAGCAATGACGACTATTTTATGTAACATCTTTCATACACTAAGACCTAAAAACTGCACTAAAAATTACAGCTACCTTTTCTGGCTGTGGATTTCTCCTCCATTTGTTTGAAGAGAATTCAGTTCAGGGCGAAAAGGAAATAGTTTCGTAAGATCAAACACCGAAACAGCAGGAGAAAAAGCAAATTACATAAAGTACAAATGTACTTACAGTCTCCTTATTCGGAAGCAACTCCTTTCGGATCCTGAAGAAGTTCTTGCCGTACTGCCTCAACCCCTTAATAAAACGTTTCTGTGATAAAAGATAACAAAAACAGTATGTCAGCAAAAGGAAGGAAGGAAAAAAGGAAAAAGAAAAAAAAAATATATCTTGGTAATCGGCACAACAGCCAAACAACGTTCTTAGCTTAAGGTCTGTCGATAGAAGAAAACGTTATTACCTACACAGCAACTGAACACAGGCGGGGGGAAAAAGGCTTTGAAAAGATACCGAAAAATTCAAACCACACTCCCTTCTACGCCAAACTTCCAACATTTGAGGCTTAAAAAAAAAAAAAAAAAGTCAGTACCACAGTCAGTTCTTCCTCAAAGCGACCGAAGTGTTCTGCCGCACGTCTCCTTTGAAGTCTATTTTTCAACTACGAAGAACCAAGCGAAGGAAAATACGCAACGCCGATTTTCAGGGGAGAAAAGTGACTCTCCGGAGAAGGTGTTGCAGGGGTTAAAGAGTCCTTGCAGCCGCCAACCCTCCGGCTTCTCGCGGCCCGATTTTCGGCGGAACAGCAGCAAAACCCTTCCCGAGAAAGCCCTCGGCCGGGCGGGAGCGGAGCCGCCGCGGCCGCTCCCCCTCCGCGGCTCGCAGCGG
>NW_020799127.1:4888940-4899250 GCF_003259725.1 Athene cunicularia | reverse complement strand
AAAAAAAAAAAAAAAAAAAAAAAAAAAAAAAAAAAAAAAAGAGGGATGTTGAGTATATGGGCCCGAACACTGTGGGGGGAGGGAGATGAGAATTAATTCTTCCCTAAAAAGAAAACCATACCTCAAATTGGCTTAATGCATTTTGGCCCACATCTTCGTGCAAACACCTATTCGAAAGAGTTGGGCAGGTGATTAGAGGCTTCTATATTGTGGATAAAGAATCCCAGAAAGGGTAATTCACCACTAAAACACTGCTCTGTACATAAGCTCCCACCGCAATTCTGAATATGAGTGAGCAGTCTCTTTGGGACCTCGTGCATATTATTTTGCAGATATGCTCCCAGAGGGATCTATCCTTACCTAACCCTGACCCTCAAAACCCGCAAGACTGCTGGGCTTGGCCCAGAACGTGCCTGGGGGCACAGAGACAAGAATTAACCACCAGTTGTATACGCTTTGAGATTACAGGCCCCTTCCAGTATATGATTTGCTCATACCCACCTGCTCCTATTAAAGCAGCAAGCAGAGCAGGTGGGAGTTTTAAGAATTCAGTGACAGCAGTGCTGGGGTGCTTGAACATGGAAAATTTTGCTGCAGCAAGGTACCAGCCCCCCAGTTCACAGGCAGAAGCCACATATCTATAGAGCGAGGTAGCAAGACTGCCCGCAGTGTGTAACTAGTCACTAATGCCTTGCCTACTTCTCACTTACTACCACGTGAAGGACAAGGAATTTTCACTACACTGAGGGGGGGAGGCCCATCGCTCCCCTGGCACCACAGGCACACCTCTCCTGCCTTGTGCTTCTGGCCAGGAAAAGGTGGCAGCAGCAACCAGGCAAACAAACGTGCCCCCAAAGAGCAACGTAACGCCTGCCTGCAGCTTATCGCAAAGAAGGAAAAATCAGCTAAATCAAGAATGGTTTAAAACCAGGCAATCCAAAGGGAATGCAGATTCTAAACGACGCAGCTCAGCCCCTGGCTTTGACATCACTGCCTCGTGGACTGCATCAGAGGTACGATGCTTGTGCAGCAGCAGTTAACAGAGCGTAACAGGAAAAAGCGACATAAAAACCTGTAGGGGAATAAGAAGAAACCAGAGCTGGAACACTCCAACCATGGATGAAAAAACACAGGGAAATATGAGAGCGCAATCTGGTCTGCTGCATAGAACGAAAAGCCCCGATTCCCTATTCTTCATTTTGCCAAAGACTTACTATGGCGTAACAATTCTCAGGACACTATTTAAATTATTTTTTAAAGATTCCTTTTAACCAAACTATTTTACATTTGTTTTGTGTTGGGATCCAACTCTGCATTAAAAAAAGTGGATGACAAACTGTTTTCCTTTGAACTCATGTCAGAAATCCCTACCAGGAATGTAAGACTAGCATATAGCTGCTATCTGAGTGACAGAGGGAGCTTGAAATGCTGTTCCAAATTTCCAAATACGAATTAAGTCAATCCTTCTGGCATTCTGAAGTTTTGGCCAATTATGCTGTCACCTTTATCAGTGTCATACAGAATTATCACTAGGCCGTTGAGGCAGTACAAGATATCCAACTATAAAATAGTCGTGTGCCTCTACTGAAAGGCAAGAGAATGCTACTTCTTAATACACAAGGAACAACAAAGCAGACAGAAATTAGTTTGACGCTTAGACAGAAATCCTAAAGCTTAACAAAATGATCAAGCTTTAAAAAACATTTTCATCTTTCAGATTTTCCTTCCTATTCTACTCTTCCATTAATTCAGGTATCGTGTTCAGTTCCCCCTTACCCTGCAGCAAGAACAGCTACTTCTTTTCTCCAAGTCAAGCACAACAGAGACCTCTAAATGTTTTTAAATATAAAAGAACTAAATAGTTGCACACCCAATCAGAAGTGACCTGTTGCTCTCCAGCGTCTCATAAAGCAGACTGCATAAAACAGTTTAAATTTTCTCTCCTCTGCACAAATGACATGCAACAAATTTTATGTCTGCATGTTAATGGTGCAGGAGATGTTGCACTGCTCACAGAAGGCATCCGAAAATGACAGCTGCTGAATTAAAAGTCTTACAATACAGGGCTGGTAGAACAATGAGGCTTAAACCTGTGGATGCACAGGAGAGAAGTTTTGATAAAAAGTGGAAGTGCCTCTAGACACAATGGATTAAAGATCCTAGTTCTGTACTTTCAAAAATTAAGATAAACCTTTCAATTTTACCCCTTATGTTTAACTTTAAAACATTATTTATGACAGAATTCTGCCAGCATTGTTGTTCATATTGTAGACTGAAGACAAACTGTAACCAAAAAAAAACCAACTACAGATAATTATTATTGTGAAGTGGCATTGGGAAAACCCACGGCTTGCTAGGTCAGTCAATACCGACAGACAGCACAGTTATATTTTACAAAGTGGTTACCATGGCTATTGACCAGCCACAGCACAAGATCTCCCAGTACCATTTTATAATTTGAGCTTCCCCAATGAAATGTATTAGATTCTGCAGTATCCAGCTACAACGTGTAAACAGGGAGCTATAAATAACCAAGGAAGAACAAGGAACAAACATGTTAATGTTTGCATATGTGTTACTTGCAGGTCCCATATTTTATCCCAAGAAACAAACATCATGACAAGATACACAAAGCCATTATGTTCTGACTAACAGAGCTCAGATGGCATGTTTATCAATGTGATGATAATGCCATTGCAAAGCTGTAGTTAAGGTTATGCGTCAGGGTTTCTATTATCAAGAGATTACAGCTTGGCAGGAAAAATTTGCTGCTGCATGCTGAAATTCAGCACCCAGGTATGAACTGGGAACCTCAGTTCCCAGTTCACTTTTCTTCTTTACTGCAGAAATCTGAAATAAAACTGTTTCTGAAAGCATGCAAGAGTAACATCTAGCGCAAAATAACCTGTTTAATTAATTTAAGACTTTCAAACTGAAACCTCATGGGCTTCAGAAAGGCAGAATGATAAAACTGTCAATTTGTAACTGCTACTAATGTGTCTCTTGATGCTTCAATCCGGTTTAGATCAAATGTATTTTTTCTAAGAAAATCCATGTGTATTTCATTCTCTTCCCATGACTTCCACCTGGTTAATTAGTGAAGAGCATGTTGTAATGCACTATATTTACAAACACACAAACAGAGCCTTTTCTGTTCCTTCTTAATCCAGGAAATAAGGACTTTTTTCCTAAAAAATAAAAATCTCCTTTTTAGACTTTGTCAAAGAACAGCAAGTTTTCTCAACCTTTTCCTTAATTACAAGCATATAAAGACAGAAGATTTTGCTATCAGGAAAGCAATAGGTACAGTGCATGCTTTCAAAGGCCCAAGGTTTTCTAGGCAGACACCAATTGAAATTTTCACCATCTTCCATATTTTTAAGTTTTATAGCAAATACGGTAGGGAAATTTACAGGGTTTTAATCGTTAACAGCAAATAAATGCTAAATGCATAAACCCATCCTTATTTCTTAAATTTCACAAGATGAAAAATTATGGCAGTTGTTCTGAAAGGAAAATGAAATCTGGTTATATCTGCAAAACTTCTGTTAAATGTGCAGCACATTTATAGATTGCCCCAATCAATTTTTTAGCATGCAGACACTGTATATGCACACTAGCTGAATTTCAGTGCAGAGTACATTTTATTAAAAGCTTGGCTGAGTTTTAACATTATATTTTGTGGGTACAGTGCAAATAAAGGCGATTGCTGATAACGTTAGATGATATATATATTGTCCTCTAGAAACAGAAGTATCCTGATGGTTTCCTTAAGAAGACACAGTTTAACCTAAAGATGTCAGGTATCTCTTACAAAAACATAACTTGTGTTACACTTGGGTTTTTTCCACCGAACTATACCTGGCCGTCACAGAGAATGATGCTAGTATTTATTGTATCTTTACCCAAAAGGAATCCTACATGCTCAAGAACAGACAGGACTAAGCACTGCTCAGTGAGTAATTCCATCATGGGTAAAGAGAGATACTTTAAGTTAAAGAAAATGTAGCTGTCACACATATCCAAGCTACTCTCAGAATCCACCTAACCGCTGCATGCCTGTTGAACTCTTTCCACAAGCTGCTTTGTGCCCGGAACACTAAGGGTTGTTTGCATGAGCTGTGGGGGGATGTGGGGTAGGGGAGAACCTGTAGAGTCGGGCTGAGGGTTGGACTCGATGATGCCGAGGGGCTTTTCCAACCTGAATGATTCTGTGACTCTGTGATACCCAGAAAAATCCCAAGACCCGGGCCCGGCTGGGGCCGTGGCCAGGGGACGGCCGGTCTCTTAGGGAGGAGAAGCTGCAGTCAGACTGACAGGCCCTTGCTGTGCCCCATCCCCAGCCAGCCTTGGCTGCCAGGCTTGCTCTCGGTCCTTCCTTCCCAAACAGCCCGGACCAGGGACTGGCAGCTGGGGGAAAGCTGGGGAAAACACGTTCTGGCGCTGAGCCCAGGAAGGCTCCATGATGGAGAAGCAGGTGGAGACATGGAGAGATGTTCTGGCTGGTCAGAGAGAGCACAGGATAGTCAAAGACTTCCACAAGACAATTTTAAGATGCACAGGTTGCCATCTAAAGAGAAAAGGCTACAAAAGAAATCCCCTTTTCTAGGGCTACAGGAGAGGGTAGAAGGGAGAGAGGTTCCACAGAAATTTCTTGGCTTAAGAGTGCACATTCTGAGAGCAACTTTCCGTAGACAAGGATTGGTCCCAAGGTAACTGAATATTCTAGGCTATGACAGCAGCACATAGAATGAGCAATAAGCATGGTGACGCAATAAAGCTCACCTGAAACCTTTGTAAAAAAAAAAAAAAAAAATCAGTCCACTAGAAAAGAAGAACTATCAAGAAAAATCTACATTCGGGCCTCTGCTAGGTTCTTTCAACACACCCTGCTGCTGGAGAACAGGATACGCTTCAACCTCATCTGAACTTCATTTTATTGTTTCCTGTCACTACTGTAACTCTGCTTAATGTTTTTAAAATTTCATTTTGAAGTAGCAAGCAATTTTACCCTTAGCATTAGATACTTGAGCTGCTGTGCGTGACATCAGTTAACGGCAAGCTTGCAAAAATCACCTAGCTGGCAAAGTTGTAGAACAGAAAGATACCATAAGCCTTCCCTAAATGTCTCTGCATGTTGTTCCGCAGACTCTGGCATCGTATCAGAGATGTGTGCAGATCTCACACATGCAAGCAGAAGTAGGAGATCTTTGCAGAAATCTCTCAGTTCCCACTGCTCCCTCTGTTATTTGCCCTTAGCCTGCAACATCTCAGATGCTCATCGGTTAAGTTTACTGCTCTGTCCCATCTCTAACCACAGCACTTCTTTTGTCTCCTGCTGCAGGAAGTGAGGCTGTCACCAGCTTGCAATTTAGAGTCTCCTCCTGAAGAGGCTGCACCAAAGCACAGGTCATGATTTGAAGGACCTTATTCTCTTCTCCGACACAACCATGCAGAGGTATGAGAAACTGTTCACAGAGTCTGGCAGCTGCTCGAAGACGTCTGCAACCACTTACTACAAATCTCGGAGTTGCAGGGGAGTATCTGTGCTTTGATGACCACTGACACAATACACACAAGCTCCTTCATGATCTCTTTGGCTTGCAGAAAGTTGTGGAATAACAGCAAGATTCTTCACTCTATCACAGCAAAGCATGAACAGTAATAAATACAGCCCACTCCTGCCATGGCAGTTCTTGCTGCTTAATTACAAACTCCAAATTTTTAAGTAACCCATTTTGAGGCAAGTTTGTTTGTCTTTGCTCATTTGGGTTTTTTTAACAGTCCCATTTCACAACTGTAAACAGGTCAATGTTTCTTAAATTGTGTCACAAACCTGCTTCCAGACTTCCAGTCTAAGAGAGAAGGCACACATGCAGGGGATTGTTTTGTAGAGCAAGACTGCAAGAGAATAATTATACAATGCATGTGAATGTCTGTATAGATAATTTTTTTTTTGGTTGAAAGCATCCCTTACATCCGAAATACACTTAGTTGATTTGCTTCTTCATTCAGCAGATTGTGCCTGTAGTTCAAAAGACATACTAAAACCAAATTCAGCTTTCTTTTCATAGATACTGGCCTGTTTATTTTTCTCAACAATTTTTAAAAATTAAATCATTCTCTTGTGTCAAGACAAAATTGTCCTCTAACCTTTGTGGTATTTTGAAAATAAAATTCTTCTTCACCAAGACCTTTTACTTAAAGATACGGAAAAATAAAAGTATTTTGCTGGTATTCATTAGATAATCAATTATATTAAAGGACATTAACGTTCTCATTGGATATTCAAAGCACCTCTCCAGAGTGCATTGCTGGTCATCTAGATGTGATAAAAATCTTGTACTCCTTAGGCCATATGCCTGTAAGATCAAGTATCCTCTATAAACAACCTGACAAGAAATATATCAGCTGAAAGCCTTAAAGGTGCCGAACAATTAGCTTTCCCTCCCAACTGGATCGCTTTGTCTTCCTGGAAAATTATACTGAAAAATTAAACCCTACCTCACAGTGCAGGGGATTCAACACCGAGGCATCACACAGATGCAGAGAGGCACAACACCCACCGGAGTCGGTGTTCCATACATCCATGGCCATACACACAGACGGAAAGTCATTAAGCAGACTCCCTCAAGGGAATGCCAAAAGATCCTGAAATGATAATGATCCCCCTTCCATGGCGCTGCACTGTTGGCTTTTGTTTTGAACAATAGATCTCCCATGATACCTCTCGCTTGCTGAAAATATTGGTATTAAGTGAGCATGAGCACAGCTGTGTGTAAATTACATATATAAACAGATTAGATTTGTATATTTATACTGGATGCAAACACATTAATAGCACATTTGCATACACAGTTGGCTAAATGAGATTGCATGCAGAGCAGGATTACTAGTTACAAACACATTTATTTAGAATTTTCAATAAAGTATTTATACTGCCATTCAAGAGGTCAAAGTGGATTCATCATCCTTTCTCTCCTCTTCGCCTTCTCAGAAGCATACAAAAATGCTCTTGTCAACATGCTTTCCACATCCTGCCAGTCCCTTATCACAACTACTCTGGAAAAAGGATTTACAAGCCAGCAGAAGAAACTGAACTGGGCTGCTTACCTAAAGGTTATCCGAATTTCCTTCAGTTCAGTTTATCAAAGGTGATGTTTTTTGGGGGCGGGAGGAATAAGAGCTCTACATTTGACCACAGCATGAACTACCACCTAAATGCTGGTTTATAAACCTCTCCTTTTCCTGCTCTGTTTAATGCCAGGGATCAATGGGGAAGTCTGTATGAAAGGCAACATGATATTGAAGGTGACACAACAGCGCTCAGACATTTCCAAAGCTGGGGAAGAATTCAACTATTGCTTCACCCCAGGCTTTGAGCTGTCAGGGTGCTGTTAACCTTCTGTGCTAACCCCAGCTTTATTTTACCATCAGTATTTTAACAGAGCTATTTTTATAAAAACAGAGATTTCAGGTTCACCCAAAGCCATATGCAAAAGCTTTGATTCACTTTTCTGCACTGTACCTGTTTATGCATGAGAACCTAGATGAGAAAGAGAAAACAAACCAGAAAAAAACCATAAAATTAATTATGTCTAAATGAGGAGCCTTTAGTGTTGCTCTAATTGTGCCCTGATTGCTGGCTCTGGGTGCTTTCGCGGCACATCCCCAAATAACACTCCCAAGCCAGCCAGTCTCCCCTCTCTCGCCTTCACATTTCACGTCGGTTCCTGTTAAAAGGTCCAGTCCTGCCTCTTGGGTTCACCACGCTCACAGCCCCGCAGATAAATCATCTCCCAACCTGCTCTTGGAAATGCACTGGCCGCGATGCGATGGCTCCGGCCGCGTTGCCAAGCAACCTGCGCAAGAGGGATGTCTGAGAAGTGCTGACAAATAGCCAAGTGGCTGCAACAACAGACTTCTCTCTGTCAAAAACGTGTTTGGGAGAAGTGCCTCCCCCGCCTCGGCTCTGTGCGAAACACTGCGTGATTGTAAAATCAAAATCAAAAGGCTATTGTAATGAACACACGCTTCCTGCTCAATTACTAATTGTTAAAAAGCTGCGGGGAGGCTGCGATCACACAGCGTATGGCAACAGAAATGTGATCCGGTAAACGAGATAAAGTCAACAGCACGCCAAGAAACCTGATCTGAGAGCAGCCTGCAGTGGCGCATCAGAAGCTGATGCACAGATCAAAAAAAAGCCTGGATATTAAAGCAGCAGCAGGAGGAAAAAAAAGAAACCCTGACTTTACTTTTCCCTGAGCTCTAGAAGGGATATTTGATAAACAACCTTGACTCTCTGGAAGAACAATTCGTGGGTTATTACAAGATTATCCATCCCAACACTAACGCAGTTGCGTGGTCCCATGTTTCCGCAGGAAGATGAACAGGCAGGGACAGATGAGCACTCTGGTTTGAATTCTGCTCAGTTTGCAATTCACTTTCCTCAAAGTCAGGGTGGGAAGAGGCAGCATTCATTTTTCCAAAGCAGGTCTGGAGAAAACTCACCCCTGGCGGCACCGAAACAAAGGAGTGAGCTGCAGAAGATCTTCTGAAGAGCAACAAGTCCTGAACCTCCAGAAGGCTGGAAATGCACAGTCCCTCGGGACCCTGTGTACCTCTCCCCTGAACAGCACTGCAGAAGGGCAGTTATATTTAACACAGGCGAGCATTTCCTTATTCCACTAACCTTAACCGTTTCCACCAGCAAGAAGCTCAGTTGGCCAACTTGCCCACATACACATTTCAACGCCCATGACAGGCCTTGCCTGAACAGACGGGAGGGGGTCCACACCTATGCAGCGTGACGGGCTGATCCAGATCTGTGCAGCGCCCCAGCTGCTCCCAAAGCCTCCCCGAGACATTTGCTCTTCAGAACACGATCACATTGCACATGTCCATAAACCAGGTTTCACACAGTGAGTCTAAGACTATCCCCTTCTGTCGACAAAGACCTTAAAAACCAAACTGGGCACTGCCTACATTGTCAAAAAAAAAAAAAAAAAAAAAACTTTCTATTTATATATTATTTGTAGATTGTTGTCTCCTCTAATCAACAGTTTCTCAGTGCTGCAAACAAAGCTAAAATGATCCGAGTGTGTTTTTACATAAACAATTTAAAGATGCATTAAGAGTTAAAGAGAACAAAGGTCTGGCACATTTGTGACCTAGAGAAGCAAAACAATATGCTGCTGCCAAGAGACAACAGAAAGCTTTTGATTACACTTAAGATTGCCTTTTTCTGTACACAAAGAGATTCATTTCTGATTGTTATTTTAAACCTCTGTTAAAATGCTAATATACAAAAAGCCTTTTTATACATCAAAACTAGAGAGGAAGGAGAAAGAAAAAGTTGGACATGTTCCTTTTCAAGAATATACTTCCTTTCCCATATGACATCTGAGAGTATCTCCCTTTAGCATAGGTAATTAGTCGAAATTCAGTACTTAACCTGCAAACTTCAAGCTGACAAAAAAAGCACAGCTATTTGCTTTTAATTTCCCAAACTCATGCTCACTCAGACTTGGTAAAAATGCATTTCCAAAAAAAAAAAAAAAAAAAAAAAAAAAAAAAGTCAGAGTTCCAATTGTCGTTGGTTAGTGGATGGGATATACTTCTACTAGTGGAAGTATAGAATCCAAAAGCAGAGATAAAAATGCATATAAAGTAGCATATGTAATGCAAATCAGGACAGAAAAGCAGCACTTGTGGAATATAAACAATGCCCTGCTACACCACCTCTCCTCCCAGGGAATGGTTCACATGCACCAATCTGGACAATTAACCCTTCTTTTCCTCATATACTCTGTATCTCAAATACCAAACGCTGCACTGCCAGTGGATTCTTCAAGTTGTATTTCCTTGAATAATGCCAACACCAGAAAGCACAGCATCTTCCACAGGGCTGAAGATGTTCATTATGTTTCCTCAACTTTACTGGGCAGACACAAGCCAAGAGGAAAACATCATATATTAGCCCCTCTCTGAATTCTATTCTCCTTATACTGTTTTTCTTAACAACAGAATTTTCACTCGACTTACAATACCGTAGGGAACATCACTCTGCCCGCTACCACAAAGCGGATCCCCATTAAATCACCAATACTAAACCGCCCAGTCTAGGCAATAACATGGGTGGGTGAACACAGACATACACCAGCCCCCAACCCACAAGCTATAGTTCAGCAAGATCAGACCACAAGGCTAATAACTAACGGGAGGGTTAAGACAAAATAAGCTTCCACTCAAGCTCTTTCCTTAAATATCAAAACATTTCCATTTTCTCCATTCCCCCCCCCCCCCCC
>NW_020799127.1:4823865-4888890 GCF_003259725.1 Athene cunicularia | reverse complement strand
GACAGAGACCTGGAGCCCACCGGGGCTAGAGTAAACCGGTCTCACAGGGCGAGCCGAAAGCTGAAACTGTGCATGAGAGCAAAGTGACAAAAACTTCCAGAAGAATGAAACCGGCCTTCATTTCCCCCCACATCCACCACAAAAGTGAAGACGGGCACAGCAGCTGGCCTAGACGGCATTAGCCCGTTTGTTTACCCATAATTCGGAGGATATAAGGTTGAAAGCCAAGCGTATGTTGCCAGAATGTTTCCTTGTTTGCTCCTGGACTGCTGACAGTCTGCACGGCAGGACCCTCTGTTCCCGCGTTGTAATCTGGATCAGGAATGGTATCCTGACCTCAGCATGTTTTGGTACACACCACAAGGTGCTCTTAGAGCACACGAACTGGTTTTCTTTAGCATGAGATAAATGAATCCTTATGAAAGAAGCACAGAAGACACACACGCACCAGATGCACATTAGGTACTACAGCTGTTAAATTATTCAGACCCCCAGCGATGATTAGACACTAGACTGAAGAACCCACCACCCAAACTTCAGTGGAGATGCTCTTGGCTCCATCTGTTTCACTGTATGCATCCACTCCTATCAGGCTGTGATATGTGTTAATTTAGACATAGTCTAAATTCACTGGAGTGTCAGCTGAGAGAGAGACCTAGAAGGGAAACAATGTCTCCAGTTTAGATACCTGCATTCGGCATTATGCATTAGACACCTGCGTTAGACACCTACCTCAAGTAGGTGATGTGGATAAACCCAGCAGTGATGAAAGGCTTCTGGTTTCCATACACACGTGGGCAGTGTGGGCATCTGTTTGACTGGACCATTTGTTTTTTGCACTACTGGCTGTTCAGGGAAGAGGTTCAGGAAAAAAAAAAAATTTTTTTTCTTTGTTACACAGATCACACAGAGTTCTGGAATACATGTCCACTCACTGAAGTTTAACACTATTATGCAAGCCTGAAGTTGTTTTTTTTCCACTGTGACATTTTTTGTCCTTTCAGTCAATTTGTAACATGAAGTACAAAAAAGCAGCACTCGGACTACTTGAAATAAGCTGTATGATCCTTTCAAGGCTCAAACATACTATTTCTAGTGGAAGTTCCCTATTGCAGAATTACTGTTCCACTGGGATTTCAACCATTAACGTCAATTATTCTGGAGACTATTTCTGCCTTCAAACAGTGGCTTTATGCAAATGGCAGAAGGAAACAAATAAAACCACTCCAAGAGCTCCCATACTTTAGAGCAATAAACATATCCAGAAGTAACGAGAGAAAATGGTGGCAAGAATCCCCAGGATATTATACATAGAGAGAAGCAAGTATTTCTGTAGGTGACTTCACCAAATAAATAACTAACAGCAGTTTGTGACCCTTATTAAAAATGACACAAGGCAACTTGTGCAAACTTCCTGAATTTCTCTCAAGATAAGTCTGCCACAGACTGCAGTGTAGTGAAGATACACCTGACAGCACAGCTCTGGATATAAGAAATCAAATTCCAGGCTAAGAGACATATCCTCAGCAAGAGACCTTTCCTATATCAAGCAGAAAGCAAACTTCCTCTTGTGACAGGAGTTCTTCAACCCGCCAAGTTGTTTACAAGAAAAAGAGGGTGTTCTGATGCGTCCAGGAATTTCATACCTGCAGTTCAGAGAAATGAATTCCCGTTTTCACCTAGGATGGTCCAGTATCCAAAAACCTTCAACACTTAAAACCAAAAAGAAGATATTCAGAACACTGCAAATTCTGTTCAGCTCTTTAGATAAAGTTCAGTCTTCAAAGTTTCATAATTTAAGATTTTTTTTTTAACCTGTGTTTTTTTTCTTCCACTGAAGTTTTTATTATAAGAAAATTCTGCCAGTCAAAAATGTTAGAGGTGAGCAATCGCAGGGGAATCTAGGTACGTAATACTGTCTCCACTGAAAGACAGCAGATTTTAGCACATGAGCAAGCCCCTAAAACTCCCTCTTTAGATGTGGGCTGGGGCAACAGTGGCAGCATACTCTGTCTGTAACTGGTACTCGTAAGCTCTGAAGGCTAAGGCCAAAGATATTAAAATAGAACTTGCGATACTTTGCACTGTTCAGAAGATGGTGGACACTTTAAGGAGACTAATTCCCAAATAGTTACAAACACGCATCCTCTGACACCTCTATTAGAACTGAACACCCAGATTTGGCACTCAAGTAACTCAAAGAATTATTTCAGTTGCGTAGCCCAGCCTGACCCAGCCGTGGAGCAGTTCCTAGGGAGAGTGGCAGCATTAACCTCCAATTTCCAAGACTCCATGCTGAAACCACATAATATAGCCTTCTCTTGAAATAAGTAAGAAGGCCTAACCTTTTCCAGCACTTTGACTGATTGCTAATTAAAGCTTGTCTTCACAGCTTTACATTTAAAAGAATCACAATGTAATAAACAGCACCAGCGCTGCCCTAACACTGAGATTTTCATCCTTTAGCTACTGCCCACTGCCAGCGTGGGTACTAATGGCACCCAAGCACCAAAATCAGCAAGACTGCTTATAACAAAGTAGATAAACAGCTAAACTTGCTAACTATAACGACCAATAATTGTATTATTTTTTTTAACCAGTAAGTCCCACCTCACAAGGTTTCACTGCCTTGCGAGCTCCTGTCGCGATCGCACACCACAACCCTCGTTGTTCAATCCCCCGTTGTATATTTGTCAGAAGCACACAAGATTTCAGCAAAGTGAGTGATACACTTCGGCAACGCAGCCATCCAATTACCGAGGAAGATGTTGGCTCCTACAGTGATCTTGGCAGTAACATACAAAAGTAGTTTTTAAAAGAATCGGATGATTCATAAGTTCCCTTTTCTTTTGTGTAAGGGGCTCTGAGTAAAACTATCTACGGGGAGGGTGGGGGGGAATGGTGGCAAATATGAAAAAGTGACCCACAAATAAGAGTGAAAAGAATAAAGATTTCAAAATGAAGGATCAGAAATGCATCTATAACAAAGGTGAACACTGACAAAGGAAACTTGAAAGGTAGATATTTGGGGGGAGGGAGGCAAGGGGCAAGTGGTGCCGACACTGTGGAATTACCTCCCCGGACATGTAGAAGTGGACAATATCTTCCATAACACATAAATGAAATATGCACCCTAATAAAACAGAGTTGCCCTCTTTTGCCTTCCCCAATTTGTAACAAATGGAATGTTTGATTTGAGTGTTTGAAGTTATTCCAATGCAGTGGAGGGTAATACGCTGCGATGCTTATTTATTAGCTCCTCTAAATGCATAAGCCCCTGTCTGATCAATCTCCCCGTGTAGCCTAAAAGCTATATAAATCTGAGCAGCCACTATGAAAGGGGGAGGGCGGAGAGGAGGAAAGGAAGGAAAAGAACAAAAGAATAAGACAAACCACGGTGGATCATGCACAAGTGGATAGGGGAACAAGCGAGGTATCAAGAGGCCAGTAAAAGCTGAAGCAAAACCACAAACCCAGAAGCGACGTGAGCTTTGAGTCTTTACCACAATATATTCCAAACCACAAGGCACATGAAAGTACAAAACAACATCGGACAGGGAGCACAGAGTCGTAGTTGTTAAGTGCACCCTCATGAGTACTGATCAACACATCTCTTACACAACACTTAAACAAGGAGGAAGGAAGAGAAAAACCTAACCACGCGCTAGTTTAAGAGGACCTTTTGCAGAAGCACAGACAGTGTTTACAAGCTGTCCAGGGATGGCTCTGTTGGGGTTCATCTCTGTCGACTACGTAAACTTTTAAAAAGGTTAAAAGTGAAGTTACTCAGCTACTATGAAATGGAAAACGGGCTGCTTCTAAGGTGGCGTTTCCACACTCAAATCTGTTTCCTTCCAGATCCTACGAAACCCCTCAACATCTGCTACGTAAGCAACACGGAGGAACACTCGGAAATTACTCCTCAGCTCTAGCAGGCTTCCTCGGTGCTAGCAGGTACTGAGTATCTCTCTGGATCAAGTCCTTATTTGCTGTCAAATCCTTTTTATGGCAGTATAATCATTAGCTTTACTGGCACTGTTACCCTCGTAACTAATTAGGAATCTTGGATGGATGCAGAAAATGATTAATATTTAGTCACTATGCATCTACTACAGAAGCAACCTATTATCAAACAAGTGACACCTCCACAAACTTAAATTAAATAATGGCTCCCACAGAGGATTCGGAGCTACTGACAGAATGGCAAGTGATTTAAGTAACATAAAGCTGAGCAACTGGTGATGGATCACAGTTTTTTCACTCGCTCTGTTACAGCCTGTAATAGAACAAATGATCATTTTTCAGCCTAATTGAATATGGCCGCCCCGCTTATACACAAAAGGAGACAAAGCTATATAATTTGCTTCATTAAAATGCATTTTTATGGCATCTGAAAGATTAAAAAAAAATTGGTGCTGTTGATAGGGAAGATTAGAAAAATAAAATTTATCATGCAAACAGAACTTGCAAATGAGGTGTACTTTGGCATTCATACTGCTTATGCTTGGGCAAGAAAGATTAAGTCCTGAGCGCTAAAGCACACAGAGCATCCATACTGTGACAGTAATCATAGTTTCTTAAATAAGAATTATGTCACTATACTACTTTGAAGCAGCATTTTGTCATTACCTGTTGCAGTGACTGGCTGGGCCCTACTAAATAATTTTCAGAGAAGTTGTCAGGCAGAACCAGAGAGAATCTAGTGGCCTTCAAAAAGTTCAGGGTAAAATTTTTTTTTTCATAATGATTAGAAAAAAAAAATAAAATCAAAACACCTGTTAACAAAGAGCCTTTTCCAACATAAAAATCAAAGCTTCAAGCAAGAGTGCTGCATTTCTATAACTTCAATGACACTAAAGCTTTCCAAGATGGCATGTTTTGGTACTCTCACCTCCACAAGCCAGACGGCAAACCTAGTTGTTTGTCCTCTCCCCCTTCCAATCCCCCTTCCAGCTTTCATTGCTTGGAGATGCTAGGGAGAGATCTAGGAATTTAAAATTAGTTACCATTTGACACTGGAAAACAAATTTGGTTTTTCTTCTATATTTCTAGCTTGGCCAAGAAAGCAACATGGCATCTCTGCTATTTCTCTACAGAGCATCACTTAGGTGAGAAAATGCTGCTCTGGCAACAAATATCTGCTCATCAACTGCTGCCAGAGCACCAGAATGTGGTGTGATTGCCCCACCAAGCACGGAAGCACAGCCTGAGCTCCATACTGGTTTCTGACTAAAATACTCACACCCGTTTCCAGCTCTGCTCCTTCTTGAACCTCTTTGACCTACACCCTCTACAGTTCAGCCATAGGATTCCCCTTATTTAGTCTGAGCTGACAGCTCCGTGTTCAAACAGAATGGAAGTCAAGGCTAAGACAAAAAGAGATCCAAACTACCAGGAGGAAAAGAACTTGAAGGGGAAAAATAATCAAACGTCATCTTGCCAAGTTGGAGACAACACTGTAATCTGTCTCTGCACTTGCTTTGTTTTACTTGGGGTTTTTTGTGTTTTTAAAGCAATCTTGTTAGGAACAGCAAATTGCCTTTTCCCATGGTTTAGACAGCAAACAACTCTTTCAAAACAAAACAGAGATTTGCCATATCAATTAATCCATTCCTGGGCTCTATGTACTTAATTAGTTCCAACATAATTATTGCAAAATAGAATACGTTCACCTGTATCAACTTAAACTAAGCCAAAATTACTTGGAAAGATGCTGGAGATTTCTATCATACGCTTATAACATGGAAAAACATCCAAGCCCTTCACCGTTATTTATTACTATATTATAAATTTTATGTATTAAGGAGGTAAGGATCCTGTAGACTAATTTAAATTTCTTAACACCTGCAAGATAAACTCAACCCAACAGTGAAATGGCAGGACTATCGAAATAATTTGAAATCAAACCGAGATCTCTGGCTGTTGCTGTCAATACAAGCCAATAAACCAGTCACCCAGCCTTAACCATTAGAAAAGGTGAACCTAAGCTTAAATCAAACTGTTTATAGCATTTCCAAAACAAAACAAAAAATCTTCTGGAAACAGACAGCTAACCAACATTTCTTCCATTTGAATTGTAAAATTGGTTTCAATAGCATGAACTCATCCAATCCTAGATATTGGGGTGTTGCCATAATGTACACCAAGGAGCATCAGCCAGAAATCTAAGGCCATTTATTAAATTTGCTTTCAGAATGGGAAGCAAACGGTGATCTTATGAACACATTCAGGCTTTAAAAAGTCAATCGTACTATTAACACATACGGATTATCTTTTAAAAAAATTAAACTTCAGAACTTGGAAGTTAATTTACGTACAAAGAAAGGGAGAGTCAACAGATCAGTGGAATCTAAGCAGGATAGCTTTGATACACAGTCTCTTTTAAAAATTAAATCTAGGTGTACACACATCCACCTGCCCCCAAAAGACAGATGCAGCGCAAAAAAGTTTTAGCATGACCATAAGCGATGAACACTTAACACTCGGCTCTGCCCACTATGGCAAAGCATTAACCCTAGAAGCTCCCAGAATGTTGAACATCGCTCCACTCTCCAGATGCTCTTAGCGTTACCGTGTCATGGACTCAGTTTCCCTTTGGAGAAGAATAGCAGATAGGATGATGTTATATTTAAACCAGATTCCAGATCTCTTAGAAGATCAAATCTGATTAAGAAGTCAAGAGTATTGAAGGCAGTAACTGTGTCACTGACCAGAATATCATTTGATGGGGAGAAAGAAAAAAAAATACAAGTCCATGCAGCGTATTAGCACGCTTGGATTCTTTTCTTCCCCTGCGCAAGGCCAGGGTGAAGAGTCTTTGTTTCAGTTGCAATACTGCTGAGCTGCACAGCTCATGCTTCTATACATAGAACTTGTAAGATATACACGAACATTAAAACTGACTCCAGCTCTGTTGCTAAGAAACTACGAAGGATAGCTTTTTTGGCCCTCTTCATTTATAAAATAACCACTTTGCCCTATGGGAGAACGAATGCAATCTCTCAAGTCCCTCAGTGCCTTGTTCTCATTTTTAAATGAACACAGAAAGATGATCGAGAATGCTAGGAAGTGTAAGCGATCTCCATTTTTAAGATGCCCTTGAAAATGAGATGAAAAACATGGTTTCAACAATCAACTGCTGTCGTATTTATTAATCTTTCAAGCAGCAGATTCTTTCCCCTTGGCAACAGTGAACTATGTGTATGTGCTTCTGTCTCTATTACAAACCTTCTTCTAAGAAAAACAAAACACCAGCTTCTGAAAGCACCTACAAATTATTTAGTTTGTACTGGAGTTAAACTCTGAGTTTAGAGTTTAGCTTCCGTCCCCACACAGAAATAGCTTTCTAAGCTGTGGCAACTGGCCAGTGTAAATATTTGTTGTATTATTTTTTGGGATCAGCAATATGGTAAGTGCTTGATAGATAAAAATATTCCACACGAAGGCAGAAAGACGATGAATCAAGAAACATATGGCAGTTAAACAAAGCAAATTAAAAAAATGATATTGTTAAGAAAAGACTAACTTATCTGGCAGCTGCGGAAAGATTAAGACGAGCAAAAGCGGTGAAATCACCCATTTTGAAGCCAAGGTCACTGACAGGATTTATAGATTTATCCCTGAAGGCAGCCTTTGCTGAACATGAAATGCTGAAATAATTTATTTTTTTTTTTAATCTACTTCCCCCACCCCATTTGGGCTATCTCATTTGCTGGAGGCTTTTAAAATTCATTCCTTTTCACAGCTGGTTAAACAATGGAATCTTTCTGCAAACTAAAAGGACAAAATTGATTGCCCTACACAAACTTTTCTGCACGTATAATTGATTTTTAATTCACTGTCTTATTTCCGAAAGGACTCGACAATAAACTCAGTGCTGTATGTGCAATATTGATCCCTTTAAACAAGGACTTGGATCAAAGACTGATGCAAGTTAATCACAACCAAAAAGATTATTATCTTCTGTCTAGAAACCTGTGTTTAAACTAAATTCACCATTCCGAGCCATATTAGAACTTATATTTTCTAGCTGTACTACACCTTATAATTTTGTTAACCTGTCAACTGCTAAGTAACTGTGATTTTATGCAACTTTTAAATAACTTTTTTTTTTTTTCCCCCCAAGCATAATAATTTCATCCTTCATTAGTTACTTTTTTTCTGTGAGGACCGATGGTTCTTTCACATTCTGAGTTCTTAGAATAAGCTACAGACAAGTCTGTGCATTCCCACTCTTCCTTAAAGTAAAAATCTTACTTATTCTCCTTAAAATAAAGGAGAACTACTAGACCATGGCAATTTGTGTTTGGTGGGTTTCTTTATCTCAATGCTCAGTTAATTTTCAGCTGTTACTGATTAACACACTTGCAAATGGCATCAGATAGCTTGATTTCTAAAGTCCAGAAAACGTTAATTTAGTAGGAACTGTTACTCTACTATGAAGCTATAATGTTTACTTTTTGTGGATAAAGAATTAAAACTAAGCCCACTCAATTCCTCAAATGCAGCCCTGCAATGTCAGCCTTCTTTTCAAGTATCCCTTGATGATTTTTTTCTCCCCCTGACTATTCCAGAGGCTCTGTTTCAATTTTGCTGTGAATTACATTTTCTATAGCTGCCATATAAACAGTAAATAAAATTCATGGTATTTTTGCCCCAGTAAGCTGCTCTGTCTTCCAGCATATCTGAAAAGCCTGGCTTCAAAGGAGTGAGCAATGAAAACAATGTTTTCATGAGCAGATACTCCAAAAAGGGCAGATGAGAGACATTTGAAAATGATTCTAGGCAAAGAAGCCAAGCAAATAAATGTGTGTTTTGCATAAGTAATTTCTTGACCAGCTACACTGGATTACAAATACTTGCAAACATGTTAGGAAATTAGTTTGCTGTATCTTGTCATTTTTGGCAGAAAGATCTCCACTTGTATTTTATGACAAATGAGCTTTAAGCTGAAGCCAGGTGTGGATATTTTAAAATTTATGAACTTGTAAATCCACGTACACGGCCAATTAACGTTTATCACCAGCAAGGATTAACTATCCCTGCCCATAAATTTAAGAGGTTGTTTGAATCTAGGTTGTTTACCTCAACTACTCTACATCAAAAGCAATGTAAAATATTTAAAGGGCAGCATATTTCATGATAAAAGCTAGTTATCAGGGACGTCACAGCGTGTCATCGACAGTTCTGTCTGCAGATGCACAAGTGAAAAAAGCACCTTCTTCCTAAGGAACACTCAGCAATTCTCTTTTTTTTTTTTTTTTTTGAGGATTTAACATCTCTGAGAAGACGGGACCCAATATAGAAGGAAAAGGAGGAAATGGCCAAGAAATAACGCAAAACTATTGTTTCGCCCAGATTCTCTTTAACTTTGGAAGACAAGAGCCCTGAATTTCAAAGGTGGTTCAATTAGCCTCGCCAGTGTTCTTCATAATCAACATCTGAATGCTAATTAGGAGCACAGTTCCATGCAGCAGAAGCATCCCTGTGCAATAAACTGCAACACAGCAGCAGTGAACTCTGCCTTCAGCTAGCATGCATAAGTAAACAGAATTAATAACTACCCAAGTGTGGACGGCTGACTTAATCTGTTTCGATTAGATGCAGCTCAGCCTGAGGCCTTTGTGTTATTTAAAATGTGTTCATCATGTTTAATTAAAAACCTAATAAACTAGAGGTTCTTTTAGTTCTGATTTGTATTTCTCTCTTCTGTAAGCTGTATCGATTTTGTTAGTACTTTTGATAAAAAGGCAGAAAAAAAGCACATTCTGAATAAAGAGACAAAACTGTAAGATCAAATCAGCAAGACTCACGTGAAGAACAGTCAGAACTACTCTACTTCCTTGGACATTTCCAATGCATGAGGCATACCAGAACCGAAAAGCATTTCATTTGGTAATTTCAACAAAACTTTAGATGACCACTGTATCCTCTGTCAATTAGAGCCGTTTGACAGGTTATTTATCTGAAATGGAGAAGTGTCGGGTTCGGACCTGGAGCAAGTGTAGGGTCAGAACTGTACTGAAGATCATTAAAAGTATAAAAGCCATTTTGCAGAGAAGATTTTGTTCCAAGATGGGTGGAAATTCTGCAAGGACATTTTTTTTCTGGTGAAATATTTCCACTGAAACTACGCCAGGAAATACGGGTGTTCAATTGAACCTAAACTGGAAGAAGCCAATGATCATAGTTCCAGATTTGGAATCTGGGGAAAGTAAAGCAGCAGATCATCAGGGCAAGCGTTTAAATATAGACACTCGGTTTCAGATTTGTTGGGCTTATTCCCCATAGACAACAAACTCTAAGTCTGCATGTTTCGAAACACAATTTCAGTGTCAGTTTTGAAATGTTTTCAACTGGAGAAGACGACTCGATCATCACCATTCCATTCTTATGAGTGATTTCTAATGGTTTCCATCAAAAAGGCCTGTTCTCTGTCAAAGATTAAGAGACACTGTTAGAGGTGACTGTGAGATACAGAGTAGACCTCACTTCTATTCCACTCTGACAATCTCTTGCTGAGTTTGAGTGAAGCATCTTTGTTTTCTCAATGCATTGTAAGTAAGGCAAATACTAGTGACATCTTGCCTGTACTACAGCCTAACGCTGTCGTACTCCAAGTGACAACAACAGTGCTAGAGAGATGCGGTGACACCAAGTCTTTGGGAGACTAGGAAAGATGGCTGAAGAAAATGAAAGGAGAAGAGTGGTTACTCTGTTATCTTAGCGATTAATATTCACTGTGTAGCATTAGTGGAAGGCATCACACTGAACACACGCCCAAGGGCTAAGTCATCCCCTTTTCCCAGCTCCACCGGCCTTGCCCTAGCAGCCAGCATCATGCCACACGTCAGCCATGGCATTCAGTGGCAGGAAACTTTGAAAAGGACACCGCCACCATCCGTATCAAAACAGAGGACTTGCTCCATGGCTTCTTCCCAAAGACTTCACTCTGAACCACCCTGCTTTCTATTTGCAACTGCAGCCCACCACTAAGATTCCACCAGGTGATGCTGCTGAATAGTGCTCTATAGGCTGCACGCTTCCAAAGTGCTTAAATATGACATTATATATATGAGAACTGCTCAACAAATTTGTCCACAGAAGTAAACTCACAAGCCTTACAAGAGAAACCAAACCCCCCCATACCAAACCACTGCTGGAAACTGATGCTGTCAGGTGTAGCGTAAACAGGAAACAGCTGCTCTTAGAGCTGCATGTGGAGGCATCGGCACAGAAGTTTCTTTAGCCACTTTTATCAGGCAGTGTGGAAGGCTGGTTTTCACAGTATGCCTCTGAATTTACATACTGGAATAAAAAAGCTTTAAAAATAGCCGTAGGTTTCGAAACACAAGGGAGACAACAAACCTCCATCTTCATATTTACAGAGTCTTCCATTTAATTCAATCAGCGGCAAATTTTATCCTCTGCTTAATTTGATCTAAACCTCTGTAACCACATCATCAGTAGTAAAAATAACCTAACTTCCATCCTTTATTTTAATCAGTTCTGATCACTGCAAAGCAGCTCTTACTTGATATTTTGGTCACATGCAACAAAGCTGGTTTAATTAACGGGAAAGGCTTTCGGCAACAGATAGTCCACAGAAAAAGTTAAAAGCTTTATAAATAAATAAATTTTCAATAAACTTGAGATGTTCACACAGAGTTGTGTCACAAATACTACTGAATGCTACAGAGACCTGTGCTGGACACAGCATTGCTATCATGCACAAGAAAATCAACAACATTAATCATCCAGCACAGTGGAAACGGACTCAGTGAAAACACTCGTGCAAGTAATAGATCAACCAACTTGGGGGATTTCCGACTTAGGAAGCGTAAAGTTTTTAGGAATTAGTTTTGTACTGTCAGTTCTTTCCCTGCATGAAGGTGTCTACACTTCAACTGAGGCTGCTTTTGCCACTGCCCGAGTACCTGACATTGCCCCCGTGCTCCCGCCCAGCCCCACAACCTTACGGCTCCCCTGCAGCAGAGCTGACCCTCACCTTCAAAACCTGGCAGAAAATTAATTTAACACTAACAAAAGGTGGAGTGTGACTTTTTGGGGGTCCAGAGGCATGGCAGGGGGCAGAATACGATTATGGGATTAGAAAGGCAGGAATGGAAAAACTGAGACAACAAAAGTCCTGGTCTACACGATTTCGGTTGGTCCCACGCGACAGAACCTCTCTCAGGTAAGGGGATTAACTGAGCAAAACTCTGTACCTGGTGTGGTGCCTGCTTAGTTATCCAAGTTGTAAAAATTAATAAGTAGGTATTTGCTGAGCCACCAGAAGAGATTAATTCTAAATCCAGCACAAACAGGGAGATGGTTTGGACCTGGGTCTTCCACTTCCCTTGGAAGTGTCTCTCTTGGATTATCAACCAGGCACGTTTATCAGGGGCTTCCTCCAGCTCATCACTTGCCATCGTGAGACCGGGGGGGAACACATGCCCTTAGGATTCTCAACAAAATTTAATTTTTTTTGCCAGACTTCGGGTTTGACACTTCAGTGTTTTCTGAGAAATACTCTGTTGTGGAGTTCCTGTGCAGCTTTAGCACCCCGTGTATCACGCAGAAAGAGGTTTCCTCAGTTTCACAGAGCCAACAATAAGGAAACTCGCCTTGCAAGTCTCAGAAATGCTCAGAGTGCAGTACAGCTGCTTTAATCTGGAGTTTTCCACAAACTGCCAGGGACAAACACGCTATGAAGTTGTGCAGGTGGAGCTTAGCTGTCTATAAATAAGAGCACAGTTTGATCTTTGGCTCTGCTGAGGCTGGAGGGCTGCCAAATGTTTCTGGAAACTTGGATGGAACAGAACAAGAACAAATATGATAAAATGAGCTGAGACTGACAATGATTTATAGAGTCAGTGATCATTATTCTGTACTCACAGAGTTTGCACTTTCGGAGTAATGTTTCACTTTTCAATAAACTTTGCTTTTTCTACTCTCTATCATTTCACATGGACTGCTCATCAAAACACCCTGAGCTGCAGCAGCTATGGCATTCACAACATAGCGCAGCTGATGGAAAAAAACAAGGAGAGTGGAAAAAAAAAAAATCTAGACAGAAAAAAAAAAAAAAAAAAAAAAAAAAGAGGTGTTGGCACTGCACAATTTAACCATGAATGTGGGAAAGAATGTACACAGAGAAAACAGAGGTTAAAACAATATGAATACAAACTTACTATACGCAGGGCAGAGCACTTGAACTGTTTGTTCCGGCAGTCTGTTCCCTAAACAAAAAATCCCTTTTATGACAAGATAACTGGAAAACTTATCCGGAAGCTTTGTTCTAGGCTTTTTACTCATCTCCTCCTTAGCTTTACTGTCAGCGTTAGCACATGATCCTCTTTCAGTCTACGACTTCAGACAGTCTCCTTACCACAAAGGTTCTTTGTTGGATTTCAGAATAAGCCTACTTTAATACAGGTTTACATGGCCTGGCTACTCCTAATCTAGCTCTTGAAAAAAAAAAGGTTTACATAAGGAGAGAGCAAGCACACATAATTCATTGGAGAAACTCCCTGAAAGACTTTCAGAGAAACGAGAGCTTATAAAAAAGTCTCTCCAGCCATCATCTGAATCATTAAAAAATGTTAAGAGACCATGAAAGTTTCACCCATTATTAATCACTTCTATTTTACAGCACCAATGCCAACTTTATTAGTCACTTAACAAGATCACAAAGTTTATTTTTATTTGCTTCTTCTAATACATCTACCAATTAAGTAGGGGAGGGGGGAAAAAAACCGCAACAAACTTTTCTGTTGTCACTTGTACATGAGCAATGCTGTTTTACACCATATCAGATTTTTTTTCATTTATGTGCCTGTTAAGTATACATGACAAGTTGAATTTCTATCCCCATTTATTCTTATGGTACATGAGAGAAGAAGCTTTTCCAACAGCAAAAACCATAAGAGTCTGAAGTTCTTCTGTGATAAATATTTTATCATAACTAACTTCCAATCATCTGATTTTCTATTTTAGTGCATGCTGCAGCCTAATTATTGAGCTAGGAAATAAAACGTTTTTCCATCTTCACAAAACCAGACATGCCTAGTCAGCTTGCTAAAGAGGTACTGTCTTCTTACATGTTACATTTCACATAAATCTCTTCTGTTAAGCATAATTAACACCACCATTAAAATGCAAAATATTTTTAGGATGCAATCCAAGTAAACTTGTTCAGCGTTCCTCCTGGGTACTGAAAATGCGCTAGTTTCACTTTTTTTTTTTTTTTAAATATAGTCAAGTACTTCTGTGCTAGCTTAAGCTGCAAGGCCTGACAAACAAAGGGCTGTAATCCAAATGCTGCCAGAAAATGCATCTTGTGTTGAATGCAATATTTAAGAATGTTTGTTTACAAGGTGTCAGCAAATTAAGAATCTATAATTTGCTTCCAACTTCACATGATTTATTTCAGTTTACAACCCTACAGAAAACTGTTTAATAAGCCCAGTTGCATTATATCATACGTATAAAAATTAAGCCAGTAGAAACCTCACAATTACAGCAATTAACCTGGAGAATGAACCACAAGAAAGACCTTTGCTTCACTAATTCTCACACAGATATCATCTCCCCAGATTCTGGAAAAATACCCAGAAATAAAGAAACGTGGTCTGTTTGAGCGTGAAGTGCTTTCCCAGCAGCACCACCTCTCTGTCAACTACGGCTTTTATGAAGAGGTGTCTTTCTCAGGTCAAAATTATTTTACTCCACTACCCAGACTGCAGAGCCGTATCTTTTAGTAGGCTAATATCAACAGTAACATTTCAATCCAAAGCCATATACACCAAAACCCTCAGCCTCTGTCTCAAAGAAAGAACAACATGTTTACACATTCCTTCTTTGCCTGCACTCCCACCCCAAACCCAGAAAGATTAAACCACCAGCACATGCCAAATCAGCAGCCATATGGAAGAACCAGCACTGCAACTACTCGATTGTGTAAGACGACAAGACTCGCAGTGTCCCAGGATGTTAAATTGGCCGAGCACAAATCCCTCAGTGATTTCAGGTCCGTCCCTGCGAGGACATCGTGTATTTACTGCACACCCCAAATTCATCACGTCTATACATGACTTTAGGAGCTACGTGTAAGATGGATGCACCGTTTTCAGCACAGTTTCAGAGCCGGACAATTTCGACATACTCTAAATGAGAGGTGGAAGGCATGGCTAAATCCCAGCTTTCAGATCATCTGTTCTTGGTCTGCTCTTTGTCAAAAGATTCATCCATCAAGAACTATGCCAGTGAACACTTTCTAATATTCTGTATGAGGGGAAGAAAGGACTTAATCTCACACTCTGTTTAGGAGAAGGACTGATATCCAACCTCCCATTAGCCAGCCTGAGCTGACACTGTAAGCCTCCTCCAATGCCAGCAGGGAAAAAAACAGGAACAATACTTTGTATGCCTTCTGCATCTTATCCTACTCCAATTAATGAATGTGGCCAGCCTTCCTGGAGGTGAAAGTGAAATTTCGAGTCCAGATGTTTTGCAGCTGTTCATTTACCCTATAGAATCCTCTCAAAAACAGTCACTTGATTGCCTCCTCTCTTATTCTGCTATTAGAAAGATATTTTCCTCATTCTAATTAAGTTCTATAAATCAAATGAGAGCTCACTAACTCAGCATTGTGCAAAAATTTATCCTGTGCAGCAAATTATTTGGCCCTCTTTCCCATAAAGGTAACCTCTTTAGAGGAAAAAAAAAACCAAAAAAACATAAAGAAAGAAAAAAGCAAGAGACACAACATGAACTATAAAGGCTCAGGGGAATAATTTATTTCCCTACCACTTCATCTTCAGTCCAACACTTCTCAATCAGTTTTGGCACAGGTTTCTTCACCAAGCGCTGCAGGGCTTTTCCAGCATCATAGTTACTTTCATGTAGCTAAAAAATAAAGAAGACAAATAGATCATTCAATGGAATTAGCAGTGAATTGATATTGGAGAAAAAAAAAAAAAAAGGGGGGGGCCACATGAGATGTTCTATGCCTAATTATTTTTACTGCTGACATATGAAGTGAAATCTAAACAACCTGAAGGATAATTAGGGTTTTATTAGTAGAAAAAGCAGCATTAAAACAAGTCTATTTTTTCCTTCTCTCCTCAACTTCTCCCAGATAATGTTTGAACCCATAAAGCAGATTTTTTTTTTTTTTTGGTTTAACTTTAGAAAATATTTTTTATATTAGAAATTCCAAGGAAAATTTTAAAAAGCTCCAACAAAATATTTTTCAAAAGGAGTTGTATTTCATGCAGCATATTTTGTTCAGATTAGTAAAACCAACTGGAAAAACTAACACACAGGAGGGACTGCAAGTCATGGGATGTCAATGTTACCCATCCAGAAAATTCCCTTTATTTTTATTGCACTGCAAAGATCACCATGCTGTTGGAAATCAAGTATGGAAGAGAAAGAAACCCTCTACAAATAGCTACAGAAGTACATAAAAGCAGCTAGGGATGTCTACATTGACATTGTTTCAGCTGGTCACAGCCTACCGTGCACATTATTTTCTACCATAAATTTGGTATCTGTATGATCAAACGCTGTCTGAAGTAGACAGTAGACATTGAAATTGGGGTGAGGTAGAAAAACAACTACACTGAAAAAAAAAAAATAATTCAACAATGAACCCGTGAGAATCTCCAGCTCTTGACTCTTGATGGAAAACATTTAGCACACTCTAGATTTATAGCCTGCTCTATCTTCAAAGTACAGTGGGATTTTAAGAACTGAAGGACTAGTTAGGAGCCTGCTCTATGTCTTCTGAAAATAATCTCAAAGAAAAAGAAATATTGCTGGGATGATAAAAACTGAATTATCTTCCTACACCCAAAAGGGAGAACGATTTGCATGCCAACTTCCCTACACAGGCAAGAAGTAGTTTTTCTAAACACCATGCTAAGCAAACCAAAGCTTCAAAGCTGTCGATTAACATCACGGAATTTTACAGACCATCAGAAGATTCCTTTACAATAGGGACAATCAAAACATGATTCTGTACATGGATTATCTCCCACTTTTCCTTCCCACCCAGAATTTATCCTGAGCTATCTACAAACCCGCTGTCTAGAAGCATCCATGCTGCTAGACCTGTGCTTCATCAGTCTCAGAAAGCAGTTCAACAAGTACTGTAATTCCTGAACTTTTCCCAGGGCTGATGAACCGAACAGGGATCACGATATAATTACTGAGGAGCGACAAGATATGAACTACTTTGTCACTATTAATATAAAGTTATAACTAAACCTGATTACAAGAGGAAAAAATTCCTCATTTTTCTTACGTCAAAAGGCTCAACTTTTAGAACAGCACTCTGCTTCAAATAAAAATAGCAAGATTACTTTCTTACTGCTGCTATTTACATGTCTCAACCAATTTGTAAGTACCGATTATGTACATTTGACAATGACCCTTCTACCCTAGGGCTACCTCCTAACAAAACTGTTTTTCTTACATTGCTTCTTTTGTCTGGTCTTGCCTTAACTCAGACTGTAAGCTCTCCGGTGCACAAGAATGCCCTGCACTCATCCTGAATCCAGTAGCATGATTCAGAGACTTTTAAAACCTGTAAGTTAATTACTCAAATCTACTTCTGTTAAGTAGGTCTGAGTGATTTCTACTAAGAAATGAAGGCAGATGTCTGAATCAAGATAGAAGGGAAAAAGCCAATCACTCTCCCTACAGAAATTTTAAGTGAGACTATAATAAAAATCAGTTTCCACTGAAAGCCAGCTTTGTACAGTTCTCCCAGTAAATAACCTCTCTATGAAAGGTTTGTGTATTGACTTCTGAAAGCCACCAAATAACTTAGAGAAGAAAGTCAAATGACATCTTAGATTGCAGTGATGACATTTACAGCACAATACAAACCTGCGTGCATATGTGTGTATATTATACGTATGTATTTAATATGCTGCTTTAAAACTGCACCACGGTTGAATCTAGGTTTAGATGGGACAAGCCCACTGTAAGAAAGGCAGCACGGCTCGAGCCATGGCGCTTCTGTGAACAATGGGGCAGAATATTCAACAAGACTTCAAGGGCTGCAGCAGAACTTGCCAAAAGCTGGGATATGGAAGGCAAAGCTCTGCCCAGGACTCATGCAGTTGGGAAAAGAAAGCACATCTGTCAGACCTGGTACGAAGCAGTCTTCACGTTCGCTTCCTGGCTTTTGCCAACTCAGGCTTTAAATAGCTTGTGCATTTGTAAGTACACTGCTTTTTCATAAAACAGGGTTCACTTTTTCAATAGAAATGATACCAAAAATGGACAAGGAATTTCAGAGAACAAGACGTGCCCATTTCGCACAAGGCAATGTGGTCTGTCATATGGGGCAGCACTTCATGAAATGGTGGATTTTGGATACCACGTATCACGCCACATCATCTTCCCATCTATTTTATTAGCATCCCAGTTTTCTGGTCATGACTGCCATGGATTGTGACAGTCTATAAAGCCAATTTATTTGCAGTACAAAGTGCTAGAAATTACTTTGTTTTCTTCAAGTAAAGTCACTGCACATGAACCTCAAGGTATTGGAAGTAAAAAGCTGATTTATTCCATCTGCTGATGAAATTTCAGTTCCATATAATTGAGCCTGCTTTGTAACACCCAAAGAGCTGAGTTTCCAGAAAACAATTTGATCAACAATTGTTAGTAAACACCTCAAACTGACCGTCTGAGGTCCAAAACCACAAAGGGCCAGGTTAGCTGTAACAGCAGAAGTGCACAGTCCTCCAGAAAATGAGGCCACACAAAAGTCACGTATCTCCTACTGACAGGGGTGAACATGTTATCAGCTGTGTTACAGAAGTCATTAGTACATTATGAGTTGCACATCACACAAATTGGCTCAGATCATCTATCATCAGCAGGAACAGGTCCTGAACTAATGAAGGTGCTTTTCCACCTCCACCAAGTTATTGTGGCATTCAAAATTTATTTATACTTGAGAGACTTTAAAGAAACTAAAGGACCTCTAAAAATAAAAGGTCACTACTGGGCAAAGACCTCTGATCATTACCTGCAATATATTTTTACAACAAACAGTAACGTTCCCTAACGGGCAACCTAAACATATTCCCCCTCCCAACAACTACAATAACAACAGCATCCAGGGTGTTATTGCAGTAAAACAAGTGCTTGGCTAATATAACAAGAACGAAAAACTAAACCAGAGTGGTTTTCTATTCGTTTTCTGCTTTCTATATGGCACCTACTGAGAAGTTAGAGATACTCTGTACAATAATTATATGTACTTGGGCAGAGTAACCATAGGAAAACATGCTTCAACTTCCAAAAAATAATTTCCTCCCCAGCCCCCTTCTTCAGCTATCTGATCTCTGCAAGTTAGGAGCCTGCTCTATGTCTTCTGAAAATAATCTCAAAGAAAAAGAACAAAACAAAAGAACTCTCTACTGCTAAGAGAACATTAACACAGCAGAGCCATCAACAGCACCTCAGCTGCTCTAAGTCAGGGAGATGCATTCCCTGAGATCACTTTGGGGAAACCACTGCTTTCAAACCTGTCTCCCCAGGCAAAATTTCCTAATGTACAACAGAACCACAGCTTGTAAATCTGCCTCTGGTGACTACATCAGTGTCAGCTCCCACGACTCCACCTCCGTGCCACTGAAACAACCATCTCCGTCCATCCTGCATACGCCCCAAGCCAAGTGATGAGAGCAGAAAGCCAGACGTGCAGTGCCAGTGCTCAACACCAACCACAGAACCATCCAGGCTGGAAAAGACCTTGAAGATGATCTACTCCAACCATTAACCTAACACTGGCAGTTCCCAACTACAGCATATCCCTAAGCCCTATGTCGACCCTACTCTCAAAATACTCAATACTCAAACAACACTAACGACTTCAAATTTTTTAACTTGTTTTTTTTAAGACTCCTGTGGTATGCAATACCTACTTAAAGGCATGAAAATAAGATGTTGTCTTTTCTCTGGGTACACATTAATTTTTCTCCTTGTTTGCACTCCAACACTGGGAACAGGTCCATCCTAAAGGAAAAAGAACTGTTTGTTTTGCCAGCTCACCTTGCAAATGCTTTTTTCTGTGCACGCCACTACCTAAAAGATTTGTCACTTAGGAAATTTGACAGTGTTGAAGAGAATAGTGCTTCTGTTTCTTTTCCCCCTTTGCTCCCTCCCAAAACATGCAGTAATGCCAAAGCCTCTTTGTAATTTGGAGGGCATCTTTACTTCGCCTCAAGGACAACACGTGTTTTCCCTGGCAGTCCTATTGCCCAAGCAGTTCAATCTGAAAAAAAAATCAGACAAGCCCAGAAAGAATGGACTGGTCTAGCAGGCAACTACTCTGGTTACTGAAAATATGAGAGCGTTAGGCCACCAGAACTGTCCCAAATCAGCAACAGAAAATGTGAGCATTACTTTTGACCAAGTCACTACATTAATAACAATCACAAAACCCATAAGCACAGATATGAAAGAAGAAAAATCATATAACAGAGAAGACACAGGTATGTAAACAAGAGACCTGATACAGGTTTATAGTCTCCTGAAGAACGTTACTTTTAGCAAGCAGGGGGGGGAAAAAAAAAAAAGAAAAAAAAATTTTTTAAGTGCCAGGAGTAGGATAATGCAGCAAAGGAGAAAAAAAAATTTTTTTGCCAGTGCCAGAGTTCCATTTACGTGTTTCAATCTGGCTCATTCTCTGCTTATTACTTTCGGTCATTTAATATATATAAGCACTTTATTGGCAAACAACTCAAAGATATAAATAATAGCTAATGATGACTGCCTATGGTTTCATTAACTTCTGGTTGAACTTTTCAAGCTATACTAGATTACCATCCTGTCATCTCGAGAATCACCATTTTCAGCATTCACTCTGCCATCTAAATTTTGAATCACTGTGACATTATGTGTATATATACAACCGCAACGAGAGGAATCAACACAAGCATAACTATACTTTAAAACAGAAAATACAGCAACTTCTGCATCACTGGACAGGATTTAAAAGAAAAATTCTGAATGTGCACGTGTCTAAAAACCTCATTTATATTAGAGCAGTCATTAAACAATGCTAGATCACAGGCAAGCCTTATTACCATAAAGTCTGCACATTACCACAAGGTTTCAAGTTTCTACTAAAGCTTCTCAGCAGAGCTGCCATTTTCTGTCTGCGTGATGTTGCAAATAAATTCTCCTTTTGGCATGGCTCAGCTGTCAGGCACCTCTGTTCTGTAATGAACCCATGAATTACATCTTGCAGCTCTGACATCTCTGGTCTTGCTCATCAAAATATTGTTCTTCAATTGTAATTTATAACTTAATTTAAATGTCCCTTTTACTGTGACCTTTTTAGATCAGAATGGCATTGCATCTGGCAGCTTCTACTTCAGCAAGGCATCCTTCTGCAATTACAGTCATTATGATCTCCATTGAAAAGCCCATCTGAGTTAGGTTGCATTCATGCTACAATATTAAATAATTGCAGTCCATTAAAAACACTGTTAGATTCCAGGGTCTTTTTCTCTAAGGAAAAATTGCTACTATACAGTGAGAAAGTAGTACTGAACTCCTTTGAAATCTACCCAGAAAAGTCAATAAAAGCAGACGGGATTGTTCAGCCAGAACACACTTTTGTGGGGATGCAGCCACGTCCAGAATTTATAGAACAGCACTGGAATCCAGGAGTTATCCAGGTTCGAGTGCTGGCTCTTCCACTGAATGGTCACTGGTCACGGACAAAGCACATCACTTGTCAGGGCACAAAGATATAAAGCCTGAGCTGTCAAACACGAGGGAAGTACTACCAATATTGGCAGAGCTTTTTAAAACTTAAGTAATAAAGATGAGTCAAAAGAAATTTTTTACTGCTGCCAAGCAAGATGCTTCGGTGGCATTGTAAGAGATGTGGTATTTGCCTGGTACTGCACTGTCGGTATTTACATAACACCCCCACCATTTATTTTAATCTATGCAGCCTTAAGAACATTGTAATTATTAATAAGGGACTTGCTCCTCTCACTGAAAACGTAAATGGTCAAGATAGCCAGTAGTTCTCTGTAAAACTGCAGCATGCTTAAGAGGGCAGAAAATACAGAGGAGAGAGAAGGAAAAAGACAACAAGGAAAATGAACAGCAGAATGAGAATTACTGCCATGTGGCTTGAGCAGCGAGGTCTTTTGGTGTAATTACTCTAATCCAACCATCTAATTTAATACAAAATGTAATTCAGGCCACTTTCAGTAGCAAAGCTGACAAATTTCAGTTTGATGCAGATACTCTTTAAAGCCACGGACATCTCGCCCTACTATCAAATGGAATAGGCTCCATAGCAAATATACTTCATTGGGTGAAACAGCAAAGATCTATTTTTTCCAAATTTGCAGCACTCTTTGAAGTGCTCATCCTCCAAAATGAGAAGGTTTGATTTTTATCAGCCTTGTCTGATAGCCAAAACAAGACACCAGCACCAAATGCCCTTTAATTCCAGGAATTTCCTTCCCCTTGCTGAAATTCTACCTCCTCCCCACCTGCTGTAACACACTAAACAATCTGGATCAGTGAAAAAAAAACAAAAAACCACACTGCCCTCTCATACAACAAAAGTACTTTGCTGAGCTCCCTCTGGTGCCCAAGGACAACAGAACCTTGAACCAATCAAGAACCTAAACTATTCAACAAAGACTCTGCCCAACAATCTTGTTTTGTCAACACGCCGTCACAATGAACTGCGTAGTTTTGATGTCTGACTAGTTGACACACGGCTTGGCCTGCAAGAGAATTTGGAACTAACAAAACAAGAAGGTGACAGAAATCAGTAAGCTACTTCAAGAGAAAATTGCTACTAGTTCTGCTTTGTAAAATATCTGACAGCTTGAAAAAAACAGAAATCAGTCCTCACTGCTTTGGGGAAGGAAAAAAAACACCACCCAACCCAAGAACCACCAAAAAGCAACTTCCATCTCTTTCCCCCCAGTTCTAATCTATTTTAAGCTTCTAAATAACTCTAATTGCTACAAAGTGATCTAAGATGCTAATGATGGAGATTAAAAAGCCAGATGCTTGTGTTACATCCACTTTTCACGTTGGCACTGCCAGGGCTCTGCCGAAGCGCTCACAATACAGTTGCAAAGCAGAGAACAGCAGAGGGAGCTACCTGTGCCAGCTGCTTTGTGGGCAAACAACAGGCATGGCAAGGGCTCCACAAGCACCCAGAGCAACGACTTGCCAAACACCTGCAAAACTTGAAACAGCATTTAAAAACAACTTTCAAAAAAAAAGCACAAATATTTTATATATTCTCCCCCAAATTTTTTTTTAAAAACCACGGCAGTCATTTTTGGCCCTTCTAATCTGCCCATTTCAATAGCTTCTCCAGAAAGATTTCCTGGCTCGTTTTACAAATCAAGTGCTGAAGTTTTCCCCCTAAGAGCAAGGATAAGGATGAATGAAAATTCAAAGTGGCAAAATTGTCTTATGCACTAGAAGTGGCTTCATTTTTCCAGCATGCCCAGGCAGAGAGTGATGGCCCCTAAAGTGCTATGCTACCTCATCTGAACCATGAGAGTAGCTGTTAATTAAGGCTCATCCAAAAGGAAAACTAGTAATAATAAGAAAAGCTAACATATATTTAAATATTGTTTTATGCTTTCAACCTTGTCTGTAGTTAATGAACAAGAAAATCTGGTCTAAGGGCAAGTTAAAACAGGGAGTAATTTGTCTGGGTGACAGCTTACTTCGAACTGAATTTCCTTAAACTGATATTACACTGTCATGTTTGTCACTCATAATGACATGTTCCCATGTAACAGTGTGTCATGAGAAGTCAGAACACTATTAGTAAAGAGAAATTTATACAATATTAGCATATGATTGTTTTGTCTTTTTTCCAAGCTTAAGTGGTGGTATTTTCTTACCACGGGAGGGTAGAGTTGCTGGCTCTTTGATTACCCCAGCAAAATAACACACACATCAAAAGGACCAAAACTCCCAAGATTCGCACTTACACACTGAGTTTGCACACTTGACGTTTCCAGTTTCTTTTCTAGAGTCTGCTGTTTTATATAACTGATGCTCACACTTACTCTGGAATCAGAACAATGGGTAAGGCAGAACACAGAGAATGAATTTTTATTGGGAACTTTTTTAAAACTGAGAACAAAGTAGTAATTTAACTCCTTCTTGACCTGGATTCTCTGAGAAAAGAACTGCAGAAACTCTGAACAGCAGGCACAGGTCAAAGGCAGCAAAGGATAAAAGAGGTCAGGAGTTTCTGACTTTGTATTGGTACGGAGCACAAGGAGGATCTTAAAGCAGATCTATTATTAAAGCAGAGCTCTGGAGGACAGAGGCAAAGAAATGGGAAGAAGGGAGGGGAAAAACGACACCAAGCTTTACCGCAACTCTTACTCCAGCAGTAGCCAGCAGTAGCAACTATGTGTATGCTCGATATTCACCATGTTACAATCTCTCCATGGATTGTCAGATCTGGGGCATCAGCTTTCTACTACAGAGCAGGATGAATTTTCTGAGTGTATTTTTCCCCAGCCTATTTGTCAGCCATTTCTGTTCTCCAAACTCACTGTCGTAATTTTAAACACTTCTTTTCATAGTTCTCATCTGCAGGGCTTGCCAGCTCCAATTCTTGTAAACAAGCCCTCGTGACATTTTCAAATCAATTCCTCCAGACCTTGCATACCTGAATTCCAGATATGACAACTTAGTAATGTCCTCAAAAGTGCTCACCTACTCTTCTACTGAAGATGAAGCCACGATTTCACTGAAGTTTTAACATCACAGCTGTGGTGCAAAGTGAGATGATGACAGGGGAAGAACCCCTTGCTGCTCCTGCTCCTCCTCCCTACACACAGCTCAGCCTCAGTCCGCTCCTGCAGCGCTTCCTAATACAGATTCTGGGACACCAGTAACTCTCACACATTCTTTTAACCATACATCAGCTCCCATTTCTTTAGAGGAAGTGAACAACTCTGAGCAACCGAGGTGAGTGCAGAGTTGCTGCTTGTGTGCCACAACCAGCCAGGTGAAGGAACAGCCACAGGCTCCTGCCTAAAATGAGAGTGATATTAAGGCACACAGTAGGTGATACCAGCTTGCATGGATTGTTTCACTTTATTTCTTGTATTAGAAATGAAAGGACATCCAGAGTGCAAAGGGATCCCAAAGAGCTGCAATTATCAGTAGCCTACCAGAAATGTGGGGTTTTAAAATGAAAAGGTCTTTCTCCTTGCCTGTTAACTTTAAGACAGACAGACTTAAGTTTTAACTAAGGGCAAGCCACCATAAATCTTTCCACTGGAAGAATGTTTTGAGCTGTTCCTACCTCCCCAGTTGTGCCGGTTTAACTATCTGACAGCTGTCCTACACACTGCACGTGGGCAATGATGTTACTTTAGAGTATTCCATAAGAGGTATGTGCTTTGCTTTGAAAAATGAACAAAACCACAAAAACACTGCTTTGGAGGTCACATTAAAGTCGTCATAACCACAATACTGTCAAAAAGCCACAAAACACTTCTCTGGTCTTTACCGGATCATTAATAAGTCTAAACCAATCATCACAAAGCCATCCTATACAATTCTCACAGTGAACAAAGTTGTGAGGATGGGATAAGAAAAAGAAGAATAACACTGAGGAAAACTTCTGTGAAAATAGTGACAGTTATTCCTACGAAGACCTCCTAATAAAACTCTGGCCCTGTGTGTGTCACAAGCTACACCAAAAGCTTCCATAAGGTCCTTCTGTGTATCATGTTTAAAGAACCACCATTGTGATACAAGCACAAGTCAATATTTGTTTTCCATCTCAAAAAAAAAAAACCCCACAGGGGAGATGGAGACTTACTGCTTGCTGAATTTGCATGTAACTTTGTCACATGTACGAAGTCAGGTTTCAAAATTCTTTGACATTTAACTGACTTGCCTATAAGCTCGCTATCATGGAAGAGTTTACAGCATTTCTAACAAATGCAACAAAAAGGGACTACTACTGATGTTATATTAGTGAAAATTAACCTGGAGGAAATGGCAGACTCACTGTACAGTTACCACTTCTGTATTTAAATTGCAGAAGTGATTTACATGGCTCTGGATATTAAGAGAAGGGCTCATTCTACTGCATTTGAAGTCAAAAACTCCTTTAGATTACTAAGGAGCAAGACAAAAATTAATCCAGTGATCCATATGCCTTTGAAATGAGCCTTCCCAGGACTGAAGTATAATTTTAAAACTTTGCCAGTAAGATGATGTCTGTTAAGTTTTCTGGTGTTCTTTGTTCATCTGATCTTCAATGCTTCCTGATCCGAGAGTTAATAAAGGCAAAATTCAATGTCATTTCTGCTTTTAAGAATGTTTAAACTACTATTACTTTTTTTTTTTCATAGGGCAATACTGAACTGCATGGGAAAAACCTAACCTGAGTTGTCTCACACTGCAAGCCACAGTCCAGTAATCTGCTTAAATGTTTTGGCACTGTATGTTAGCTTAAAAGCGTGGACAAGAAGGGTATTTTCTGTAACAAGCAATAGGACCATACCTCTGAAAAGTTCAGTCCCACAATGAAGGAACACCCCAAGTATCGAATTTCCTACGTCTAAGAGGAGTTTTGCAAAACGCAGTGCCAGAAATGGAGTCTCTAGAGGAACTCGGGAGAACAAGGACACACAAAGAAACAAATAAAACTACAGTTTCACCTGCTTGTCTAAACATGCTTAAGCTTTGTGGCAGGATCAAATTCAAGTGCGGGGTTGTCTTTATTTTCATTTGAAAACTGAAAATCCTTCCACCCTTGTTTCACGTAAGTATTACAGATGGCCCAGGTTACCCACAAACTGCACGTGTTACAGAAAAAATTTATCTGCAAGGAAAAACATACTGGCATCACAATTGGCCATTTTTTACAAATACTTTAAACAAGACTTCACTTCCTTCTGCAGAAGAGAACAAAACAGTGTGTCAGATGCTTGCACTTGCAAGTGAAGAATGATAAGCAAAATAAGTTAGTTGATTAAACTAGCCTGACTTGGAAAGGAAATAATTCTAAGGTTTTTCTATTGAATTCCAAATTTCAATCAGCTTGGAACAGACAACCACCAACCTACACCAAAACAACAACAAAAAATAACCCCAAACAACCCACAACTGGCTGTCCTGGCTCTCCTGCACGATTTTCTTACTAAAGATCTCTACAGGTATCTTGTAAATACAGTGTTTTGAGGGGCTTTTTGAGGGTATTCTAATTATTAAAAAGTGATGGCTATCCACACTCAAAGCCCAAAAGCACTAAAAAGGAAAAGTGCATTACTGCCAATTATTAATTATAAAACTTTCACACTGACCATGGTGGCTCTCAGAATACAATAATGTTGTCCACAGTGACCCAAACCAAGGTTTGGGAGTAACACAAATCAGCATTTCCATTTCCCTTTTCACTTGCAAGGGAAGCAATGTGCTCCTCCAGATCACAAGATAGGAAGTACTGGGTAGCAATTAAAAAAAAAAAGTTTCCATCATCTACCCTTTCCCCAATAAAAATGGCTTCACGGATTATAGTTCAATTCTGAAACTTGAAAAATAAAAATGTACTGAATATCATGTTTGTATTTTACATGACTAATATTTTAAGGTCTAATGCATCAAACGACCTTTCGTCATGAATATTTAAACAAAGCACAAATCCCAGCTAGTTTTAGAAAGTCAGCCCAATTCAGCTACCTGTTCTACGGTCGTCTAAAAAGACCTTCTCTGTGGGAAAACACCACGGTGAAAGGCTTTCAGGAACTCTTATGTCCTCCTCCCTACCTCTCAGCACTCATCAGGAGGGCAACAAACTCCATACGAAAAGTTTATTTCCTTCCTAAAGCCTGCAGTGACAAATGTGGCATCAAATCCCAAACAGCCAAAGGAACAGGAGTCGAAATTTCCCTGGAACATTAAGTGAATAACCATTTCAGTGAGCTGATATATATCTGTTGCATTGTGCCTTCCATGATCTTCATTTCTGTCTGGTATAATTAACAATAAATCATTCTGGGGGCTACAGCATCTGTTATTACATAAATAAAACACTAGCAAAGGAGCTTGTCAAGACTGATTTATATGAAATGCTGCTCTGAAGTTTATTGGATTTCCATAATAAGAAATCATACCATATCCATTTTTTTTACATTAATCTTCCGGGTTGCATATGATAATTTCTAAATGAAAACACAACTTAGAGCAGGGTAAGATTCTCACAAATTATTTATCAGATAAATCTGGTATGTTTTAAGTAGACAATGAACAGAAAGATAAGAAGGGCACCACTTTGTCAGGACAACAATTACCTAGCTGAATTGTTTTAGGTTAGGTTAGTCAAAGTAGGCTCTCAGAAATCAGTCAAAGTTTCTTAAAATACCCCACCTGGCAGAACTATTATTCATAAGAAAATAATTTTCTTGAAAATTTCTGAGTGAACAAGGGAAATATCTCCACGGGTTCCTAAAAGCTGCAAGGAATAGTACTAGTACAGAGAGTAGATTTTTGAAGCATTAATAAAGCACAGAAGCCTAAGGACCTTTCAGAAGTCATTAAGGTCAAACCTCGCAGACTCTGTTTTCTTGGAAGTACAGCAGTCCATGGTCAGGCAGACTGTTTAATGGGGACTACAGTGTGTCAATACAGGCTTGAAAACCAGCCTAGAGAGGAACTCGCACCACAATGCCTACAAAAGAGAAACTTCAGCAAATCTGAAGATAATGCGATAATTACAAGAACAGTACAGGGTAAGTCTTACTGCTATGAGTTATGTCATAGTGAGGGGAAGTCATGACAACAGCAGTCAAAAATATTACACAGGAGAAACAAGATTCTTAAGAGGGTAAATTAAAGAGTTTGTATAGTGCATTTATTTTAGAAGTGTGAAAGCCTCCCCCATTCAGAAAATGAGTCAGCAGTGATTCTCTAAAATAGATGTGCACTAGAAATTCAAAGAGAAAATAATCGGAAGAACATAAACGAAATATTTTGGGACTAATCTAAGTCTCAGAAGCAAGATATCTACAAGTGCAACTCCAGGCTCCTTAGAATCCCAAGTGATTAAAGGGGGTAATTAAAGCAGATAGTGAAGCAGCGAAATTAAATTATTTTCCTGCATTAGTCTTGTATTATAGATGACGTGGGGAAAGAAATTCCAAGTCCAAAATCTCTTCGATGATTATTGGCCTTAATAGAGATTTGAGTCTCTAAGTAGGGTGTCAGGGAACAAAACTCTAGAGTGGTGAGGCACCAGAATCAGATGGCATCCATCCCAAGAGAAAGGAAGGAAATAAAAGGGAAAACGGGTAAGAAATTGAAGTGGATGTGCAATACAGACTTAACTGCAACTCTTATCAAACAGTATAAAAATCTTTAACACGCTGTTTCCTTAGAAAAGGAAACAAAGGACTAAGATTTATTCATTCACCTCAGTTCTGAAGTGCACTGAGAAGCAACATTTGACTTTGTAGATGTAAAAGCAAGAACAACAAGGAAGCATTTAATTTGGGTAAAGAATTCCCTCTTGGATTTTAGTTGGTTACACACGTGAGTGTATAGACTATACTGAAATAATTCTGCAGAATGAGAATGGGAATTCTGTTGCTGTTTAGGTAGGAAGTGTAACGGGGCACGTTTTAGATCTTAATCCTGTTTTACTCCTGCCTGTTGCAGGAAGCAAGACAAAAATTGACCCACTCTATGAAAACCATAGAGTAATCAAACAGAAACAGAAATAAGAAACTGAAATAAAACACCAATGCAAGTGGTTTTGGTAAGCTAGCGTTACATAGGGAACGTTTTTCATGTTAAGAATACAGGATTTTATCTGTAGTGTAGAAATCGAGTCATACGTACCTGATCATGGGCTTGACCAGTTACAAACCAGTTATACAACTCGAGCTTCTTATTAATATTCTGAAGTATTTAAAAACTTCACGTAATGGGATGCTTTACTGACAGTAAAGAATCAGTTTATCAAATTAATCATGTTAAATATGCTTAAGTCTGTTCCACTCACATTAATAAAACAACCAAGTAACAACATGCTTAGGATATTTCTTCTACAGGAACAGTCTGTTCTCTGTTTCAGTGATTATCACTCAGTTTCTCAAGTATTTCACAACCATCTACAAGCTTTTAAAATTTTATAAATAAATGGTTAAAAACTATGCAACTGTAAATAGTTTAAGCATAGCAGAGACAGACATAACATTGGTCATGAGGGGGTATTTACCATAAGCCACTTCACAGGAGTACAAAAGACAGAGTTGGCTCTTGTTGGTATCACTAGTTGTTTTATTTTTACTGAACAAAAACAAATAACTCGCACCTCAAGCATTGTGAACAAAGCATGTAGATAGTTATGGTGCTGGACACTGAGGGAGAATATATTTAAAACTACTTTTAGGAACGGAGATCTTTAAAAATTAAATCTGAAGCTACACACTGCATCTTTCCTTGGCAGTTTCACAAAGAATGTGCTCAACTGAAGATGCTCCCAGCTTCCAGTCCTACCAGCTGTCCACGGGGTTTGCACATTTTTACTGTGATTGCCCCTAAAACATAGCACAGATTTAGCTAGAAACTCATTCAGCAAAGAATACATCCTATCCTTGCCACGGCCTTCACCAGTGGATGTGATTAGAATGTAGCCAATAACCATGAAAACAACAGGACAGAACTCAGCTGTTCATACTTCCGAGATATGTTTTATGGATAAAAGGCAACATAAAAAGAGGAAGAACGAAAACTGTTTACTGGTAGAGTCAGCAGATCTGTCTGTGTGTTTCTTCAGAGTAACATATGACTAGTTACACGTAATTCCTTTTATTCTATTTCAGGAAGGAAACAATGAAGACACACAAAGGTCACTTAGAGTCACTTGAAAGCTGCAAATAGCACTCCGGGGAAGCAAACAACTAGAGACTTCCCTAAGTTACCAAAAATATGGAATGACAGACAAGTGTCTGCAGCTTGATCTTAAAAAAACATTTCACGTATCATGATTTACCCATGTTAGTGCCCCCCATCCTCCCCAAAACAGTTGTTATGGCTGTACTGAAACAGCGCGAGCCTCTCAATGTACGCTCACATCTACAGAACTACTCAGTAACACTTTCTTTACACACCTTATGTTTATACAACAGATAACTGGACGTATGTGCATCCAAATATAAATGATAATGAAGACTGGACCACGAATGGGATAAATTCCAGATAGTCATTACCACATACATGATACTACGTCCGACAGCATTATGAATTTTCCTTCTAGGAAATAACTATTGTTTTCCTACAGGTAGAAACTAGTTGGACTGAATGAAAAAGGACAAATAGGCAGGTCAGGTGTCAGCTGAATAAGTAACAAGTCCAGCTGGTGTACCTGACCTGAGCAGCTTCCCATACAGAACACCCACTAGCTGTCATCTTAAAGGCACCACCCAGAAGTTTATCCCTGAAATCCTGTAGGTTAGATCTTTGAAAATGAGTTGGTATTTGAAAGGGAATCATATCCTAAGCTACTATCATACTCATATCGTGATCCCAAAATCTATTTTACCTGTAAAATATTTTATGCGCTACATAAATAGTGCAGAAATAAATGGAAAGACTGCTCTTCCAAGCTTTAGTTCTATATACTTACTGTATTGAGTGCGTTAAGTGTAGTGTCGTCACGGGAGGCTGCAACACAACCATCTTCTGTGGATCCTCCATCACACATGCCTGCAAAAGCTGCCATGCTCCTTCATAGTTTGAGGGGGGAAAAAAGTTTAAATTCTTCAGCTGCTGTTTGATGCACGCATCATGCAATACACTAATAATATATTTACATGTCAAATCACAAATTTCAGGGCCTTTGTGATACCGCGGAAACAAGTAAAACAAGGCACCACAAACCACTCTTTGTTATGCAAACCTGAGTCACCTCAGCGTATGGAATAATTCATTCAAAATTAAAACCCAATCTGAGTGCATTTCATAAATTAAATATCTGCACTGCAGTAGCACCCAAGCCTGATCAGGATTATGGAAGACATAACCTCTGTACATGAGGACAAGGTCTCACCAGAGACAGTAAAGCTGTTGTTGTAATCTTAGTTTCATTATGTTAGAAAAATGACTTAAATTGCAGATTCCCCACATCTCTGAATTCTTGCAAACTACAGGTAATTTACTCATACTCTGAATTATTATAAGGCCCATGAGTGCATCTGATTAATCTACCAGGCATACCAAAGATCTGTATGAAACTGAAATGCAAACGAGAGCTCATTCAAAAGAAAAAAAAACCCACCCTATATAGTGTCTGAAGGAATCCTGTGCTATCACAGCTATTCCACTCGTAGCAGCTACTCCCCTCGTTACACGCTACGCATGCAGTGCTCTATCATGCTAGCACATACAGCTGGCTTTACATTTTAAATCCAAAAGCCACAGCCAGAGGGAAGATTCTGCGTTGGCCCAACATCAAATCACAGAACTCTTGTCTCAAACTAAACAATTTCAGCTTATCTGGTTGACATTCATGGCTACACCAAAATAAAATAAAAAGGAGTGACCGTGGCCAAGTGCACATCCATGACAGTCCACATTTCCTCTACAGCGTTCTACAGACACTGGTAGTATCTCGGCTGGAATTACCTTGCTGCCCTAAGGTACATAAGTAAGTCACAGTCATTGACTCCTGGCATCCAGACAAGTTCTTCATGCTGTGTCACTGTGTCACCGTCTGGGGAAGGAAACGGCTGCAGATCAGGAAGCTTTGCCTGGAAAAAAATGAAGAGTTCATAGAGACATTATAGCTGTTAACAATGTTAGGAGGATGCACAAGTGTATGTCAATTCTCTGGAATATTATGATCTCATAGATGTTCAGACAACAGGTGGAAGCTGTTTGATCCAAGTTTCAGAAGTTTGAGGAAATTGGGTCATCAAGCTCCAATCTATTCGCTTTCTCCAGCATTCCCTCTTTTAGAAGGGAGGTTCATTTTCTGACAATTATGCAGGGTTAACGCCACCTCTCAGTTCACCACCAGTGAAGCCCTTCTGTATACAGACCAAGTGCAAGCATGTCCGCAGAAATATTACAGCCTGAAAGCACACCACTTAATGCATTATGTATGTATTTACCATTAGGTATAGTCCTCCACTGTACAGAAGTCAAACGTCATTGGACAATTTGCCCTCAAAAAGACAGTTCATTTTCATTTGTCAAAAAGATGCTGCTACAAATCCTGCTTGTTGGGCTAAAACACACTCATTTAACATACTAATATGAAAGAAGGCAAGAAACATGGCTACCATATGTGTACCATTTTAAATCTGTAAAAAAAACCCCACCCCACACATTTGACACTAAGCTTAAACTTAAAGTCTGCAGTAAATCATTAAAACTCGAAAGAGAAACAAAGAAATTTCCTGAAAGTGAGATAGCTCAGTGAAATGAACTCTGCCACTAAACATTACACTGTATCCAGAGACCCAATTAGCATCTTTAGTCATCTCCTGCTATTGGATGAGATAGCTGAAAGCCTCTTCAGAAACAGCTTTTAAGCCCTATAATTACCTCCTATACTTACAACGCTAAACATATTTGAGAGGCAACATTTATACATAACCAGTAATTACAAGTCACAGGTTCAGATGTCTTTCATGTTCTGCTCTTTAATCTGTACTTTATTTTACTTCTTGACTGGGAAAATGGAGATGTCATTGAACTTCTCTTCTAGAAAAGGAGAAGCAAGCATTATAAAGATGAGATTTCTATGAGCGCTATGCATACTGGCTACCAGGGTGCTTTCACAAATTTATGTTCATCCTTATGTACCCTAGGAACATGCTTAATTATAACAGTTACTCCTAAGAGCAACTTCCTCTTGAAACACCTCTGGCCATTAATTTGTTAGCCAAAAGTTTTCATGGGAGAACATTTAGTAGAGACCCACTCTCCTCCTCCTACGCATGTGAATTTTGAGAACAAATGCAATTCTACAAAACATTTGTCTTCACTGGTGTCTCTACTTGCTATTATGATACAAGCGCTACTTGGAGGTATCTGTGCACGAAGTATTAAAAAACTGAACCAACAGCCCTCTAGCATCTGTAACACGCACAATTTAAGGAAAATGAAGGCAACAGATTCATCAAGCTACTACAGGGATCTCAGGGTTGTTTCTGGATTCCGCTACATTTTTACACTTTCCCCAGAATGAATCAGACTACAGAATGGAAAGCAGCAAACACCATCTTCAATCTGATTTCCTACCGCGGCCCACAACCAACCATTCATATATTTTAAGATTATACCTCATGCTAATTAACAGGATGTGAATATATCCTCCTAGTGATGACATTTCTCAGAAACACAGATACTCAGTGAAAGAACGAACAATGGAAGTTTAAAATATACTAAGCAAGCAAAAATTAACAGAACTCTAAATCAGTGGACCTTCTTCCTACTTTTATTTCCACCCGTAAATGCATCTGGTAATTATACCTTACAGCACAGGTGACTAATACCTGCCAAAATATTAGATGACAATTTGAGATGAAAGTTGTTTTGAAGGTATCATTTACAGCACTCATATTATGACTAGTGAAAAGAATACTACAGGTTTAATTGCATGGACTTTCTTCCTCTGAATGCAAAACATCCTTAAGAATGTTACAGCAGTTCCATAAATGTTATTAAACAAGATTTTAGTAAGAGTCTGAATGAATATTCATCACTGGGATGCAAAAATCCAGCACTTGGGCAGCACAAAGTCAATTCCACAGGTAAAGGAGAGCCCTCAGTTCCTAGAGACAGATCTGGCCTTCTAAATCAGAGTAAGTTGCATGCTAATGCTAAAACCTGATTATTTTCAGCACTTAGGAAGGATTTCCCTCAAATTAGAACATACCAGGAACAAACTAACCTCCAGAGTCTTAACCTTATTCTGCTTCCCAGTGTCTGAACACGTTCAGCATGCTTTCTCAATTTCTATTTTAACAATCCAAATGGCTTAAGGCACTGGTCTTAAGAACTTCCAGTTCTTACTGCTCCTCACAGTCAAACAAACAATACAACTGAACTCTCCCTATCTTTAAAATCAAAACTTATCCTCTACAGCATCAGAACGTGAAAAGAAAGCCTGCATCAAAAACTTCCTGGGAAATACCAGTAAGATACTTTAATTATAACGTGACTCCTATAGACTGTGGACAAAAGGGATATTTCAATAATCATCCAGAAGTACCATGCCTCCTAGTTAAGAAGAATTTGAACTGCTTTGTATGAAAACGATGGAGGTAATATGGTAAGGACCAGCTAACCTCCTGAATGGCAGAGGGGGAGCGTGTTGGTGACACTGGCACGTGGTCACGCAGGAGGAGAGTATTTAGAAGAGATCTAATCCTTAACAGCTGCCAAAAGTGCTCCAATTATAAATACTAATTTCATTTTTAAGACAACTGTTGAATTCCTAAATATACCGTGGCACCCTGATTTTTATGCTGAAGTACCACAGTTGGCCAAACTCAATTTAACGTTTAAAAATAAGAGGAGAAGACGTGACGAGCTCAAGCGTAAACGCAAGTCGAGGAGGAAATGCAAAGCCAGACATGACACCAGGCAGAGCACGCTCGGAGACAAACATAAAAGGGAGAGCAGGTTTACAGTGAATTCTGCATTAATGACAGCTACATTAACAGACATGCTGAAAAGCACTGTACCCTGTGTTAGAAGATGAATACATACATAAATATATACGTATATCTCAGCACAGTCACTCTGCAGGAAAGAAACCTTTCTCAGGTTTAGAGTCCCCCAATCCTTCTAATTTTGTACTGTTATTCTTGGAAAACTGCCGTGGTTTTTTAATCACTTCTAACAGAACTCCATTTTGTTTAAATATGTAACAGGTAACATACTATCAACTTCACCATTTTACTGAGCAAATTAAAATTAAAAGATCTACTTTCAATATAACTAAAAAAAATATTACCAAATTAATTTTTAATAGTTTATTTATATGGGGTTTTTAATAGTTTATTAAAAACATTGCCAGCTGAGAAAGCATTCATTTTTAACTCCAAAATGTGCCCAATAGTTGAGATTTTTCCTTTATTTCCAGTAGCTACTCATACTTCAGTCTTATTCTAGAATGAATCCAATAGCACTTCTGCTAGCAAAAATTATTAATGTATCAACATTTGACATAGAAAAAAATCTCATTAACTGAGCTAAGGAATTCTAAAGAACTCACGATGAATCTAAAAATACCTCATTGTATTTGAATGCATACAGTTTTAACTAACTGCCCTCTGATCGGATAACGTGGCAAAAGCACGCCTTCTCGATATTAGAATAGGAACAAAATCCCTTACCTGATGGCTGGGTCCCACTCTGATTTCACCTTGGGTACTGTTTAGCCTCCTAATATATAAAGAAAAAAAAATAGTAATGAGAAAGAATTACAGTTAATGCCATTTCGGATCATATTCCTTATTTTTTCTCATTGCATTTCCAATGTAAATGGAAGGAAAAATAATACACTGTGGAGAACACAAGACAAGATACACCCAGGTGTGTTACAGGCCACACTGCAAACGGCAAAAACCACGGGAGCAAGTCTGGAACTTTCAGTCAAGCAGCTGAACTCAAGAGGAGGATCAGTGTGATCTGCCCTCACAGGAGCAACTACCACAGCAGCCGATAACGGACACACACCTTCCTTCCTGTTGACGCCTGGATTTCATGTAACACAGAGGCAGCACTGGCTTCTCATCAAGACCCTTTACAAGCCTCCACGGCTCGGAACCGCTCCATGCTTTAGGCAGCCAACTCCAAAGCCCGCTACACAGAGAATCACCTTCCAACGTGACTCGTACCATGTTCCTTTAACTGCTTATTTCAAGACCAAACCCAAAGCAGTGCAGACAGCACGCTGAGCACTACGCTGCAGATGCCTGCACAGGAAATACCACATCCCTCATGAACATCTTTGCGGCCATTTTCATTTTGAAAGAGAAAAACATCTCAAATAAAAATATTTGGGGTATTAAACTTTGAAGAACGGAGCCTTGCATTACCAGAATTGGCAAAACTAACTCCTCTTTTTCCAGGCAGAATTCATGGAAAACCATTCAGGTTACTTTGGATATTACATGCAAAATCGTCTAGCTCTTGCTTTAAGAAGTTAAAATTATTACTGCTGCTAATTCATCTGCTAAAATCACATCAGATAGTATGACACAGAAGCATGGAAAAATCTAAAAGGCAATCAAACCATGCCTTGTAACTTTAGAGAATTGAATTTAATTCGATTCATCCAAAAAGGGATTCTCTTCTGCAGAACACACTTGGCCCTCATATTTTTCCACTACTTTGAAATTACGTTTGCATAAAAATTTCAAGTTCCACATGAACTGTCCCCCCACTTAGTGAGAATTATGCTCTGAGGGGTTCTGTGCTGCTCACACCATCGGCTGGAGTTACTGAAACATCACAGTATATGGCAGGAGAAAAAAACTATTTTTTCATGTTGCAGAAAAATTACCCTGGCAACAACGAAGTTAAAGGTATGTCAACATAAACCAGAATAACACATCTGACATGACGACGTTTCTTTTTCTTCTTAAATTTTGAAGAGACTAACAGAGTAAATAAAGCTTTACCACTGGAGAGTGCCCTTTGACCCCTTTTCTTTATTAAATATAGTAAAATATAAGCAACAAGAAGGCACAAGAACAAAACTATTTACTGGAAATACTAATTTCTCACGGACTACAGTTGAATCTATGGGACCTCTCTGCTGTAATCTCCCACAGCCAGCTCGTCAAGAGCCAGATCACTGCAAGTCTGTAAATGCAATTGTGCCTCAACACTGGTATTTGGGATACTGAATGCACCTACAGTCTGAAAATTTAAATGACTGTTCAAGACTCCTATAAAACAGCATTAAAGAAAACAACCATATCCACGGAACTTCAATATCCTGAAGATCAACGTACTACTTCTCCTATAAATTGTTCTTAAACAGCAATCTTTTATTTACACTCTGCATATTGCATTAAAAGGACCACAAAATTCAGAGCTGTTTTAAGATAAACTTTTGAATTTAACTCCTCAATAACTGCACGACATTTAAGTGCCTCTCAACACACTGGCAAGGGAGAGCACACACATAAATCTTAGATCTAGATCACCATCCTTAACTTGGAAAGAGCAAACTTGAATTCATCTTGCAATTTGCTGTTACGGGAGTAAGAACATCATTTTACAAGTAAGCTGGTGCCCTGCAGGATTTCTTAAGTCACACTGCCACGTTCACCGTGATCTTAAGCTCTGACCGATAAAGTTTCCTTTATACTTAAAAAATTCAGAATCCAAACCATTAAATACCACTAGAAGCCAAAAAGGTTACTGGAGGGTTGGGCTTGGGGTCGTTTTGGTTTGGTTTTTTTTTTTTTTACATGATCATTTGTGTATCTTTATGAACATTTTCACCTCAAAATTTCCAAGTATGTTACCTATGTGTGTTAAGTTAAACTTGACCTTATTGACCATTCTGAAACGTTATTCATTGGTACACAAGTGGGTGAACTAGAGCTCTGGATCTGAATGGACTTTATCCAAGACAAGAGGACTGGAGAACCTGTCTGACAGGAATAAACACAGGTTTTGTAATACTCAATCTTCTGTCTTGATGTCTATGCAATGCTACCTCCTGGTAAGCAGATCCACTCTAAAGTATGTGCCAAAAGTCTCCTGAAAACGAGAACATGGGAAAATGTTTTTTTCTCCATTGCATATTTTTGCAAGACACGATCTGACACTGTTAACTCTTGTTTTCAGGTTATGCAAAGAAACGACTGAACTAGAAAAACAATTTTATATTTACAACAAAGTCATAAATTAAATACGAAGGTACATTTTTGCAGTGACAAGGTGTCAGAATTTTTCCTTGTGAGGAATGAAGGGAAAACTGACTACAGAAAATGCTGATGCTCTTCCTTTATTCCCAGAATTCATTTTAAAGCCACGTCCATCTCTACTAGTTAGTGCAAGTCAAACTGAAAACATGTCTATGCAGTTTCTGCCAGCTACACTATTTCACACCAGCCAAAGGCCACTCAAACTATATTCCATTTAGACAAGAAAAAACACAGCACTCCAAATATCCCCCAACTCCCATGCTCTTCAGTTGCATCACACTGAGTATGATAAATAAAGCGGTTAAGAATCAAGCCCTGTTAGAGGAGTCTGAAGCATCCTGTAAGTAATTGCAAAGATAAAAGCAAAGTTTTGGAGGGAACTTCTGCTCCTAACTATGTAGAGTTAGCTGGGAAAACTCAATGGGGCTACCCAACCATGATTCCTCACATGAAGTGTCGAGAGAAATACTTCTGTGTGCCTTTTCATCGCTCATTTATCATTTCCTGATTATATTCACACCCTAAAGGTACTCCCTCCTCCTGCCCCAAAAGGTAAGGACTGGACTCAATTCAGCTGCTGTGCAGGAAGCTCTTGCAGACTGCCCTACATCACACTTTTTTTCAAAAGGCACAAAAAGCTGATCGTTCTGCAAGGGCACACAGTCTGTTAAATAATTTTTACCGTTTCCACGTCCCCAGGAATGGGTTTGCAAATGGAAAGAAAATTCTTGCTATGGAAACTAAAATGCACTGTAGATTTTTAAGCTAAATTATATTGGTGGAAAGCAATTACAATAATAATGGAACAGCACTCTGTGTTTATTCGATGGGAAAGAAAAAAGAGGACCCAACACTGTATATGAAATCTGACACAAAAGAAACTGATGTAACAAAGCAGTATCCATAGCAACAACAACTTAATATTTCAGTCCTCTTCAGCTGCAGTGGATTAAATATAATGACAAGATGTTCCCTTTGAAAAGTAACCTGTTGCCATGACAACGTTGTATTCTGCAAAGTAAACAGGGGCTGGTCAGAAAGGAGATGGAAGCCTGCGACTGAATATCAAAAAGGCAAGAAGCTTCTGTAGCTGAGCAGGGCAAAACAAGCATACTCTAATCCGAGAGAGGCTTGTTCCAAACAGTTCCGAGAGAAGAGAGAGGATGTTCAGTTCAATAAAGCTTTGTCCTTCCAATTCTAAAGCAACGGAGGAGGTTGGAGGTTCAAGGCCAAAAGCAGCACCACTGAGAGAAAACAGTTCAGAGGTGAGGATGAGAAAGGAACAGGAGACAGCGCAGGGTGGTGCAGAGCTTTAATTTATCAGCTTTAGAAAGAAGGAAAGAGAGGCAGGAAGGTCGGCAACAAGAGTTCCTGCACAATTTCCAATACACAAACAAGTTTAACCCTCTGTTTATCATCTACCTTCTTGTCTATACTCATGCCATTTACACAAAACCTGGCACAACTGGCAGCCTGTGCCCGTGCCGTGGCATCACAATGCCATGAAGGACCGAAACACGGCCGCGAAACCTGCTGCCAGACAGAGGCTGAGCTGCGCTGAAGCACACTAGAGCAGCTTTGAGGATAACCTGGGTTCAGGACTTGCAACACCAACTGCTGTTACGGTACTGCCAGAGCCATGCAGGGTTCAAGGCTGGAAACTCGCAGCAGAACTCTCCCAAGTTGGCGGCAATGGCAAAAGGCACTTACAGATTTCCACGCAGCACTTCTCTGCACTGTCCTACCTTTGTCCTGTCTTTGACGTGAATCCAAGTCACTTCTTCACCCAGCACATTTAGTGAAGGACTTTGCCAGAAGCCAAGCTTCTGAAAGAAGCTACACACGCTGCCCCCTTAGAGATCAGGGATCCTGTGCACAAGGTGGAAGCTTAGGAATTGTGACACTGCTTCTTTCATGTCTTCCCTTTTTACTACGGAAGTTCTTTTTTTTTTTTTTTTTTTTATACTGACTTACATTCCTGAGACAGGGTGAGGGAGGTGGTGCTACTGCAGTATCACACTCAACCAACTATATTCCTCATCAGCTCATTTCACCCAGCAGACAGGCTTTAATTTCCTTCTGCTGTGGTCACCATGCACTGCACGCTCTCCGCCACACACTGCACTTGCACTGGCTTTCCGAGACACCTGCTACTGCAACAGCCCAGAAAACATGACAATAACTTCATGCTACCATTAAGATTAAAAAAACCCAAACACCAAAACAAAACGCTCAAACCCAAATGCCACATAGAGGACAGGGTTCTGTGCTACCCGTTTAACCACCTTTGGAATAATCATTCCTGATTCTGTACACTGAGGTGATCTGTAATTAAACTAGAGGGATGCTTCAACAGAAAAAGGATTTTTAACAGGCCAAATGGCCCAGCCACAAACCACCTTTCAAACAGTCTTTCCAATTCTCTTCGCAGCTCTCAGAAAAGCTTTTCAAAACCAACTTGCTAAAACACACTGCCTTCTGCAACATATGCATGTCGCTAAGGCAATCTTCACAGCGTAAAAAAAGTTCCAGCCATTAGACTAGAAGCACTATGAGTCTACCCAGGTCTCGCCATCCTGGAATACAACCCGTAGGAGGGGACAGAGCCCTCTGAAGTTGAGGCCACAACTGGTACCAGAACAGTGATTTCTGGCCCTTCAACATCACAGTGGGGGGACAGACTGTTAGCTGAGGAACTGTGCAACAACAGCTGCAAGAGGTCATTACTTTTATATAACAAAAGATGAAAAGACACAGATGAAAGATATGCAGGGCATTGGGGGTAGGTTTTTATTTTTAATAAGCAATAACAAGCTATAAGCACTAAACAATGAATCTTTGGAGATTCTGGTTTATTTATGAAGCCTGGTGAGAAAATCAATGGCTTACTAAATAAAACCCAAACCAGATATATGTCTTATAGGCAGAACAGATTATAAATTGAAATCATACACTTTAACACTGACGTAGCCAGTCAGTCACTATTACTGGCAAGATAATCAGTTATATAAATTGAAAGTGTGATACAGTAAGGCAATTCCTAGATATTTGTGATTTCTGTAAAATTTATATAAATCTGAAGTAGTCAGGAAAGAGAAAAATCTCAAGAAAAGTTTTTTTAAAAAAATCCTTTTATGCAAATGCTCCAATATCCAAGATAAAAAAAACACCACACTCTTCAGAAGCAGTTCTAAAAACATCTGGCAAGGATCATTTTGTTCCATCTCTAGAGGGACAAAACAGGAGAGAACAAAATTACTCCACTCCAACTTCAGCTGGTTAAAAAATAGTTTATCAGGGCCTGAAAGGGACTGGCATTACATGCAAGAGATCCATTTGGTAGGACATTGTTTCCTTTTATTCTGTGCATCCATAAACCAAAAACTCTGAACTTCTCTTGCCATGCTCCTCCCTCAGCTGATGCTGTGCAGGCTCTATCAAAAAAAAAAAAAAAAAAAAAGAGATTTACATACATTTGCTCCACTGCAACACTAAGTCATAAGATTTCAGCACAGCAATGCCAAATGGACTGCCCACAAACACAGCAAGCCCCTGCCATACATCACAGCTCTAGTCTTACTTTCTCCAAGCATCTGCTTATGGTCACTGTTGGGAGACAATACACTGAGCCAAATGAATCCTTAATTTGGCCCAAGACGACCGTTCTTATGCATGTTATGCTCTTACAATACGCCGTTCAAAATATGAAAATCAGGTTCAGGCCATTCAACCTTTAACCAAAACAACCCCACAACTACCACAAAGCCGTGAAGTACCCAAGAACAGAACTGGGTCCTCCCCAGAAAAAACCCTGCAATTCCTGCTTAAAGACAAGGAGTTACTCACATTGGTTCGTTTTCATTATACGGGGACCTAGATAAGTTTACAGATTAAACAGTTGTTCATTAGCTTTTTTTCCAACAAATATTTTCTACAGTAAAAATTTTACTTCAAGTTACCTGATTTCATATGCCCAGCTTGCATCTGTGCCTTAAACCTTTTTAAAGTAGTATCTTAATGCTCAGAAAATATTTTTGCTAATGCTGAGCCTCTAGTAAGTTTTAAGTTGTGTTTAAAGCCTGTTGTAGCAGTGTGTTATAATAAAAAAAAAAAAAAAAGCAATTTTGTGTTCAGAGTGAAAAATTCAACCCTGTATTTCGGGCAAATGAATTTAGACAGGAATGTTTTTAGTGATTGCTTAATCTAAAGCAGGAATGAATAAACATGTACTAACATTGTATTATCGGTACAAGCTCACACCTGCTGACTGATTGCAGAGCCAGAATTTTAAGGAAGTGGAGGACTCCATGTTCTGCACCCATGCTGCTGTTTGGAGAAGGAAGGAGTTGCACAAGTTTGAGTCAGACAGAGAAAGCTTTGTCAAGACAACATTATTTTTCATCAGGTTTATATAGGAGGAAAAAAAACCCTACACAGTCCTTCGAAGTACTGTCCCCTACCCAAAAGGTAGGATGGAAGTGATGGTAACACAGCTGTTCCGGGACACACGTTATTGCAAAGGAAACGAGCAGTCTCTCCACACAGGAATTACCTGTGCAGGTAATATTTTGGTTGTAGAATTCATTGATCACCTCTCTAATACTTGTTTTCCAATATTTATTTGCCCTCAAATAAGGAAGACACCAGTATTTTGATCACAAGTTCCAAAAAATTAGTTAGTGGAAACCTCTGTATGATAGAAAAATTTTTACCTGGTATACATATGATTTTAATAGAACCAGAATGTTCCTTATACACAAGCAACAGTTACACTGAGAAGTAAATATGCAAGTGAATTCAGCATGGAATTATATTGCTTCAAGTGTTTATAGCTCATATAACTATATTATAACTATAGTTTCTAAAATGGCCAGGCAGTACCTTTGCACTTCCCAGAGCAAATATTCACTATTAAAACCAACTATATACTACATCAGCATCGTTCCTTCAGCACAATCAGAGTTTATCTGCAGGACAATGGAACCAGGCAACCTAGCAGTTAATTTTTTTTCTATAAAGTTTCATCAAGGTTAGATGAAACGATCTACCACTCAGTCTCTTAGCTTGCTTGACAACACAAATCTCCACCTTGCTTGAACAGCAGATAGATGGAGAAACAACAGCATATGTTAAAGGTGATAAGCATGAAGAATGCGAAGCATAAAACGAGATTGAAGATATCCCTAGTTCTGCCATACACCTGGAAATACAAAGCTCTAATTAAAACAAATTACAGCCTAAAGAATTCGAAGGAAGGAGGAAAAGGTAATCTTACTGATTTAAGTCTTGAAACAAAGCTAAAATTAAGCCAGAACAAAGAGAATTAAGACTAGCAAGTACTTAATCACTATTTCTTCATCCAAAGAACAAAATACAAGCACTTTCCATAACGTATTTGTAACTGCAAGCAGTTGTCTGGAGTGGAGCCGTGGCTCACCAGACCACCTATCAACAGCCTCTGAACAGGAGAGAATCTTCTGGGCATCCAGCCAGCTTAAAACTTCACCATCAGTAGTCACTGCGTCAGCACACTCACAGTCCGATCAAGGAGAAAGGGGCTTTTCAGCACACCGAGTATCCTGTCAGTACCACCAGTACCTTACAGCAGACAGCCTTACTTCTCCTGCTACCAAGGGGGTTTTTTTTGGTTATTTTTATTTGTTGGGTTGGGGTGGGGGGACGGTAAGGAGGTTGGTTTTCTCCTTGTATTGTTTTTTGTTTGTTTGTTTGGTTGGTTTTTTTTTAAAGCAAAGCATTAACAGTCTTGTACACCTATTCACAAACCTAAGGAACTGCTCTCGTTATAAAAACTGTTTTTACTACTGGCTGACCAACTCCACAACTGGCAATGCAGGTGAAAGACATTTATGTTGAAGCATGGGGAAAGGAAAAATTGAGATGTCAAAAAACACTGAAGGTCTGCTGTGAGAGGAGTACTGCCACAGGGAATAAAAATATCTATACATTTGCTAGGAGCAGGAATCATCTGATTCTACACGAGCAGAGCACAGACACCAGAGGCATCCATCAAGGGGAGTTCTGGGAGCCAATACAACCAACATCACATCCACAAGCTCACATGTGCAAGTGATTAAGTGAAGAATGTCTTATTTGGCTTATTATTCCAGCAGTACTTGTTTTGCCAAATGTAATACTTCTGTCTGACAATCAGATTTTGTTTTGTTATAACCTAGAGGTGGGGGGGAGGGTTTAATTTTTTTTTTCCACCTGTGCTATTTTAAATTAACCTTATAGTTGCTAAAAATAAGCAAGGCCAAATTTTCAATTTTAAGTTCTGAAGTAGAATTTTTTCCAAATCTCTTTTAAATGCATGCCCAAATTATCACTAAAGCCAGCACAAAAGCAGACTGCTTTATACAATCCCCATCCCTTAATGCATTCTCTTCTGCTTGTAAGTCAACATTTAGAACAAATGTTAAGGACACAGGTGTCACATCCCTGTTCAGTGGCATGTTCCTGTACAGATTCAAGTGGCTGCTTCAGTAGGAATGTTTCTAAAGCCTAGGCCTACAGAGACACCCCTTCAACTACGAGACCATTCAGCCGGACTGAAAGTTCAAGGGAATTGTGTTCTGTAATCATTAGCATGACTTTGCTCCAGCCAATAGCAAAAATGACCAGTGACCCACACTGAATAGGTGGGTTTGATTTTTATGCTCCATAGGTATAAAAGGAAATGGAAAATGGAATGACACTTCGGGGAGCATACAGATACAGACCCTGCACTAACAGGTGCAAAATGATGCAGTCTTATTCATCATTCCTTCCCTGGCTTGTGAGGAGGGGAGGAAGGTAGCCCCAGCGATGCACACCACACAGGTGACTGGCTGTGTGTGCAAGGCTACAAACTTCCAGAGATGTCACTACGAGCAGCACAAACATCCTGTCACCTTTGAACTCAAAACACTCCAGTAACTCACAAACAAGTTGCCCTGACTGAAGTATTTCTCAACAGCAACAGACCCCACGGTCCCGGGATCAGTTCCACGAGCCAAGGGGCTAGGCAGAGGGCCACAGCAAAACAGCACCCAGTTCTGCACAAGCTCAGACGCTGCTGGGAATGAGAACACGCTGCGCAGTCACGTTTACTCCCATTCAACACACCCACGTCCTCTCAAACCCACCGATTTGTAGCAGCGACAGGTCACTGACGGCTGTCCCACGAGGACCTCAGAGCTGGCCACAACCATACTATCATCACACCAAACTGTGCAGCCCAAGTCACCGGTTTTATTCAGATCAGTCTAAAAAATTGAAGTGTTTTGCTAGCCCGATAAAACCGACGGGGGTATTGCTTCCACAGCCGTCACGTGAGGAGGAGCTTCTCGACGCACAAAACAATATTGCTGCATTTTAGATGCATAAGTGTTATTTGCATGTGACTGACAAGCAAGCAAAACCATGCCGGCTAGTTTTCGGTTTGTTTTTTTGTTTGTTTTTTTTTTTTTCCTTAATACTTGAGGAAGTATCAGCAGGATCACTGCCCCTCCATCAAAACGAGAACCACCCATCCTCAGAGCAACCAATGGCTGCTGATCTACGACCCTCCCTGTAACATTATCTAAACAGTCTGTTGCAGGCCCAAACATTTCCTAATAGCCACTTCGGCAGCAGCACTGCATCCTGCAGAGCGCCTCTGCAGCTCCCTACAGACCTGCCAGAAGGCTGGCATGCAGACAGCACAACTGAAATTAAAACTGCACCACGAGGGGAGGAGGGGAAAAAAAAAGGAATAAAAAAGCCCAGACAGCTTCAACGTTTTTGCTACATGCACCCCTTAGCCAGCAGACTCCCTGCTCAGTGCCCTCATGCACGGTCCGAACAGCTGCACAGCAAAGCTGATGTGATTACAAGGTTCTGAGGAACATGCAATAGTAATGAAATGATTTCATAAACATTTCAGAAGTCACAAATAACAGCAAAAATCATCACTGTTTAGGGGAGGCCGGAGTGATGTAGCCTACCTGCAGGGGCTGAATGGATCATCCATGACTATGACAGGCTCTTGTGGGTCTAGATGTATTCCTGAACCCTCTACTTAACAGCTAAAAACTCTGCCTTTTCCACTCTACCAACTCAAAATGGAGGCACATGCAGTCTGAGAGACCTCAGAGAGCTTTCACTGAGCTTGTGCTATGACCTAAGCCTGCACGCAGAACGCAGAAACTTCGCCCTCGGACTGACAGGACTGAGCATGTGCTGTGACCCTCCCTCATCCACACACTGTCTTACAACGCAATCAATCTCAACCCTGCTGTTTCCGTAAATAAAGCGCACTGAACAGCCTCCGCAGCCCCGGCACACCAAGCTAGTGTGCAGGGAAGTGGGGCCTTAGCTAGGGGATCCGATACAGCCAACGCTAGAGAGCAGAGCCATTCCAAGGCTGGGGAGCGGGGTTCCAGCACTTTTTTTGTTTTTTATAATACCTTCTGCGATTTAAAACAGGCTTCTGAAAGCACGTTCTTCCCACTTCGTGAGCAGCTTTTTAAAAATTACATTCAGTAAAAGGCTTAGCGGTTTTCACAGATGCAAATAACAGAAGCTCCACATTTGAATATACAATTTTTTGGTTAGGAAACGAAGCAGCAAGCTGATTCACAAAATACTTTTATACTACCTGTCAGTAATGCAATATATGAGAACATTTAAAGCACAGGGATTCTCAGCAACAATGCCATTACCATTTACAAGCACGTGTGAACACAAAGTGAATCCAAGAGGAGTTAGACTTGACTCTATTTCAGCTTCCTCCATCATCCTTGATTTTTACCACATATTTATGTAATTAAAAAAAAATTATTAGCCACCCTATTTCTAGGAAGGTAATATCCCTTCTCCCTACAGCATAAAATACTTTCATTAGTATACCTGCCTCCATCTTAGAGCATCTGAGATGCCTGAATTTACTGTGATACTACAGAAGGATAGAAAGTTTCTCAAATTTTGAAGTTTAAAAGACAGAAACAGATTAGGCAAAACAGATCAGGCCACGGAACAACCCCAAGTTTTCTCTCAGAATAATTCAGTGCGAAAATTTTGTTACAAAATAGGTGGATAAACCTTTCCTGTTGCCCAAAGTATGTTACCTCCCACTCCCTTCTTGGAAACCTTCACCAACACAGTCTGGCTCCTTCAATGAACCTGCAATAATAATTCAAATGTTCAGTAACTTGAACATTTCGGCTACTGTGGCTCTGCTGAAACTAACTGATGCTACCAAAGCTCATTCATAATCTGAAGGAGCTGTTCCAAAAGATACAGGACAGAGGGGCTTGGCTCACACTTGTTAAAAAAAAAAAAAACAAAACAAAACAAAACCAACCACCAAAAACCAAACAAACCTTTAAAAATCAAACACAACCAACCATGATAAAAGTTCCTATGTTTTTTTAAATGACTAAGCTATACTAGGCTATTTATTTAAAAATTCCAGAAACACAACGAAGTTTTATAAACGGCTTAAAAAAAAAAAAAAAGAGACAAAACCATCATAATATTTTATCAGCTCACTTCTGTTATAAAAACATTACAGGAGGCACCACATTCAGAAGACTCTCTGACCAAATTTTCCCAGACTACAGACTAGAAAAAAAATAACCTACTCCAAATCTGTTGCACAGCCTTTACCAGCTGACCCATTTAAGAGCACTTACAATTTCAACTACAGCTGAAATGCATTTCTGGATTTTTTTGTTGCTGCTATTCTGGATTGGGGTTTTTCCCCTCAAATCACAACATGGACTTGAGAAAAATTTCTCAGCTTTTATGCTACCCTCCAGTTCAGAAATAAATTGAGTTATGAACACACAGAAATAATGTATTCCAAATGGTACTAATAAGTGTGATATCAGCTAGAAAGAACCACCCAAGGAAGTTATACATCCATTTATCTAAATACAGGTTTTTGAAGGTTTTTTGTCTGTTTGTTTAAAAGGAATCAACTGCAAGGCACCTCTAACACATGACAATACCTACTGACATGAAGTGAGGGTGGCTCAGCATCTTCCATAGTTCTTTCCCAGGAATATTAGACAAGAGCAATATGAAACTATTTTGCTCTAACTTAGGAAGACATACAGAAGCCATCTGTTTCACATCACATGGGCATACCATGCAAACAGTCCCCAATCTCCCCCATCAGGAGGATTCCTCATAAAATTGCTAAACCTATTTAAAAAAAAAAAAAAAATTAGACTTGTGATACACTGTAGGAATTTTCTTGTTTAAACAAGTACACCCCAAACTCTCAAGGTTCTACTAAGAGTGAGCCTAATAAACCTCATTTTAAGGCTCTGATTTGAGACATAAGGTTGGATACATTTAAAAACCGTTATGATCATTTCATCCTCTATCACTGCCCTAGGCATTATTATATGCATAGAATCAAAATATTCTGACTGCTAAAAATTAGCCAAAAAAAAAGATCAAAATAGCAAAACAGAGCTCTGCAGTCCTCTTGAGCCTCTGTTTGCATTGTGGTTGTAGATATCAATTTATCATTCAACCACAATTTTTTATAAAGGCAACGTTAAGAGGAAGCTTTGAAAACCCTACTTACACACAATTCCACACTGGCTTCTTGATTTTGTAATGGAGAAGACCACACTGGTCTTCTCCATTTCTAGATGTGAAACTTGTACTCCACCCACTACACTTTCATTGAAAGGAAAAAAACAAAAACAGGCTCTTGATGAAGACTTTAAACAGAAATCCCCTACCAGACAACAAAATAGTAAGCCATGAAAGAAAAAAAAAAAAAAAAAAAAAAAAAGAGAGCAAGTCAACTTCAATTTCACTTTGGGGAACACTCCTCTCAGGCATACCAACATTTAGCTTACAACATTCCCCAACAAGAACACTTCAGAAGAAAAAGATTAAGAATAAAAAACAAATTTTGTGGAATAAAAACACAGACAAGATCCTGGTCTTCCCAAAATACCTATTCAGAAAATTCACCCATGCCTTGAATGTTTGGTATTATTTTGTTCTATAATGCAAAACAATGTTGTGGAGAGTAATTTTGATTCACAGCCATGAGAAATGTTGGTAGAATAATATCTGATTTTTTTCTAGTTCCAAGTAAAAATTGAGTAGCATTTAAATCTGTGTATATTTACAGATGTCAGTGTCGAAACTCTGCAATGTCTTTATTTACTCAAGAACTGATTGACTAGTATGTGCCAGTACGCTACAAAACCAGGCCAGTACCTATAGTGGCATCTGGCATACCTGCATCCTTGAGTCAGACAGTTCAAAGTTGTTTCTGTAAGTCCATACAGGATGTCAGAGCACAAAAAGGAAGAAGGAAGGACTGGGAAAAGTCCTTGCCAGAATCAGCTACATCGGGCGGATCAGGCAGGAGCTAGGGTTGTAGGAAAGGAGTGGTAAGGTATGAGCTGGTGACAGGCAGCTGTCTGAGGTCAAGTGACAGGTTCAAGAGCTCTCCCAAGCCTTGCTGCATTATTTCTTCTTAACAGGCAGAGCTGAGTTCTGACTCAAATACCAAAATCAACAGCTTAACTCAAGCTGGTGCAGTTACCGATTTTCTGAAGTGCTATCACAGAATCAGAATCACCTCGGTCAGAAAAGCCCCTGCAGCTCCTCCAGCCCAACCCTGACCCTCACCCTGACCGTTCCCAACTCCCCCAGATCCCTCAGCAATGGGTCAGCCCAACTCTTCAACCCCTCCAGGGGTCTCGGGGACTCCCCCCCTGCCCTGGGCAGCCCATTCCAACGCCCAACAGCCCCTTCTGCACAGAAATCCTTCCTCAGAGCCAGCCTGACCCTGCCCTGGGCAGCTTGAGGCCATTCCCTCGGGGCCTGGCGCTGGCTCCTTGGCTCCAGAGACTCATCCCCCCTCTCTGCCCCCTCCTGGCAGGGAGTTGCCGAGGGCCAGGAGGTCTCCCCTCAGCCTCCTCTTCTCCAGACTGAACCCCCCCAGTTCCCCCAGCCGCTCCCCAGCAGACCTGTGCTCCAGACTGGCACATCAGGTCTGGTTTGCTTTATCCAGTAACGCTTCTTGACTGCTATTCCATACGCTTTGAAATGCTCTGAACCGATTTCAGGGCCTGCACAATTCACTTAAGATCCCTTCTTTGATAAGGCATTAGTCTCGTCTGGCCATTTGAGGAGCCTCAAAAGTTTGAGTGGATTCCATGGTAGTAGAATCAGTGTCAGAGCAATCACTTCTCTGAAGAGACATGAAATTAATTATTTTAATGTACTTAGCATAAAATGAATTTCCTTTCTCTGCTGGCTATACAAGGTTCGCAGATGTATTCCCACTCTTGAGAGCCAGGAACATATTTCAGGTCTACTTACAAGCTTGATTAACGCTTTATTCAAGGTGGTAACACCCAACCTCTAGCTTTAAGATTAGGTTTTTTATTCCACAATCAGATTTTTCTCACTGATGTCAGAATTACTGAAACAAAGCATGTAATCTTTTACCAAACTCTATAGAAAAACTCCCAGATAGATACACACTGTAAAGAAAAAAAGTTATCCCAAAGCACACAGGTTTACCACTTCCAGACTGCAGAATGACCAACAGTAGGATCACAGTTGATATTTCCCAAGCTAAAGCTATATTCAAGCAAGCTTCCAAACAGGAAAAAAAGAAAAGGACAAAGCTATTTTCCTTCAGCACGGTGTGCTCCAAGAACAAAAGGGCCTCTTACTACACATCCACCACACCAGTGTTTTGGATGGTTTGGGGGTCTGGGATTTTTGCAGATTGTTTTGCAAATAGAACATATGAAAACAGAGAAGAAAAGTCAGATTCCCAAACCATTGAACTGCATTTGAGAGTCCTGGAAAAGTGATGAGCATCTTCTGCTGAACACAAACCAAACCCACTCGAACAGAAGTACATCTTTGTAGATGCAATCTACTGCTCAAGCTTGTTTGGTCTAATAATGTATCCTACCACACATTTCTACAGATCAGTTGAGGGGGTCACACTGCTGTACTCAGAACCTCATTTGCAACAAACTATTACTTCAAGCTACCATGAACATTTCCCATCCTTTTCATGTGAAACAAACACTACATCGGAAAAGCTAATCAAGGTGAAGATGAAGTTTTGTTTTCATAGACAAACCACCAACAGGTCATCCTGAAACGCACGTTATAACACTTCTATTCCAAAAGTAAAATCAATCTAGAATTAGGAATTTAAAGCAGCATGCATTGTAAGGCAGTAGCAAACACAGAAAATAATCAAGCCACCTAGACTCAGCTCCTTTGGCTAACCCCCCACCCCCACCCCCCCATTCCAAGACAAAATACAGACTTGAAGAGCTAGAATTAAAATAACAAACACCGGCTGCAACCAAATGAAGAAAAACCTACATTTTGAGAACTGGCTAGTCTGACTAATTAGCTGATCACTAAGTGCTATACTTCGTCATTTTATTGATCTTTCCAGGCTCAGTCATTTCCTAATAGCTGAAAGAATTAAGAGCTACTTCTACACAGAAGGTAGGTTTAAGACTGCACTGACAACTCGCATAAATGGCGTTTTATAGAAGTCATCCATTAAACACAGAACTGGAACGCTAGTACAAATAGTTCGTTTAGCATTTATGCCCTCAAAACTAAAATGCATTGAAAAAAAGTGCTAAATAGAAGGGTCAAGCATGGTGCTGAACATCAGAGAGGTGCATCACAACAGGCTTCATACATGCCTTGCCCTGATGGACTGCTCAAAAAAAGAAAAACCCCACACAAATGATGTTGCAAAAAGATTTTAAAATATTGCATTTTAAAACATTAAAGGATTTCACGTCCTTTTCCCAGAGCTCAGCACCATACACTAGAGCAAGATTGCTTCCTAAGGACTTACACTGACAACAGCTGAATGTAAACTGGATCGGTTAAGCGAGGTTACCTAGTCCAGTGCCCTGTCCCAGACATATGGACAGTTTAAGACTCTTCAGAGTAAGGTACAGGAAGCCTCATAAATGAGCAATTACATAATTATATGCCCACACAGGGAGTTTCTTCCTAACTGCAAGCAGTTAGTGGTTGGCGATGCCCTTAAGCATAAAGATTCATATCTGCATTAAAAACAGTAAATCTACCATGGAACAATTTGAATATTTATTATTTATCTGCCTAGCTAATCCCCACTTAATACTTTTTTCAACAATATCTCTAGAAGTCAAGGTCCATCGCTAATTATGTTTTCTGCACTGAAGGAAACAATACCACTTCCAGGTGGCACGGACCTTGCTGAGCCCTGTTACTCAAGCAATCTTTTACTCATGTGCTCATAGAAATATGCCACTAGACAACAAACTCTTTAAGGCTGGTATTTGTAAGGCATCCTCTGTGTTTAAAAAACTACATAAATGGAGAAAAAAAAAAAAAAGCGCAGTGGTTTGGACCTGAAAGAATAATGAAGGTACAGTCTAGTACCAGCTTTGGTTTACAAACACAGCTGATAAAAGAGTGGTTGGACAACTCCCAGGCAGACTGAAGGAACTGCAGAATGAAAGAGCATGCTGAACACACCCTTCTTCAAAGAGGTAGTAATTCCCCAAGAGTTCTTTCTGTACTTCTAACTTGCTCTCGGCCAGCAAAGCATAAACTAGGAATTGTTGATATATGGACCCTCTATAAGTATTTACACACAAAACCATTAATTTCCACACTTTAAAACTTTCAACTCGGTTTCTTAAAGTACCTCATTTCAGCACTGCTTACTAGAAGATGGGAATGTATTTTCAAAAATAATTCTGAGGGGTCTGCATTTAGCCAATGAGACAGCTAAGAATTCCTGCGAATGTTTGCAACCCTTAAAAAACATTTCACAGTTTTAGAAAACCTCTTTTGAAGCAGTATGTTATTTACCCAAAGATGCAACCAGACGTCATGGCTCACTGCACAATTTCATTATTTGCTAATTCTCCTCCTATACACACACTCAGCAGGAAGATGTAGCTTCTCCTCGCACTCCCTGCCACCCCACCTTCCTACCAGCATCATAGCTAATGTTAACTTTTTTCCCCTTGAGTAGTTTTCCTGTTCCTACAGGCTCAGATCAGCAGTAAAGCTTGCCTTGAAAAGTCACGTCACTTACCTTGTCTCTGGATTATAGCCCAGTATGTAGAAAAATGAATCCACTCGGGCTTTAAACTCTCTAGCAGCAAATATGTCAGAGAAATGGGAGATATTACACTTCCCTCTGAAAGAAAGAGGGGAAAATGGTATTAGAACTCTATCTTGAATAACAACTATTTTAATTAAGTGCCACTGCAATCTGTGCATAAGCCACAGACATCCTTGTGTTCTCATAAATGTCTAAAACATCATAAATAAAAGCCTTTTGTAACAAATAACCGTGCAGATTCTTCCCATGGTGGAAAGGGAAGAAAATTCAGTTACAGCGTCTCAGATGGTATTCTACAAACATTCATTAATTCTCATTCAGCCAGCACACAGTCCTGAAGAGCCCAAATTTAATCAGACGAACAGACAATATCTACCCTAGAAATACAGTCCTGAAGATGTCTTATTTTCAAAGTTTTTACAGTCCTATTACATTTACATCTTCAAGGAAGCTTCCAAAATTCTACTAATCGTATTATTTGGGAAGCCAGCTTTTTATTTAGAAGGCTAAATAAAATTTCAGTTTAATAATACTTCCAAATAAAAAGCAAAGCTAGGCTGTTTTTCACAGGATTGCAATCTTAACAATACAAATTCCAAGCACTCTAAAGTTTCTTCCTTCTACGGCCACACAAAAGACAGTAAAACACACAAAGACATTTTTTTTAAAAAAAGAGAAGAAAACAAGGAAAATAGGATTTATTATCTTGTTCTACAACAGACTGTTAATAATTTTTTTTTAATATAGCTTGTTGATGAAGTCATTATCCTTAAGCATGAAGACTAGCTGTAAGAAGTTGCATCTCATTTCCTCAAGGGTTTGTTGCACTGTTAATGTTCGACAGCTGCTCGTGTTTTGTCATTCCATGCGTCGCAGTTTACTGCCGCCAAGTAAATCAGATCAGAAGCGGGCAGAGACAAACAGGCCAGACAGCCCAAGAGTTAGTGCTTTTTATCTAAAGCTGATTCAATGCAATAAACAAAGCACAAGATTTTGCTCTTTTTCAGTATTTCAAGCTTTCTAGTGTTAATATAGATAGCATCCCTTTTCACTTGTACTCACTGAATAGTATTTGCTATTATAAATAAGCCAAGGGACTTATTTAACATTTAAAAAAGGTTTGCCAGCCTTGGTTAAAATTGAATGAGAAGTGCTGTTGCCACCAGTACACCAAGATGAATAATTATTTAGCCTGTAATACTACTGGATTCATTTGCCTTGTCTTCTCACCGAGCTTTAAAGCCCTGCATACTTGAAAAACTGCACCAGGAGGTAGAAGCGCTAAGCTTGCTTCCCTTCTTAACCTTTTCGTGGTATAGTGCTTCCACAAGACTTTACCAATCAACAGCCACTGCAAACCTGCCATGGAACATGAGCTCGCCCATCCACAACATCAACTACTACAGGCGAGGACAAAAAAAAAAAAACCAACACACCAAAAGGATGAAGGATGAATAAAGTTGCTGACTGTTTTAAGACCAAATCAATACGGCTATCCTGTGAGCTGAGGCTGCATAATTGTCCCTATGATTGCCTAATTTTCAGTCAACTGCCTTTCTAGCAAAGGACAAAGCAACACTGGATATTGCAGGGGTCACGCCAGGTTGTCATGGAACATTAACAAGGTCCATAATTGAGATGTCACACAGAAATACTGAAAGACAAACTTGTTCACTACTATTTATTTTATCCCTGGTTGGCTGAAGCTGGTTTCTGAGTTTAGTCATTTAGAAAGAAAGAAAAATGAGAAGGGGTATTTGTTTTGCCATTTCAAATTAAATTCAAATTTTAAAAGTATTTTTGGGGAAAATATTTCGTTTCCTTCAGTAATTCATCTCACTGTTAACAAGCATTTTCCAGGTAAGCTTATATTATCTATATTCATGAAAGCAGTACATCTTGTTCATAGCATTTCAGACAAGTAGCACTATGCATTACGACAAAGATTTACCACATAGGTAAAAAGAACATAACTTTTATTACAGACTTCCACAGGGATCTATGAGTATCCTCTAAGTTAATTTTTTCTACTGGTTAGAGCAGAAGATTAGTAGTTACAATCACTGGTTCTATTTTCCAGTTTGTCATCAATTCATTGTGTGACCAGAGCCATTTTGTTTGCAGAGGGCAGAAAAATAATCTTGGATTAGAATAAATTAGAATTTCATGTTAACCCTCCTTTCACGCATCACAATACCTACTGCCTAGTCTGTGTTCTCTAACTGTTAGACCTCCACGTGCAATTACCCTTATGTTCATCTTGTACACTGAAAATTGCACGTATTAATCACAATTTGCTAGAAAAGAATCAACAAAAATATAATCTTTATCCTGCAGAAATACATTCTCTCAATTATCAGCATCTTTAGATACCATCTCATCTACAAGCCTGTAAGAATTATTAAAAGCATGAACAATTCAGAACACAATGAAACAACGGGGAAAGCCAACAAAGAAACAAAAGGGCGATTTGAAAGGTGCCTGTGGTACGAACTTCCAAACAAAACCAATGCAGATGAAGCACAAGACACATCGAGGAAGCAGTTTGGCCTCTCAGCAGCCTTCACTCCTTTTGGAAGGGGAGAAGATAAGGTTATTTTTCAAGCTTGCCTGGTATACACATACATTCTATTTTTATCTTTCCACTTTTATCCTTTCTTTAAAGAAAAAAAAACAAAAACAAAAACAACAAAACAACACAGAAAGAATGTTGAAGAGAAGTTAAAATCCTCCCAGGGAAAATTCCATCCACACAGTTCAGCTTCTCTGTTAAAGCAGAGTCAGTTTTCCAAGATTGGTTCCATCAAGACAGCCAACCTCCTGCTAGCTTGTTTCTAAGCACGCTGATTTAAAATTGGAAAGTGACCTTCTGTAACTCAGAAAAGGCCCTGTGGAATTTCATGAGATTACTGTACACCACTGGAATTTTCTGAGTTTATATAAAAAAAAGTCTAATCTGTAAATCAAAGACTTCTTCCCACCCATATAATAGAAGTTGCAGCTAGTTTGTCTTGAAGTAAGTGGCTTCAGCAAAGTGACTCTGAACAAAAAAATGTCTCCAGATGGTTCTACTGAAACACCATCTGAGCATTATTATCAGGGAGATTATTCAATTTGCATTTTGACAATATCCATGCATGTTTGGCATATTGAAAAATCTGCTGAAAAATAATGCCTCGCTGTTTCTATTTGAAAACATTTTTAACTAATGGTGTGTCCCTTCAGCCTAGTCAAAGGTTAGCCACTGAAGTTAAAAACTCAGTGAGTAAAAAGAGCAGCAACCTCCAGGGAAGGGCAGACAGTACAGAGAACAATACAGGGGTCCATTACCTCCTGTCTGTGCAGCTAGTTTTTAATGGAGCTCTTAGCTGAGCTGCAACAATGACAAGTGCCTCAGAGAAAAAGCCTTTAACGCAATTTAATCAGGGCGACATACTAACAGTCACTTTGCTAGGAGATGCTATTGTTAATAGTGAAATCAAACACAGAGGAGGGAAGGGTAGTATTTCTGCGGGAACTAGCAATAACCTAAATTGGCAACGATGGGAAACAATATCTTCTGAGCAACATTGATTAACTGAGATTAAAACGAGATTGTAGAATTACAGCTCCTTTTTGAATGAGAACAGATAACAAGTTAATTACTGGAGGAGATGAGGAGAAAGCTGAGCGGTATGCTAATGATCCCCACAGAAAACCAGAAAAAGCACCCCGCTCTCAAGCAGGTTTTTCTCAGCCACCTCTGAGCCGCTGCACCACATCCTCTGTGACTTACCTGAGGGCAGCAGCGTGGTAAGTGTCAACGTAATCTGAAATGAAGAGCTCTCGATTCTTGATAACTGGGTCTGTAATAACAAGCTCTCGTCCAGAGTCTGCCAGAAAGCAAAAACACAAACAAAAAAAGCACCAACACATTAGCCGTAATGTGAAAGCATCTACCGTTGCCATTTTGCAGGTCTTTTTAACAGGTCAAAATTTGAGGATGTTTCTTCAAGAGAGACTCCTCAGTGTTAAGCTGTTTACATGACCTGTAAGGTATGGAAATAGCGGGATACCCTTTTTACACGTGAATTCTCCCTTGCTATTTATAAAGAGGGGAAAGAGCTTTTAGGGGTACTGGATGACATCCACTAACCACTAGAACTGGTCATTCCTAACTGAAAGGAACTAAGCAAATTAATTTATCCCTGACTTCTGGTTTCCAGGTTAAGATCTTGGTTGTTTTGCACATGTAATCTTAAATCCTCAGTAAAATCTTGACAGTACTAACTGCTCAGTGCTGTGGCTTTCAGATAAATATTGACATTCGTGTTCAAATACAGAAAATTCTCAGTGTTAACAAAAAAACTGGAAGACAACTTTTTCCATGACCTCTTTATAATACCTTTGAAGACCACACAAAAATACTTCTCCACGTGCACAGAAGTGTGACATAAAAAAAAGCAGCCACATTACCAAAAATGCTCATTTTGATGCTGTGCCTATAATCCCATAGTTAGAAGTTTCAAATAAATTACTAAGGAAAACGTTAGGTTTGTGCAGCTTTTGCTAAACACACACATAAAACATCCTTAATGCCTGCAAAAAGGAGAATGTGGGCTCAACTTTACACTATCATGCACAGAAAAGTTGCTGTGTTCCACATTTCAAGGATCAACTTTTATCATCACAATTCACCTTGGAGTACCTTCAGAATTTTAGCAGTTGCCTCAAGGAAATTTCCTGGTAAGAATAGAAGCAAATGTTATGTCTCCCCTAGAGGCAAGAGATAAATGACACTGGAATATGTACTAAAGTTTCTCCTGCTTCTATTAAACCCAAGATCACACTTTTTTTTGCAAAGAGAAAAGGGGGAACTCAGCTACGAGTGGTTCAGTTACATCACTTACTGCAGTATTAATCACAGCAAGTATTCATACATGCAATGTAGCATGTATGTAAAAAACAATAGTTCTCATGGCACTATGGCAGAATCACACACACACAAAAAATAGAAGAGATGCACGTTTCTTCAGATAACTTGGTCTTCAGTCAGTAAGATAGCAGTACACTGTCCAGAAGGCCTACAAAGGATGGGATGTTTTTCACTATTCTCTCAAGGCATTAGTATAATGCAGCACAGTATTTAAACCATACCAGAAACAGATCTGATTATAGCTACGATGGTTAGTTAGAACAAACAAGGCAGGTAAGAAACACTATCAACCACCCTCTAATACACCGTTTTCATCAAACAGTCCTTGCTTCATATCCCTAGGCAGAAGTGTTCTTGCTTTCTGGACTGTTCAAACTTAAAATTCAGAGTAGAAGTAAAGAAAGCCTTACTCTACAGAGCCTAACTTACCATTCTCATTGTGTCTGTCCTGAACCAAATGCTGATAGACTGAATCTGGGACTTCAGACTGGCGATAGTACCATTTGACATTCATAAGGAGGTGGTCCCGTTTACTCTGAAAAAGAAGGTCTAAAGGCATTACTAAAAAGGAAATCAGACCACATCTGACACAATCTTCTAAAGTATAAAATTTGTATTCACACTGAAAAAAAAAACAAACAAACAAACCTAAGGCAAGACTCAAAAGGAAAGAAAACATATTTCTGTGACAATAAAACAAAGGCAATGTGCTAGTGGCAGAACGCCTTTCAAATTCAAAGGCAACAGGAACCTAGGACTGCATCATCATGTTGTATCTCTCTCTATATCTGACCAGCAGATACTGATCTATTCACTCACAAAAAAAAACGTGGCAGGGGTCAGAAGAGGATTGGAATTTTTGGCCTCATGCAGCATGATCTTAGTCTGCTAATTTCTACAAACAAGAAGTATTTATGGCCAAACACGGAAAAAACAATACCAGTAGTATCACAAATGCAACCGTTCTAAACAGTTGTAACTACGATACACCAGATTTTTTCCCCAGAAGGACAGATGGATTCAGACATAATCATAGATGTTCTTTATTACACTCCTTTACACAGAAGAATAGGATGCTGCACTTCCATCCCAGTAACAACAGACTGACTGACTGCTCATGTACCTCACACAACCAGCAGCAGAATTCACACAAAACTACTTTCCTCAAGTGCTCCTTTTTCACGTAAGGATCCAGCTACCAGTTTGTTTCTTCTCAGAAGGAAACTGAAGCGTAAACACCACTTACAAAGAGAATTTTTTAGATCAAGTTATTACAGACTCTCTGCTTCAGTTTATCTTTGAAACCCTTGGTAGCCAATTCCTTCTACCACTGCAAAACCCTTGAAGAAAGAGAGGAAGGACTAAAGAGGAATTAACATTCTTCTGGCATGAAGCAACTGCAAGCACCGTTTGTTTTTTCTGGACTACAGTTCTCTAGACCTTTCTAAGACTGCTCTTAAAACATTCACATTTGAGAGTTAAATCACAGGTTACTGGGACCAGAAAGTTCCGATCGTCTCTCCTGATCACATCAGCCCAGCTGTTACAGCAATTTTCATCCTTTCTGCTTAATAAACAACATGAAAATCTTTCCATTAAATGCACTTTGTGAAGACTTTGATTAAAAACACATGTAATACCGCAAAAAAACTGCTAGTGGCAGCATTGTGCCAGAAAAAAGTTTGTTCCCTAAGCCACTGCTACCACATGTGCTCCATGTACTGAACGTCTCAAAAAACGTTCACAAACATACCACGCGTCTTTGTGCTGGACAGGAGAAACCTGAAGCTCCTTTTTTAAATAACATGTTTGCAGTCAAAGACAACAAGCTTGTCTGATGCATTAAAAAAAACACACAAAATAACAAAATCTGAGAAGCAACACTGATTTCTGCTGCCTGCTGTTCAAAAAAATGTGATTGCAGACTTTCCTGTTCTGAAATAAAGTTCTGTGCCAAACAGACCAAGAAAAACCCCAAAACCACCAACCAAAAAAGTAAATGTTCTGTTACCCTCTTGCTAAGAGTTCATAAATTCTAACAGCGCTAACAAGAACAGCATGCGGCAATGATGAGAAACATTAACCCAGCATTTCTCTGAAAATTCCCTTTGCATTTCTTAGTCGAAATTTTATTTTCTTCTCTTTCTCTTGTGTGTTGAGCACACCCAGAAACCATCGCTTTGTGATGCAGAAACTACCCACGTGTACGTACGGACAGTTTACAACAAGCATCAAGAGCTAATGCGTTGATTTTCTTGGCTTGTGCCACTAAAGTCAGGTGTCTTCCAAATAATACAACACTCCAAGAAGCACTGTAAAGGAGGCATAAGCACATATGTATATGCAACCACGAAGGAGGACTACAAAAATATCCAGCGCTGAATTTTGTTGGTGCTGGTGGTTTTGAATAGCAAAATATATCTGAGGGGGGGGGAGGAGGAGGAGAACTAAGGATCTACAGACTGCTCTGCCAGGGATGGACAAATGCTTATCTACAAATCAAATCACCAAAAGTCTGAACAACTAGCAACAGCCGATGGAGAACTCTGAGAAAAGGACACAAGTTACTGTATCTTGATAAAAAGATGAGTAAGTCACTGAGAAGACAAAGGCAGCAAATGCAGAATGAATGGTCACAACCTCGAATGTAACCTTACAGCAACTCTTCTACGAAGGGACAGTTTTGCAGAAAGAACTCGGGAAGAGGGTAACAAGTTCTGTGTGAAGATGTGTTCTTATGTATGCATACACTGAGGTTATGTGACAGAAAAAAAGGAGGGATCAAAACTGTCAAACGTTTTCATTGCCTTGGCATTACAAAGAGCTCTAAGTTGGGAGGTCACAGCTTCATTCTGACTTAAACCAAGACTGTAAAGGACGTGGTGATGCAGTCACTTCCCTGTCTCAGTTCCCTATTTAGCACAGAACAGCACAGGGCTTTTAGCAGCACAGGGATGAGGCTGAGGTCACTTAAAGCATTCTGATGCATTTGGATAGAAGAAAAAAATAAAAAAAAATCAGTAGTTAGGAGTGAAGTTTTACCATTTTCTGCCCTCAGGGACCACCTCATCCTCCTCCCTCCTCCCAAAAGCCCATCCCAGTTTGTCATTCAGTCAATGCAAAGAGAAGTTTTCTTATTGCTGTGCCTCCTGTAAGCTTCACTGCAAACACCCGAGTTCCCCAATACGTGTTCAAGAAATGGAATAGCAGGGGATTACACAAGAGTTTATTAGGAATATTGACACATTAACAAACTATGAAGGCAGGCAATGTATTTGTAACGTTTTGCAGTATTTTATCACCGTCTCATTCAAAAATCCCATACTTTAGGAAAGCATAACATCTACACACAGTCTGGAGCTTTTTTCTAGCTCAAGCACTTGAATCTGATGGGAAGGTGCTCATTTCCCATTTTGAAACTTTGTTCTCAGACTCACAGAATGCCTTAGTTGTTCCCTTCGCTGTGTTTTATTCCAGACCTTAGCACTTACTCTGCACAGTGGAAGAGAACAACAGCATCTCCTCCTCTGAAATCAGTTCACAGTCAGGAAGAACACGGTGAATGAGATTGAATTTCAGGAGGCTGGCTGAATCTAAGAAGTTTGCAGGGAAATGATGAATTGCCCTACACTGCAACCTGCCAACACGAATGGTATTGAGTTCTTTAGGTTGATCATGTAGTTGTGAGGCATTGTCAGAGGGGAAAACTACAAAGAATATACAGGGGTTTTCATAACACAGAAAAGTGGCCTTCCTTTTTTCATTACACTTCAGAAAAAAAATTACATATTTTTAAAAACTATGGAGGAAAGTAATGAAGGTTGAATTACAACCGGAACAGATAATAAAAACAAGAGACAGTCAATCGAAGTGAGGTGTGTAAGCACAGATTTGAACCATGGCATACACCAGCTATCTATGCTTTTAACTTCTAAAACCGAAATTTTATGAAATAAGCATTTTAAATTAATTCTAAGTGACAGGAAAAGATTAATATGGCCAATGTACGTATCCTCAAAAATTACAAGACTTGTATATCTTTTCTTAATGGAAAGCAGCTCATGCTCCATCATGCCAACTCTTCTTCATCATGTGAATGCTAGAACACACACACGTGGCACGACTCGGTGCCTCTGTACACAAGGACTGCAGCAACAAAAACATCATTTACAACCGAGATGTGCAACTTCTTTAAAGAAGAGTCTCTGGACAGTAATGCAACTAAAACTATGCTGATATACTAATAAATTGCTGCTATTTGTGCTCTGCCGATAGCAGTTGGGTTTGGGTGGTGGGTTCTGTGGCTTGGGTTTGCTGAGGGATGGCGATCTGATCTCATTCGTAAATACCTCTTTTTACCATGATTACTGCTTTTTTGCCCAATTAATTTAAAAGCTTCAACTTGAGCAGTATTTTCTGTAACTACTCTCCAACGTGCATGACTTTGTGGGCTTTAACCTGAAGTGAATTTCAATCTCCCTAAAAATACAAAACTATCAGAATCTCGTTTTTCACATTTATATCCTTCATTGCACAGAAATTCCTAGACATGCTATTTTGTCAGCCAGCTTTCTAAATATGTATGTCATTTACAGAGCAGACTATACCCAGAGGTGTCAAGGCACCAACTTCTGTGGTAGACTATTTATTTTAGAACCAGGCTCACACAAAAGAAGCATCCCCTAGTTCATGAAGTGGTTTGGTGGGTTGTTTGGTGTTTTTTTTTTTTATACCTTTACAAATTAAAAGCTGCAGATAGTCACATGTCAAATTCAGACTTGCAGAAATCACAGCAATAGTAAAGTGCTTTAAAGGCTCTTTCTGTCAGCTCAAAAAGATGCCCTGTGCTACACAACTCCATCCTCCCCTTAAATGAAAATATTGCCTATTGCTGCAGTACTCAAAGCTCTCATTTGGGGGGTTTGTTGTTGTCCCTGTTTTGGGTTTTGTTCCCTTTAAAAAAAACAACCATGAATCAGTTTTGGACATTCAATAAGAATCAGATAAAATCTGTAGATGGATGAAAGCATCCCAATTTACAAGCATCTGGTCAACTTCTATTTAAAAATTAGCCTTTCCCTTAAAAGGGAAAAAAATAAATCTTGGCAGTTCTCTTTAAAAGTATGAATGCACTGATTTCCATACCATGTTACAATTCCTAGGTGCCAGTTTTCTTTTAGAACGCACTTCAAAACAGAGCTATTGCACATCACAATTCATATCTTAAGAGATTCCACATTCTCTTCCCAGGGTTATGACTAACCAAATTGTGCAAATGATCACAGATGTCCTGCAGATTCTCTCAGAGGGATTTAAGCAGTATCCTTCATTACTTGCCCTATTTAGAGACCACGTTAAATCACAACTAGCTTTGGAAACAATATACGAAATGCTGGAGATGACAGATGGGCACGCTGGAGTCAGTGAGTAGTAGCTATTACAAAGAAACAAATAGCAAAATAGAAACAAGGAAAAGATCATCTTTCTGTTCAAACGTATCTTCAACACTGAAATTATTGTATCAGAAAAAAAAAAAACAAAACACGTGATTCATTCTAAGCCACCAAATTCTTTGTATTATTTTAACAACATGTTAATGATTTTAACAGTCCCTCCACTGTTCAAAATAAACATCTCATGCCTTGCAGCGCAGAAGCTCTGGCCTCACAAAGCCAGTTTTGAAGTGGACATTATTTTCATTTAACACTACATATTAACCCACTCCTTTGGGGCCCTATTCGCTCCCCCAAAATTATTTCATTTCACACAAGCAAGTCTAATTATGCTCCATGACACAGTATTACCTGACTCCCATACCAGCGGTAGCTCTGACTTGCTCCACCCCACCTTGTCCTGGCCCTTCCCTGCCCTGTTGAACTGCGACCCACATTCCTACTCCTACTGCTGAAGCATTTTTACACTAACTCGATTTGGACGTTTACTGATATTCAAAGAAAAGAGAAAGAAAAATAAAGACCACTCATAGCAGATTCCTGGGGGGGGGGGGG
>NW_020799127.1:4809548-4823815 GCF_003259725.1 Athene cunicularia | reverse complement strand
GGGGGGGGGGGGGGGGGGAAGCAGAGGAGGGGACAAATGAAACTATCTGGAAATCAGGAGCTAAAGACATACAGCAAGGATCATTCTTCTTCCCTCTCCGCAATAGCACATGTAATTTCGAGTTCTCAGGATATCTTTTTGTAAGCTGTTTTCTAATTAAATAAGAAACCTGATCAGCTGTTTGTAAGCCAAAAAACCCCCTCAGCTTGGAAATACAGAGGTTATTACTACAAACGAACGTTATTTTTGTGGCTTCATTATTTCGTTCTGATGCGCGCATATTAACACATAATTACTTCTTGCAAACACAGAAGCATTGTCAAAAGTGAGAGCTATCAGTATTCAGCAAGAAATAAAAACGTTAAATAAGAGCAGTAAATATGGCAATGTGAAGTTTAATCCTCTCCGCCCCTCAAACACAACCCCAAGAAGGCAGCCCTTTTGGTTCCTGTCCTCTTAACCTGAACCAACACAAAGACTGCAACCTTTAAACCTGTTAGTGTTATCTAATGACTATTCCATCTACAAGAGCTTTTCTAATAGAAACATGCCTTGATGGCTTATCTCAGCACACAGTGCAGGCCACAAAGAACCCTCGGCTTGATTGAGCGCAGTAATGGAAGGCAGGAAATGAGACGGCTTGGTTAAGCCGCGGATAATCGATCAGTGTATTCACTGAAGTGTGAGCTGAGCTGGGAATAAGCTGCCTGGGGTATCAAGTACTGCTGTTTCCAGGGTAAAGTCCCATTTCTGTGATCTATGTAGGAGAGAGTATAATTTATTGACAAAACAATATAGGATTTTTTTTTTCACAATATCTCGCTCCTGACATTTTCTGATTGTTTACAGCAAGAATTTCTTTTGTGTCCCTTTTATTCAGAAGTTTAACAATGAAACTCCTTTTGGAATTCACGAAGTCACCTCAGCATGCTAGAAATTAATTCAGTCTTGTGTACAAGTAACTCAAGAGATGGAAAACAAGCATCACACTCACCTTCCCCTGAATTTCAAGCTTCTACGCTCAGGTGTGTATACACGTGAACACTCACACACCCTCGGGGGGGGGACACCTGTCCTGGACACTATACAGTCATTTTGCTCAGAGCCACTCTGCTTTGTCCAGAATATTTTTTGTTCTAGATCTCTACTACAGTTTCTACAAAGTATGAAGCAAAACTGTTTGCAAACACCGTCAAACATTATGCAGTAGAGATAGGTTATTTGTAGACAGAGTTGCTTCCTACGTAAGCAGAGGGGAAAGCATACAAGTCCCATAATTATACCTGTAAATCTCAGCCTACACGCATACTGATAGACACATATACAAGTATAAAACAACAATCTGTTGGCCTACATCTCGAAACAATTACAAAACATGGCCAAAATTAGTCTTAAATCACGACTCATTATCTGCAAGGCTGTGTTCTGTGCATTGGGGGGAGATGGCCAGAACAGTCAAAACCTTAGATTCCAGCTATCCAAGGCTCAAGCCTTTTTAAAAACACTAGGTGATGTGCTACTTATCCTCATGTTCATTCATAGCAGTTGCCATATGTTGTCTCCTAGTGTGGGTGGTTTGGCATTATAGTTGCTAGACTGTCTTAAAAAAAAAAAATATATATATATATATAAAAAATACAGTCTTCAGATCACCAGAAGAATTGTACGATCAAAACTTGCTACACTGCCATTTTAGAAACACTGGATGTTCTGGTGGAATAGCTGTTATAGTCACAAGACAGGAACTTTAAAGCATATACAACAGACAACAAATAATGATGGTAACGGAGAACTAGGGAAAGAACCATCAGAAAAGGCAACATACAGCACTAAAAGATTGCAGGAACCTTAACGAATTCAACAGTAAAGTCTGCCTCAAGGATACAGGTCAGCACTGAATTTCACTGCGCTTCAGCTAGATGCACTTCTAAGACAAAGCTCAAACTGAGCTATCTGAACGCATTTTTCTCTCTTCCCTCCATCTGTTCCTCAGCTCTGTCTTCTCCTCCGCACTTTTACAAAAAAATCAACTAATATGCAGCGAATGTTACCTACCAGCTCTTAATTTTATGTAGTGTCATTCATAAATCTTTCCTTCTCCTCAAATCCTGCTCTCCAGATGTCCAAAACATACTGAAATAATTAAGTCAAAAATCAGATCCGGTCACCCAAGAGTTGATATACAAAGATGTAATGTAGACCCAGCTTCATCAGGAGATCTTCCCAGTCAAATCAGTGTACTTACTGGAATAGTTATTTGTCTTTTACAGGCACCTCAACTACTCACCCATCGAAAATAGGTAAGTGCTTGCAGATTTAGAGGGTACAATGGCACTGGGGTCTTTAGATGGGAGGTGTTACACATTAGCACCTCACTAGTTAGCCAAACATCACTCCACAGAAATGACATCAATAAGGAAGAGAGCTCTACACTTAAAATGGCACTTTAGAGATAAAATAATCCTCTCCAACATACTGATAACAGCTTCATCCTCAAAGAGCTAGAATCAGATTGAGACAACAAACTCTTTCTAGACACCTATATTCCCCTCTTGTGCTTCTATTTTCTCACTGTTTTCAAGCCCACGTCCTCTATTTGCTTCTAAATGAACTGCAAGGGGTACGTGTTAGCAATTCCCCTTGACACAGAGAGGCTGACATGGATTTATGTTGAATGCCAACAGCACACCAATCTGTGAGTTAGGCGTCATATTAATGAAAAAGGAAACACAAGGAACAAATGAAAATACCATCAGGCAAACAGTCATTCCTTGCCGAGACCTAAGCCCATATGGAACAATAGCTTTAATAGGACACTTGCCATGAGCCAAATAAAACTTAAGCTTGTCTTTATGTCTTCAAAAAAATTCTAGAAAGGCAACTGTGAAATAGCCAAGTAAAATGGAGTGTTTAGGCTTTACCAGTTCTGTTAAAAGAATTGGTAACTATTTAAAAATCTTACTCTAACGGTGTTTCTTAAAGGCATAGGGCCATTAAAATTTAACATGAAGTCTCCCGTTTTCTACTGAGACAGAAGAACAAAGAGCAGTATATAAAAAACACTACTGGATAAATTACCAGCCCAAGTTAGCTACTGAACAGCATACTTTTATATGTGCAGAAGAGAGTGTGTATAATCGCATAAAAACGAGTGCAAACTAGAATTGATCAAAATGAGACCATAGTTACTTGAAAATTAAGCTATGAGGGCATCGGCCATCTGTCAAACAGTTTCCATACATTCAACTTCTAACCAGCCTTCTGTACCCAGGCTCTGCGGACTCCTCCCTTTCAATATCAAAAAAGCATCCATCTCTTTTCATTGGAATTCCACTCATATTCACACCTCGGAAAGCGCGATCCATCAGCAACCGACATCATCATCTCTGCTTTTAAGATTAAAGAGGTCAACGGGGACCAAACAAGAAACAAAACTACACAGTGCTTGCCCAAGTTATTTGTGTTTTCTACCCAAATTCCAGAGTCAATTCCCTCCTTACCTACAACACTCAAAATTAGTCCCACCTTCCCTACTTTTAGCTGGCAGTGACACAGAAGCAGATGATCAGAAACAGCATCCTTACATGCCACAACACATCAAACATTTAATTTTAAATACATATTCATTCACAGGGGTTTAACTTTTGAACAATCCAGAACTGAACATAGCCTCATCCAATATTTCAAGGAGAAAAAGAACATTACTCATTCCAGGTAAATGACCATAAAAGATTTCCGTATTTAAAACAAACTGTAGTATTTATTCCATAAACATTGCAGCTTTACTAGAAACAAAGCTGCTTACTGTGCCAAATCATCTGGCTTCCCAGCAGTGAAATACACTTAAGTATGACACCACCCTTAACATTTCAGTGCAATCCTAAATGACAGAAGATAATTTCATTTCGTAAAAAAAAAAGCAGTTATGCTTAAAACCTGAGTGGCTTAAAATAAAACTATCAGGAGATCTTGCACAAAGGTTATGGGTCATTGCTTACTACCTCATTTAATCCCTTTGTGGTATCTTTCTGCTCCGTTTCCCTTTTATGTTCTTTGAATCCCATCTGTGGTTCATGGTGTCAGTTATGCGGAGCAAAAGCATAAAGTAACCACACTATTAGTGTGTACAACCACACACTAACAAGCCTTTTTAATTACAGCTGTCAGGACTAGAAGACTGTGTGTCCACCCATTCCCCCCCCATGAAAGCTTCTGCTGCACAAAAAGCTTCCCCCCACTGACTGCTCCCTTCTTGGGGAAAATAAGCAGCAGTCTACATACAACAGTGGATCCAAACCAGCTAAGCACGTATACATCTGATGAAACCCGTGCAGATAAACTTTGTGCTGCCTCCACAAGGGTCCAAGAGGAAAGCAGAGCACACCACAGCTGTGGGCAGTCTGCTGGGTCCATCCAAGCTTACTGGGTTTGTTTTAGCAAGCTGCATCTCCATGCAATACCCACGTAACACCGCCCTCTGCTCCTGCTGAAGATTCTTCCCAACACACCAAGCTACTGCATTTCTATATGCGCATATACACGGTCCACTCGGCTCTGCTGTACAAAAATCACAGAGCAGCGGACATGCCACTTCTTGGCTATTATCTCTACAAGCATCACGGACTCCCTGTACAAAAGACAGAGGTGAGAATTCATTAATAGGCTGTAATTAAAATCACTACTAGAGAAAGCAATAAGCACTATTTTTGATCACAGCATCTCCGTGTTCGTGTTTGCTGCTTCTCCCAACTCCACTTTGATTACAGATTATGCCTTTCCCACAGAAGCAAATTTGGCAGCAAGCTGCTGACACGGTATTGATGGCGACCCTCCTTAACACAGGGGCTTATTAGCATTTCTGTTGCTGCACTGCATACGATACACATTGTACATCAAATACACTCTGTGTCAAGCATAATAAGCAAACAGTTACCTAACAACTAATGGTATTACAAATGCATTTAACTAATCATTGAATATATGCTCTCATAATTAAATTCCATTAAGGTTTTTTAAGCATTATCCCAAAGAAACCCAACACTGAAATGAAGATACCATTCAGACTATGCCTGACATTTGCCATTAAATGTCATTTATAGTATACAGCTGAAGTCTAATTGCTGAGCACCACCAGCCACACTATTTATCACTCCTATTAAAACAAGCAGCACACAGCGGTGAGACTACTTGAAGCCATCATATACAGTTTAAATAGATTTCTCACCTTTTAAATATCAAGAGGCCATATTTTCTTTAACATCTCACTAAGGGGTTTACCTTTTAACAAAGAGATACCAAGAGCTAAAGGATAAAACAATCAGAAGACACTTTGCTCAGCAAACCCAGCAGAGTTTGAACAGTCATATGGCTGTGAAAATATCGCCTAATAGTCAAGGGAATTTTATGACAGGAACAATTAAAGCACCTCTGCAAACTGGCCTGCTTTGCTAGCAAGCGGGCTTCAAAATTATAAAAAGAAAAAAAGGGGGAAAAAAAAAAACCAACACACCACAAACGAACAACAAAACCTGATCAGCCAGATCCTGTGATTTGGCTATTTCACCACATAAGCAAATGCTGTTCCTAGGAGGAAACAAAGTGTATTTGGAAAATAAATGCCTGAAAAGTAAATGCTTCCTTTTGCAGCTTCTCAGGGGATGTAAGCATTTGCTTATTAAATGGTCACTTACTTAAATGTTTACATCCTCTAAGCACCTGCACCTAACATGCTGTGTTAAAGAAAAAGCTAACATTTTAAACCAGAGAAAAAACGTAAGTTTTCTACACATGTGCTTCATATAATACTAGTGTGTTCAGACGCTGGCTGATAAACAGGGTCATGGCATAGCCTTAATATAATAATAGTGTCAGTAATTAATTTGAAACAAACCAGAGCAGCTAATGAAGAAAACAGTCTTTAAAAAAAGTCAAGTTGTAGAAGACACGACTGTATCTTACTATGGAGGGAATTTCTAATATTGTCTGCTGCAATACCAATAGCTTGAATTAGCAACACTAGACTGTGTATTTTTTTCTTTGTATTTATATGTAAATCAGTACTAAATAAATATACCCCAAACCAGGTCCGCGGGCTGCAATCTAATCTAAACCTGTAGATTGGAAAGATGGCCTCCATTCATCTGGAAATAGCTAGATATTGAAAATGCTAAAATCAGAAATAACTACACTGGAGAATAAAATGGATGCATTTACCTGCTATAAAAGAAAAAATGCTCAAAGGAAAAGTTGAGAGAGATACAAAGAAAAAAAAAAAAACCACCTTTTCTCAGATACTGAAAGTCATGCATGAACATAGAGACAACTAAGATGAACCACAAGAAAAGGAGTCCTGAAACAAAGAGATAGATAGATAGATAGATAGATAGATAGATAGATAGATAGATAGATAGATAGATATTTAAACGTACAGTACACATATCAGGGACACCATCTGCACTCTCATTTGAATTAAGATTGAAGCGAATACAGACAGCCAATCTAATATACAATTCTAAGGCTAATCATTTGTCTTGGGCAATATAATCGTCACAGCACTGCAACTTTAACAAATGAAGTTACTAATAGCTTCCATTTTAAAAAGTCATGGTGTTAATTCAGTCAGAGATCCTGAAGTAGAATGCTTTGAGACCAACTAGTAGTTCCATAAAGCATTCAGTCCTCCTGTAGAATTGAAATTAATTTACTTTATTACTAGAGGCAATGGATAGAACCCATCTTTGCCAGATTCAAATGCTCTTGACTCTGATATCATCATTTATTGTTATTGAAAGCTTGTACCTTTCCCACTGTTCTGGGCACAAGGATTTATACAAAGCATATGATCATTGCCAATTTTGTTTTACAGACTCATTGGAAACAACAGGACACCTGACTGCACCCATTACCTGTAACTGCAGAAACTTGTAGAGTACCTTACAAAAAAAGAAAAAAAATTTTCATAAAGCAAAACACCTTAACCAAAGGTTACTAAAACGTAAGGAAATTTGTGCAAAATCTTATTTGGCTGTTTCAAAGACAGCTCATTATTTAATTTTCTTTTACCAGATAGATTCTTCTCAGCATGACTTAAAATGTTAGTAAAATCACCGTGAGCTTAATTCTTCAAATTGTGCACCAGGAGTCTCAATTTCGGGGGGGTTAAGTGTGGAATTGGTGGGGATTATGTAACAAAAGTGGGGGCTCTCCCTCGCTGATGCATAAGTTAAGAGGGAGAAGCCTACTTAAAATCAATATTGAAGCACTTATTTGAGCAGCTTGTGCAATTGTCTTCCATTCCGGCCGTGCCATCTCTTCAACTTCTGCTTCTCACAAGCTCATGTATTTGACTGCACAGACCATGTGCTCTAACACTTTGCAGGTTGTGAGAATGCTGCCAGGCTGGAAGAAATCTCCCATATCAACTGAAGGAGGAAAAGAAAAGAAAGGAAAACAAACGAACAAAAAAAAAGTCCTAGATCACTGGGAGCCCTACCCTAAAAGGTATGGAGCTACCTGAGTATTTATCACCTCAGGAAAGTAAAATAAAATATTCATGCGCTGACATAAGCAACACTGACAAATCCATTTCCCATCACTTGAACTAATGTAAACTATAGCACTTGTCCTACAAGTGCTTCCCAATGAGTACAGTAATAAATGAATCTTTAATATAATGCAGTATTAGCTCAAATTTAAATATTTACTATGCAGTTAGTGCCTTTCAAATGCAGGCATGCTCCAGGTACTCTCCCAGATGTTTATTTTCCTGGCCCAATGTCTTTACTGACAGAGAGCACCCTTGGTTTAATCACCTCTCCACATGCAGCATCAAAAGGCAAATATTAAACATCAACCACAGCTACTGTATTAACCCTCTTCGGTATCAAGAACAGTCAACATGCAAGGACCAGCTCGCGTTCAAAGGACATGCCCTTCCTAATCAAAAGTGAAGATTATGCAGCACAGACTTACACCAAGTAGCAGGTTACACTGGAAGACTGCAGAGAGCATCGTGACAGCTGCAGTTTCCAGATGAAAGATTTATGATGATATTTTAACACAGTTAATGGAATTTTGCACTTCAGAGTGTGAAGTTTTTAGCTTAAAGGTCCATACTACTTCAAAACTCAAACAGCTTATACTGGAAGAATGTTCTGAGGGCTCAGAAAAGCACATATAAGAAACAGCATCGGAAATCAGTATACGATTTTCAAATATTTCCTTACAAATTTGCCTGAGCTAATGCAGGGAAGCACTCAATCACAGTCCGTACTGGTGATTATCATCATCTCTGATCATGAGCACAGCACAGGGAGCAAGAATTCCTAGGTTTATGAACACTTTCGTAATACAAATATGCAAAACACTACGACACATCAGAACCAGAAAACTAACATCAAATAACAGCTTCCTTTTTTGAAAAACCTATTTCCCAATCTTTTCAGCAACAGACATTCTGAAAAGCGTTCAAGGGAATACCTTCCTGCAGATTTCTTCACATACGCTGCATGCATTGTGTGGTATTATATATTACACACCTTCTGCCTCACTAGGTCCTAAGGTTCAGACATATCAAAGCACCCAATTGCCTTTTTTTTTTGTCCGCTTTTTTTAAACATGAAGAATATGAAAGCACATAGTGAAGCTGGCCCTTGTTAGCAGGCCCATTTTCATCTCTTTAAACTCAAAGAGAGCAATTCCCTTGAAAACTGTCACAGCATTTTCACAATCCATAAAGAGGAAGTTCAACAGCCTTAGGTCACTAATCATAACTACAGTAGATACAGAGCATAAATTATGTCTTTCTATTTCACAGTACTGAATCATGTATACCCTTTTATCTTATTTACTTGATTCTTTTTATAAATCGAATATTCTAGACATGTTTGAAGCCAGTAGGGTGTAAACAGCTGCAACGCCATTCTCTAAAGTAATATTCTTAGCATTAATGTTCCATCTCCTTTCCTTTCTACAAGGCTATGTGTAAACCTCATTTTAACAATTCCCCCTCAATTTTTTTCCCTATATATAAACATACAGATGCCACATTTCTTGCTGCTTCTATCACAATGTTACTTGTAAACAAATTGCTAAAGCTGTCAAGTGGCCTTAACTCCAGTCAAGAATCTTTTCCATGTATGAAAGCAGTGCTGTGTAGATGAAGTTGAGTATCTTTTTATACTGCAGCTCCTCTAGCATTTCTTCGACACTTAATGCATTACTACACTGAGTCATAAACACGGGATCCAGACTCGCTAAGATGTTCGTTCACTATAAAGCACTAGTTAGCTTTCCCAGCAAAATTAGAATATGGAGCATAAAAAAGCAAGTGCAAGCACTTTGGTGGTGTTAAGCTATGCGAAAAAAGCCCCTCTGAATCAGATATCCACTGGAATTCTCCAACTGCAAATCACAGTAAAAGGGATAATTTATTTATTTTTCCCCCACAGTCATACAAGTATGACACACAGTCAGGAACAGCACCTTTAAAATTCAGTGTTGCAAGGAAATAAATTGATTATCTGACCTGCCAAAATGTTCGAACTGGCTGTGACTAGTAATGAATCCGTGAATCCGCTGCATGGAAATCTTAACTCTGAAACATACAGCTTTTGCACAAATATTTAGCTATGAAATCTAGACACGCAAGACCCAAAAGTTCAACAACCCTAGTGGTATGTCTCATATAAGAGGAAATTTGGAAACAGAACCACCTTCTTTACAGCTTGTCAAATCTTATTTATGAAGTCTTAGACTAAAGTCTGCTGCACTGGTTGTAGAGGCTGATTCTACCACTTGTCCCAGCAAAGACCCTACATTACCCAGAGTTTTACAGCAAAACTACAACTGTCATATTTGGTGTTAAAACTCCAAGAACTTCTGCTCCATGACTTTAGGCTCAATTTAGGGTGCCTCTTTCACCTCCCCCTATTCTTCTGATATTTCTAAGATATTTACTGACCTAAGGAAGGAAAAAAAAATATCAGAGTGACAAAGATTCACTTAGACAACTGCAAAATTGGTTAAAAAAATATCACAGAAAGCATACTGATAACTGGAAGATATATATAGATATATAATTGTGGTGTTACAGCCTTCTACACAAACAGCAAATTAGTAAAAAGATTGATTTGACAACAGAATATATCTGGAAAGCTAAGAACCACCCTTCCAATTCTGTTACCTATAATTAGACTTTTTTAACTGGGGATGCTTAAAACACACCATCACAGTGAAAAGACAACTCCTTTTGCTGTTCATAAAATGCAAACCATGCATGGGATTTGGGTTCAGCAAACTGTAAGCTGTCAAATAAGTTAGTCATAGGAGGCGTTTCTGCACCCTCTCTTTGCTATTAGGAAATGGGAAAGAGGTATCACCTCTTGTAATTCTTGATCACATGTTGCTCAGATCAATAGATACTTTATACAGCTCGTGTTTCAACTGAATTTTATATTATGCTTAGGTACAGACGACCACCTTTTAGAGAGCACTCTGCAGATTGCTGTGAAGGCAATCCCATCATTTGATTTAAAAAGTCAAGGATTTGTCTATACTCAGCTCAAGAAACCCACAGCAAATCACAGCTGCAGGAACAGTCCACATCAAGAGCTCTAGCCCATCACTCCATTCCCCAGCGTGCAGGAGTGCAGAGTAGGTCCTCTCTCATCATCACAACTGGTATGAAAATGGCAACTGCTGAAAAATAGTTATTTTCATAGCCTTACTCTCTTAGAACTTTTATAGTGCCAGAACTTTATTTTTGGGAAGGGTCCTTACATTTGGATGGATTTCTGACTTATTTTATGGTGGTATTTTGCTGTTTTAAAAGGATGTTTTACAAATGAAAGAGAAACACAGTTTGTTGTTTTATAGACCATTCCTTACATGAGGTATATTAACAGTACATACAGGTGGATGGAAGAAGAACTGCTTTAGAGAACAATACAGCTTGTATGCTTTCCAAAGGAAAAAGTTCAAATAAAGTTTAAGATTTGCTTAGCACAAATTTAATAATTTTGCATTGCTTTTAACCTTAAAATGTGCCAAGAAACAGGACATTGAAACAAACAGGATTTTGAAAAACCAGAGAAGTTTGGCTTAGAAAGCAGAGCAAGACACTTATGCACTACTAATTTAATTAAAGAGTTATTTTCCTTTTAAATACCCTCTAATGGCCCAAAACGAACTCAGGCTGATTTAAAATCAATCACTTTAATCAAAATTACAAGTTCAAATTCTCCACGGATTAGTGTTCAGTGACTAGAGTCAAAAAACGCACATCCGTCACATCCCGACGTTTTACTTGCTCCAAGTCCCAAGTAGGGAAAAGAACGGGTTCTCCCACTTACACAAAAGATGTGAACCTCGGGCTCGCGCAGTTAGCCAGCCCCCAAGCCCCGCTGCTGCTCTCCAAACAGGCCCCTGTAGCACACAGGCCTCGTGCCCGTCTTCTACGTAAGAAGGGGGGGTGAAAAAAAAAGAAAAAAAAAAAAATCTGCAAAAGATCTGAAACTCTATTAGACAGTCACAAGGTGGAGCTGACTTGAAGCATTTTCCGAAGTGGCTCAATCGCTGTCTACGCTGTATAAAAAGGGGAGACACGTTGCCTTTCCTGCCAGACACAGAATGTATCCCAGGTATTCAAAGAGCATCCATATGCTATTTCCCCTTCCACATGCCAATATTTTTGTACTTCTCACCAGCAGCCTGCTAGAACCGACATCTTTCGTAATATTTTTTTAATCTACATGGAATCAACACCTTTTGACACAGTGTGGTGTGCTTAAACCTCAATTTTACCCAAGGCAGGCCAAATAATCACTTGCCTTCAGTAACGTTCTTGCTCTACACAACAATCACACAGCAAGACTACAGGTAGTATATGGAAACGACACATCAGCAAGCAATAATCGAGAAAACTGACATTTGAGAACACACACCAGTTGCCCAGTGTCTATCATGTTATCAAGTGCTTCATAGGAAAGAGGAACAAAGGCTGATCTTTATGGATAAAGACAATCGCTACCTGCTTGAGCAGCAGCACAGCAGAAAGGCAAGAAACACTGGCAAGGGAAGTTATCCGTGCCTGAAGGTGAACACACGCGTGCCAATAACCTGAAATGTCCCTAAATCCTGAAATTAAGGCAACTAGGGAAAACAGGAAGAAAGAGTCCAACCGACTCAATACAGGGCAGGGAAGGAAGAACAGAGATTTCTGATTACACTCACATCTCTACACAGATTCCGGAGAAGAGATTTCTCTACCAAGACTTGCATCACGGCAGACAATTATCACCTCCCACCTTTGACCACACGCGGTTATTTTAGAGCACTTAGGACAAAAAATTTAGTTAGGCTGTCTCAGTGATATTTCCCGTAACTGAACTCGTGCAACAACTCAACTGCACTTCCTTCAATATAGCTGGAAAAATCAAAAGTGTCTATTTGACATATTATCCGTTATTCTTTTCCACATGTTTTACTTCTACACACCCAGATAGGACTTACAGGCTTAGCAAGATGCATGTGCCTAAGCTGCCCTTAACCACAGCTACACCACAGCTATTACGACTGTTTCACAGCTATGATAACACTAAAACACAACTCCCCACTGAAGTCACGGCGAGCACAGGCATCATCTTGGGTAGCTGGTGACGGGATGTTTATTACATCCTACACCTCCACATGCTACACTGAGCATTTTATTTTCACAAGAGCGTTATCACTACCTCGAAGAGCAATATGAAGCACATCAGTGAGGCTGCCCTTTCCCAGCGAAAGGCAAGGAAGCAAATGGTGAGGGATGGGACACACACTAAAATTTAGTGACCACAGTGACATTTCACATTCCTGAAGGAAAACCATTTTGAAAACGGGAAAACAAATTTCTTTAATGAATCATCTTCAGCAGCTCATGAAGCATAACAATGTATCTTTGGAGACTTAGCACAGACACAAGAAATCTGACGGTGCTCAAGTACCCCCGAATGACCAGAGAGAAAATTTCAACTTCAATAATCCTAAAGGTCAGAAGCATTATTAAACATGACAGATGCCCTCACTATTCAACACAAGAGGACATGGCTAAATTTATTCTAACTCCATTTTCTCTTGCTAAACGTAAAGCAGCTAATGTACCATTTAATAATTTTTTTTTCCTAAAAGCTAGAAATAATCTTTTTTTCTCCATATTTTCCAGTTGACACCTAATGATTTATTTAGCAGTCAATTATCTCAGCACCAGGTGTAGGAAACAGCTAGGTTTACTTTGGGCAAGTAGCAGGAAGGAAACAGAAAAGTAAAAAAAAAACAAAAACCAAAAGGTGCTGAAGACTGCACTGCCACGAGAAAGGTAATAACACTAAAAATACGGGCAAGTCGAACATATAGAGGGACATTAATAAATTCTGCGGTTCCTGTATCTACAATCAAGCCATTGCTATTAAATGTGTTCTCATGTACAAATTATTAGTCACACATGTCTCTCTTGATAACACAGCATGGGAAAAGCAATCCTGATTATACACCACAACCATGCATGGGTTGGGTTTTTTTTTTTTCCCCTCGTTTGCTCAATATCTGTTTTCATCCTTGGCTCACAGTCAGATGGGGGGGTGGGGGGCATGTGTGGGTGTTGTTAATGGAATTTGTATCAATTGTGCTTCCTGCTTTCATTTTTATAAAATTAGGAAAAACAACACAATGGCAATTTTGCAAAATGAGCATGGGATTTCACATTCAGTCCTATTTTTGTCCCCCTGCAATTCTTAGAATTCCCTTTTCCATTTTATATAGAAGTTGGCTCTCAAAATAAAACAGCTTTACAATGAATAGGAGCAATTTTCTGATTTGAAACAAGCTGACAAGCATCATCAGCTCACATTAAGGCACTGCCCGCCATGTTATCTCTTTGGGAGCGTACAGAAGCCGTGGTGCGCGCACACACACACACACAGAGAAGCATCTCGCCACAGGCAGCCGTGCAGGATGTTCAAGCGGCTCTGCCGTTAGAGGAAGGGCTTCAGCAGCCACTGCTGGAGCCAGTGAAAGGGCTCACAGAGCCTTTGTTGGGGGTGAATCCTCAATAGCCTCCAAGACAAGCTTGCTTTTTTCACGTGGCGAGAAGCCAGCGAGGAAAATTCCAATTGCTGGCCTTCTGAATGCCAACCGGTCCAAAGACAAACAGGGTAATGACATTAAAGAAAATTTTTAAAGTGGGTTGTTGTGTGTTTTTTGTTTAGTTGGTTTTTGCTGGTTTTTTTTTG
>NW_020799127.1:4786338-4809498 GCF_003259725.1 Athene cunicularia | reverse complement strand
GGGGGGGGGGGGGTGTTAGGGTTTTTTTTTTTTTAAGTTGTAAGATCTGGATTTCAATCGTAAAGATCTGGGCCATATGGAGGGGAACGGAGAAAGAGCCGGAGTTGAGCCCTAAAATACATATATATAGTCTTAAACTTCCAGCTGTTTAATCCTTATTCTTAACAATGCTACCATCTGTTTTAAACCCCCAAATATGAATATTCTCTCCCTTTTCAGAAGACAATGATGCAATTGTGACATAACATTATAGCTCTGTACAGATTAATTCAGTTGCATTGGTGCATTACACTATGAAAGCCACTCAGAAAAACAAAACCCAAAAAAAAAAAAAAAGCAGCCACAAAAATGCTAAACATTCTTTACTTGACAAAATAATGCCACTGATGAAATTACAGATCTCTGCCAGCATCAACCAGAGCTGAATACAGCATCTTCATGCAGCCCTGTGCACTTTGGGAACACAAGATATGCTGGTTTAGCTACTTCAGAATGGATGGTTTCTGCTCCTGCCTTCCGAAGATATACAACAGAATAAAAAGAATGTTGCTCTATTTTTCAACCAAGTTCAGTGAAACTCCAATACCCATAAATCCACAGAGCAGCCTCATTCCTCTTCCTTCAATTCTGAACTCTCATCTGAAAGACATTTCAAATACCTTGCTAATTTAATACGCCAAGAGCGTGCAAATCAACTCTGCACTTGAAGAACAGTCTGCTACTACAAGAATTTTTTATACGTGACAAGACCAAACCCTACTGTGTACCACAGCTTAATATTTGTGTGAAAATTCAAAGTGTCATTTGGGCAAACGTACACAGAAAAAAAAAAAAAAAAATCTAGGGAGAAGCATTGTAAAAAGGAAGGGAATTATCAAAATGGATTCATATGCATCTGGAACAATTTTAATACAAAATGCCCAGCAAATCTCCCTGCACTGCTGACAAATCACCAGCTGAGGTAAATCCCAGATAATGAAACATTGTAAGAAAGGCTCTATTTAATAATTTAGCCCCTGTCAAGGAGTTTGTATTGATTCTTGTTTTCAGCACAGGGAGAGAATGTTATCTTCAGCCTTACGGCTCAATGACAGCATCAGTGAATTTAATCACTGTGCAGCTCCTGCCATGCAATCCTTAAACTGTCACCTCTGATTCTTCATCATTCCTTCCTCCTTCCTTCAAAGCCCCCTATACCCACATTTTCATACTAATCTCCCACCCCACACATACCCCACTATAATCACAGCAGCATTTCAATCTGCTTCCCATTAGACATAAAAGCCAATCTCATTTGCAGGCTAAATTTTTTATTTTAAATAATTCAGCACTCCTTCAAACGTCTCATTCGTCTGTCTCTTATTAGCAAGTCCGCTCCATACCTTAATAGCAAACTTAGTCGTGCTGAAGGCAGGAGTGAGCAATCATGGGACATCAGTTCTAGCAAAGGTTTTGAGTAGAAAGAAAATCTTTCAGCCTTTTCTTGGCTGTAGAAGGGAAGATGAATCTGGAGGAGCAAGAATCTATATTAATCAAGCATTTTTTCCACACCAAAAAGAAAGGTCATGCTGCCTCATAACTGGCCAGGAAAAATGAGCCACAAATTAATTCAGCTGCAGTTCAGGAACAGAACATCAATTCATCTACAAACAGAATGAGGCTTTTAAATACATAAACGCTTGTGGCTACAGAAACCTCACCCAGATATTTGCATTCAAAAAACACTACCTCCTGTAGAAGTGTAGAGAATAACAGATGCAATTTTAACATGTTTGCTAAAATGCAAGGCCATACGCAGGAAGAATGCAAAGGAGAGGAAGCATCCACTGCATCATTTAGAAAAACGGATATTTCTTTTAATTTTTCTTCTCTATTCCAGGTGAGGTGCGATACTTTCCATTTTATAATCCTTTGGATCACAGTAAAATGATCCCACAGGCCCATACAGACAAGGTCATCATACACAGATTTTCTATTACAGGGCACTAGCGGCATTTCACAACTGTCTTTTTATGCACTTCTGCTTTTCCATCCAGACTATAAATTGTTACAAGGCCCTGGGGCAATCCAGCTGTATACTCCATTCAAATCAGGCTTCAAGGAGAAAGCAGCACAGTCAAAATGCTTCAATCAAGTAAACATACAGGCACAAAGGGCAACTGCATCACAATTAATAATGTTTTCTTTTGTACGGCAAATTCACCATTTTTCCGTTTTCAAGTTTCTCTCTGATGCCCAGATTCAAAGTGTAGCCCATTAGCATTTTAAATGCAACAACAAACTAAGTTAAAAATATGATAAATCAGATGCATGCTGCTGAAATCCATTTGCTGCTTGGGTTCTGTTTCTCTCTACAAAAAAAGGAAAACCTTAAAACAGAAATTTGGACTTATCAAACACTGGAAATTCATACCAAGAAAGGCTTAAATGATAGGATTAAAGGGCAGATTTGCAAGATGCATTGTATTTGTATAAGTTGGCTTGTATCGTGGGCAGAGATATCACGTTATTACCAGCAGCTATGTGGGATTTTTTTGGCTGTCAGTTATCACCCCTTGGGTTTGTTGTTGTTCTTGTTTACTTAACTTCTCACTTCGCTTCTACTTGTTATCACAGAAAAAGCACACAAATTTCTTGCATGATAGTTCCACTTTTTCTTTTTGGATGTGTCTTTTTTTTTCCCCTTTCAATTTACAAGTTAAGCTGGAATGGCCTTGGTTTCATTAAATTAATCAGAACTTTACATTCAATACACTCGTAAGTGTAACATTCTGTGACTAGCTACATTTCCAAATCAGTATGCTCTTCACTTGGGATGGAAGTTAAAACTTACTTAAGTTCTGCATTGTGTTTCGTTTCTTTCTCCTAAAACACTAATAATCAGTAATCTTACTTTACTACTGATCTTAGCATACAGATAAACATATTTCCAGTATCTACGGCTCTTTACTACTTTTAATATTTACATTGAGACAAGTAATAAAAGCAGGATACGCATGGTTTTAGATGCATTACGTAATTAACATTCGAAATAAAATTACTACTGTTGCATCATATATTTAAGCCATCAGCTGGTTATTTAAGGTGAGGAGAAAAGTTTAATTGGGATACAACAATCATGTAACCGATACTGTAGGCTTTTGGTTTTTTTTGCTCACAAGCCACTAAAAAGCAGCTGTTAGTGTCTCCCGAGGCAGCAGGTTGCACCACCAAACAGACCTAGAGCTTGGTACAAAAAGCATCCACGTCTGCGCTTCTCTGCACAGAGATAGATGTGTTTGCCTAAATTCCACTGGACTGAAGTGGGATATTCCTGTGGGATTTCTCACCCACACCGTGTCACAGAGCTCCCCCTAAAGCCTGTTTAGTTTATGTAACTGGGGGTGTCTGCGTGTCTATCGGTGTTATAAAATGGTTACCTCACTCAGCATCATGGGCGAGTTCACATTCTCGTTAATGCATCTTCACAAAGGACAGCGCTTGGCCAGCAACAGATAGTGCCTGTCCACAACACCAGGTGTTCAACAGAAAACCATGCAGCACGAGCAGGCAGAGGGGTGATCCTTGGCTTTACAACAGCATGGCTTTCCACACCAAATAACCTGCATCCTTGAGAATCTCTAAAACACCTCGTCACCCCTCTCTGGTAAGCCCACTGAACGCAGATGGCAATTATTCAAGCTAGTTAGTCTTACCTACGTATCCCTATATATCAATCCTGCACACTGCTTAGATGTTTCACACTAGTTATAAGCCATTAGCTGGCACCGTGTAGCCGCCTCCTTGCTCTCCAGCCTGAAGGACTGAAGGAAGCTTCTTTCCAGTTGAGTGGGGTCCTAAATAAAAGAGCATCAAAAGCCATCTCAATGACCACTGTGTGTGAATATTAACCGAATTTCTGCATATTAATTGGATTTTCTCATACAAGTCAGTCATCTAAGTTTTAATCATCTATTTTCATCATCTGGAAGTAATCACAATCAACATGTTAATTAAGATAAAGAGAATGGACTGAATTTTAGGACTTATCCATTAACAAAGAGATAAAGAGAAACTTCACTGTTTATAATACAGTGATTATAATGCAAAGAATCTGTCAAAGTTTAAAATACAATATAAAACCATGAAACACTCTTTAATAAAAAAACTATAGCTATGATTTTATAGCCTCAGTCTGATGAGAATCCAAATCTGTTTCTTTAAATAGTCTGATCCAAAAATAAATTGAAAACTTCAATTTTTAAAACAAAGCTGCCTGAAATTAGAAAAGGAAAGAAGGACTTGTTTTATTGTGGGGAGGAACAGGAGGCTGAATGGAACAAAGCAACTAAGAGTAAAGGTGTGCAAAAGAGAAACAAGGTTGTCTGAGCAGACCCGTAGCTATTTCTTCAAGAAATTCTAGATACTATTCTTCCACCAGAAACTCAGAACAAGGAGATCAAAGTGATTTTGACCAGGTTTGATTTATTCTTAGCAGGGCTTAGACTTCAATTCGGAGACTGCAATAACAGGATAAGTAACCAAAGTCAGGCTTACTTCTGAAGGACGACGTGAAATGAGTGAAGATAGTATCAATTCTGGAGAATCAGCATTTGGGGGAAATGAGCCAACATTTGATTCCCAGCTACTTATTTCAGAACTATTAAAGTTCAAAACTTCAGGTCTGCAGACAATTCATCCCTCTTCACTGTCAGCTAAAAATATGACTTGTTCTTCATTATCCTGCTGTGTATGCTTTGATCAATGTATTTGTAGCACCAAAGAATATTTAAGAAATACTTTGTGAAGTCTGTAGACTTTTAAGATTTTTCACTCACGCCAAATTAAAGAGAAGAAAAAGTATTCTTCCATAATTTTGTGATGACTAGAAAATTTGTATTTATGACAGCAGTGTGCTGCTGTTGAAACACCTGCACTGTTAGAAATGCAGTGGTACTACTACAGAATTAAGTTAAAAGCAGTGGACTGATGTACAGAATGCATCTCTCAATATAAATAAGCCTAACATGTTCTCACGGAAAGGAAAAAATAATCAGAAAGACTTATGTAATTTAAAACCTGAGATGTAAGAATCTTCTAAAACAAACAGACAAAAAAAATCAACAGTAAAAAACCCTGAATTAAATGGTAATGGAACCCAGTTTTGTTATTCTACCAAACACCATTTTCTTCCTTCTCCGTTGTTCAACACTCGGGTTATGCCGATGTAGTATTAAAGCCGCATTACTGTGCCCTTTTATAAGCTTCATCCACGTATTCCAGCTCTCCAATTATATTTTGCTGTTTCTTATTAAAAAATAATATTTTTAAAGTAACTGACATTGTAGAGTGGATAACAGAGGTAAAGAAGTGTTTCCAAGGAACAAAACAAGGCTAGAAAAGTTACTTTGAAGCTAATCATAACCCTTCCATAATCCAGATCTACAGAAGACCACTTAAACCCAAACGCTTGTCCAGCTGCCCTGACGTGCTCCTGCTTGGAAGGAGGGTCAACACAACCTACAAAGTAACTGAGAGCTAATATTTAGCACCACCAATGAAAAAGAAGGAACTGATAACCAATAAAGACATGTAAGGCAATAAACCAAAACCAGATGTAAGCACTGCTTCATCACAATTTGTTCCTAATCAAAGTCCATAAGGATAATCTGGTCTTGAATCCTGAAAGAGGATAGCATTAGTCCGGTGCAAAATGAAGTAGTACTGAAGAGAGGTTAAAAAGAAAATGTTCCAGGTCGCAAACAACATGAGATAACACAATCAGTAGGGGAAAAAAAATAAAATAAAAAATCTAGTAATTTGGCTTGGGGTTAGACAACTCATACTCTTCTAATAGGCTACGGCAATTTCAGTTATAAAACATATTAAGTTCAATAACTCAAAACTGGTGAACTGAATAAGGAAAGCATTTATGGCATATTGCACCCTTCTGCGTGACCCACCACCCCATCATTTCCTTTAAGAGGAGGAAAAAGTACCTGTACTTGTAACAGTCAGCATTCAAAAGTACAGTCAACATGTCAGTGTTTGAGGGCAGAAATAAGACAGCAGATTGGCAAAGAACTTGCTCCACAATGTTCAAGCAAAACAAGGTTCACCAGAAACACTTTCCATTCCTATCTTTCAATTATTTTCCACCAATTCCTGCCATCTGCCTTCAAAGGAAGTAGGTTAACTAACCAAGTTACTATCCACTGCTGCAGAAACCAAGCTTTCTACTAAAAAAAATATATATTGTTAAGCTCAGGTTTATTAATGAAAATGCACACGTTCTTAACACTTGAGAGTTCTGGTGTTATCAGTGGACAGCATCTGTACTAAATGTACTTAATATTTCCAGAAAGAAATTTAAATTACATCGTAATCACTGCTATCTTAATAATAGTTAAGAAAAAAAAGCTGATTAGTGAAGACATCTGGTATAGTAAAAAGTTAACATCATGCCACTATTTGGAAACCTGTGGGGTTTTTTGTTTTTTGTTTTTTTAATCCAGCACCTCTATTATTGCACTGTATTAGATCTGTGCATCTCCAAAATTTAGTAGATCTCTGCACAGAGAAAGCTTTGCCAACTAGATCTGGTTCAGATCAGGCTACAAGGGGGTTGGCAGCACTATTTTGCCTTAAAGACCCATCACCGGTACCTTTATGCTAAATTCTGCTGACTGCCTTCAGGCAGGTTTATAGATTTCCGATAAAATACCTTACAAACATAGTTAAGATGGTTTGTCAAAGGACTATCAATTGCCAGTAAAAAGCTCACTGTGCCTGTCTGACAGAGTGTCTGATAGATACTGGTAATCCATTCCAGAGTCTGTCACACAGAATGAATGCAAAAGAGTAAGTCTGACAATATTAATGCCATAACTAAAATCCTTCAATTTAGCAAACCTCAGTTAGTGACCACTAAAGATATAGAAATAGCAGCAAAATTCTTAATTATGCCAAGACGAAAGAGATAAGACAAAAGCTGAAAAATATGACCTAATAAAAAAAAAAAAACAAAAAACAAACCCAAACCTTTTTTCAATGGTATAAGGAAGCCTCTGATTCAATGGATAAACTGGACCAACACTGCACATCTGATTTGTTGAAAAACAGAGAGAAAGAAGAATATCTGCATGTTTTTCCTGCTATCCCTTCCTTCATCCATCCTGAAGTCTTACCAACCTTTGAAGCTAGAAGGCTCCTCCAACAGGCAGCTGGTTTTTGAACCCAGCACTCAGATCTCAGCATGCAGCCAGCAGCTGAAATATATAAGTGAGTTTTCATTCACTCCCAGGTTCTGCATACCATCCATCTGCTTTTTTTAAGCAAAGTTCAGACAGATGAAAATAACAGAAGAGATCCAAGACACCGTGCCTTAAAAATACTCACTGTTGCCTCAGTCATGATTTCCAACCCTTTGCTTGGGTTCTCAACAAGCACCTTGGATTCTAAAAATAATATTACACTATAAAGACCTTGTGTGTCCATTTAGAAGGTGTTTTACACATCAATTTTGTGGCAAGGCGAAGTCAAAGCAAGTCTATTCATACTTGCTCTGGCATCTTCCACTGACAAAAGAGACATAAACAAGAACTTCCTTAAAGACACAATAGTTTTTTTTCCCCCCTGTGGTACCCTTCACATCACACATCATTCTGTACCAGCAAGAAAAGTGAATTTGAAACATTTCTTCAAAATTCACCATTACAATGAGTTGCTCAGCTCTGCAGTAATTTAAAACCAGAACACAACGCTGGAGCAAAACATCAGGGAACTTAAGCTGCCACAAGCTACTCAAGTATCTTGCATTCATATTTACCATACCACTGCCAGTAAAAACAACCCTTCCCCTATTTGTACAAACTCAACTTTAAAGACAAGCAACTTAGTCACAAGATTAGCAGACCGGGCAATACACTTGGAAACTCCTGGCTTTGTTCCTCTGGCTGCTGAGTACTCTCCTGTCAACTGAATTCAATGGAAGACATGAATGCTCAGTACGTCTGCAAGCAATCCTTCTGAAATTACTCAACATGAACATTTGGAGCAAGACAAAAGATTTCCCAAACCCGTTCTAAGCCTACAAAAGCATTAAAATAAATCTGAAGTCAAAGGCAGAACAGAACTGAGCAGTAAAGTGTTAGAACCAAAGCTCTAACAACACGAGTTTAGTTACACACAAAACGACAAGGCAGCAGACCTTATAAAAGCCACTGCAACATTACAAGTTCATCTGCTCACAAGCTGCAAGCAACCCCACTGTAGTCTTCATGCTTTTAAGCCATAAATAGCTTTCCAAGAAGAAAAAATTATTCCTGTGCTTTCTCACTACGAACGTTCTCCACATGTCATTAGTGAGAAAGTGAAACTTGTTAGCTGCCCAACAAATCAAGTTACCACTTGCATTTACGGTTATGGGAGAAAGGAAAGTTAAGAAGCATTCATATTTAAGACTAACAAATAACTGGTTTCATCTCCAAACCTTACTGAACATCTTTGCGTACCAGAACACATTTAAAAAAAATAAAAATAAAAATAAAAATAAAACCAAAAAACCTACCAGAACTGTGGACATCAGACACAGGGGTCAGGACAGGGGGAATATCATTAGATTAACACAGTTCCTAAGTATCATAGAGAATGAGGCACAACAAAAACTATGACATTTGACCAAGAACTGCGTGTGCATTTTCCTTCTCAACACCAAGTGCGTTACACCAAGTAGATGCTAAATAGCAGGTTTGAACTACAGATGGTTTTCCAAAGTCCTGACTAGCACTAGAGAGTAGAAAAGGACAAGCAATAAAGGAGCAGGTGAAGTCCCTTCTGTCATCATCCTTATTCCCTAGCAGTGTTCTGTGAGGCTCCCACAGGTTTCAAATCAACACTTTTTCAAAGCTGTTTCCCAGCTGCAGGAACAGTCAGTGCATTTCTTAAAAGCATGCCAAGTTCACACAGCAGAGCAGTACTCCACTCCTCTGGTGCTGGTATTATTTAACCCTCTCCCCAAGAACGTATGAGACTATCAGCAGATTATTGGAAGTGATTTTGAAGGACGATATTAATCTTTGTGAAACCCATGTTATGGAAGTAGTGAAGCAATGCCAGACCCAAAAGGACGTGACGATTAAAGTGCCACTTCTTGTTGCTAGTTTTCCTAAGACACAACACATCACACTTGATCGTATTTTACTTCTCAATTCCACAAAGTTATTTACACGAATCCCAGAAAGCCTGAAGGAATCCAGTACCACAGAAACAGTAAAGACAAAAGAGGATGTGTGTTACCCATGACAGTTTCTAACGTACTTAAGCTGCATTGATCAAATCACTTAACTTATTCCCACAATGCCAGCCCTGATGCAGCATTACATTTTTTGATTCAGGAGAGAGAAAGACCTAGAAAGCTAACTGTGCTCCTCCCATTGCCCCCAAAGCTTGGGAACCAAATCTTCTGCTCTTCCTCCCAACCTCAACTTATCTTCATACAAGAACTAACCCAAGTCACAAAGGGAATGACCAAGCTCTGCAGCATCACAGCTCTGCTTCACGTGAAGCAACATAGAGCAACAAAACACAGGGTGGCAACAGATTACAAAGAAATGAGCAGTAGGTAAAACTTCATCACTAGGACTTTATGGGCATTGGTGAAGCACAGTTGTTCTTCAGGAAAGCAAAAGAGCTGTTCCTCTTGTGTAATTTTTAGTAGAACTGATTCATCTTAATGTCAAGGGAAACCTGGAAGTATAAGCTAACGCAACAAAGTACACTCTTTTACCTGCCACAATTGCTGAACTGTGAAGAGCAGGCACAGGAAAACATTTACTGGTTTCTCCAGTCACAAGATCTAGGCACCAGAATACAAAGCTGCTCTGAAATCATTTGAAACATCTGCTTCTAGAGTAGTATGACTTCATCAAGTTATAAGTAATCTCAGCCCATTTTCCACGCTGGTATTTATTAAAGTGAAGCAGGCAAGAGCGTTGTTTGTAACACAGCTTGAGTAACATGAAAGGGAGTAAAGCCCATTTTTTACTGAACACACCACTACTTCAGTATTGGCTTCTACTTTCTTTGCCTCCTGCCATCTGTCTGTCAAGTGAAGGAAGCTTGAACATTTTACTAGGAGAAACTGCCAGACCTTATAGAAACAGTTTCTAGTTCTGCAGTAAACACAAAATCATTTCTAATTATGATTTAAGATCTTACTGGAAAAAGCAAGTTGAACCTCAGTTTACTTCAAGAATGACACTGAAGGTACTCTAGCCTCAGCCCCAGAATGACCCTCAGTACCTCCTACTCTGCAGGACAGGGTACATGAGACAGTAAATGCTTCCTGACACACATTTTTAGCTCCCTCTTTGTAAAAAATGCAAGCTTACATTCTTTGTTTTACTCAGTAAAACACCACCATCAACTCCTAAGCCTGAGCTGCACATAGAACAACAGGAAGTATGGAATAAGACTCGTACACTCAGCCAAAAACTTTTAGTTTGTGACAACCAACATGATAATGTACTTAATTAGTAGGCAACATTTCAAAGCTGTTGACTTTAACTTCCTTGCTTCACTTGACATATTTAGCTGAAGGCAAAACAAGACTGCTTTCCTGTTGGTATCTCACACTAGAAGATAAATCAAGTGTCCTTTCCACTATACATCTTGCCTTTCCCTCAACAGTAAAATCAACAGTGACACACTGAAGATTCATTTTTGCTAGTATAATCAGCATCAAGGGGGTGGGGGTTTTGTCATTTTTACAAGTTGCTTTTCTGCATGATGTCAGTAAGAAAAAAAAAAAAGTCTAACAGAAATTAAAGAACTCAGAGTAGGCAAAAGTAAACATAACCCAATGATACCATTTCCATGTGAAAAAACATGCAAAACTACCAGCAACCCTGATGTCATATCCTTTGCACGTTGAAAACACAAGAAAAGAGAAACTACTCCAAAAAAAATTTAGAGGTACTAAAACATACTGCAATACACTTGCCACGTAGCTTTGCAAGCAGCTTTAATGTGTTGTACAAGACCAATGCTGACAACAGAAGCTTCAGCTTTTGTTGTCAATATCCTGAGCAATTAATGCAACTCAGCAGGAACTTATTCCCCAGAATGGCAACTATCACATTGTAATTCTGGTCAGACACAAAAGCACCTGCTATGTGCAAGAGTAGTACAACTGTGGCTTAACCCATTGCTAGAACCTGTTAAGTACAAATCCAACGACTCCTTTAAAATAAAGAAAAAAAAAAAAAAAAAAAAAAAAAAAGGGGGGGTGCCAAGCACTACTATGGACATCAATATTAAAGAAAGCCTACACATTCTCCTTCACTGTGGTCTCACAAAAGAAACTTGAAATGAGTGAAATGGAAGAATCGAGTAAGAAAGTTTGGAAAAGGAAAATATATTTTGATAGCAACAAGCAGTGGGTGATCTACATCTGCACTGATAAGGACAGTGTATTACACCCTCAGAACTTCTGTAAACCACCAACAGCAAGATGATCCACAGCAACAGGTACCTTTTCCAAACATCCTGCTGACACTACTCAAAGCACTACAAAGTGCAAAACCGGAACAGGTGCCCTTTGTGTTGAACGGGCAGCAGCCTCCAGCTCTGCACTGCGTAAGCAGCAAGTGGTTTTCTGCACAGCTACAACACACTGGGAAGGAACGTGTTTACCTGTTAAGTGTACAAAATCAGATAAAAAAAAAAAAAAAAAGAGGTAAATCACACCTCCAACTAATTTGTTCTTGCACAAGTCCCCCGCTTTTCACTTTTAAAGAATTAAGTGCTAAAGGATTCTTAAACGTTATTTTGTATTTTTCCAAATCCAACTCCCTACATTGGACTAGTCCCTTTTTGCATCCTCAACCATGAGTCCCCCGCTCAGCCAAGATACACAGGCTACCACGACTCAGCCCACGTGCTGCCATTTACACAGCTGTGCTGTATAAAGCTAAAGGCACAGCCAAATATAACTTCCCAGGAAAAAACTGAACTTACTGAGCCACAATTTCCCTAACCCACTCAACTCAAAGTTCATATTTTTGTGGATTACAAAACCTTAAAATGATGTAGATCACAATTTGAACTCTATAGCCCTGTTCACTAAGTCTGTATCAAGGATAGATCACTGTCCTAGTAACAAAACAGCCACTATTTCAGAAGCTAAAGATCTACTCGGAGCAAGGAACTACAGGAAGAGATAGACTAAGAACTATTGCCATCTCACTGGAGAATGGGACAGGGAAAAGGAGGAGATGTGAAAATTTTCCTTACCAGTTTGAAGTCTTGAATGCTGCAGATGAAATACGGGGTATTCGGCCGGCGACTTTCAATATATACGCAATCTTTAAGAAAAACAAGATTTTAAAATAATGGAAATTAACTTCTGTACCTCCAAGAAAGAACATAAAAACAGGATAATTTAAAAAACAGCTTAAGCTTAGGAAGAGCCACCATTTCATTTGCATAACATGTAATTTATTCCAAGTGTGATCTAAAAATAGAAACTAGATGCTTTATGATGATAAATAAGGGAATTAACTGCATAAAAATTAACTTTGGTTTGAATAGACATTTTGCTAGGAAAACAAAAGGAAGTGGTAGAAGACCATATTCTGAATTTAGTTAATAAAAATGATCAGGTCACAACCTATGAACCAGATCGAAATAAGACAGGAAACTAATCAGATCTGGTGTGGTTAGCTTGCTATTAAGAACCTAGCACTAACATATTTTCTCATCTAATTGTGAAGAAAACCAGGGCAACCAATCATAGATGAAATTCAGCAGACTAAATTAGATTTACCTGGGGGAAGGACTGGGCTTTCTCAAATTACATTTGACATGACAGAAACTGAGTAATTATTTTTGTTTGCTTTTGACAGCTGGACTGTACAAGGTTGCTGTAAAATAAGGTCTGTTGTATTAAAAACAGTCTTGGCAATAACCACAAGAGTAGTGCCTCAGAATAAAATTACAGCAAGGATGGGAAAGTAGTGCCTGATTAATGATAATGACCTTAGAAATCCGAAAACTCACCCACAGCTTGCTAGAAAGCAAACATGCTACTCCCAAAGCCAAACAAATATTTAAAGGACAGTCACTGTGTTCTCCTTTTAGATTCAGACAAGTAACCGCTATTCAAAAGACAGAAGACACAAAGAACACCAGCTATTCTACGAATGAATCGCCATGAACCTTTTTATATTTCCACAAAAAAATTCGGATGTCTTAGAGAGTTTTAAGCCATTTCAAAACACAACTAATGGCCTGCTTCACCTCTTGTAAAATCTAAAATTTATTGGACATTTTCTAGTTCTTACACTCCACAAATAGCATTCTGAAGGAGGCACTGTCACTATTTCTAGCAATAAACACTACATGTTTATAGCCTCTTCCTCGTGAAAGAAAAAAGAAACCTTTCATTAATAACTTGAAACCCAACCTGTACTCAGGAATTCTCCCACTCCTGAGAGTTAGCCCAAAGATGAATTTAAAAGAAACTTAGCAGCTGTTCAGCAGGACTACCTCAGGACCATCAGAAGTGCAGAAAGTCTTCGTAGATGCATCAACCAAGCTGGAAAAAGGCCAGGCATTTCAAATCTATGACACCTCAGTGATATATGCCAGAATTACAGTTGTGCACCTGTTTATAAACCAGGCTTCTTTACCACACCATTCTCCATCCATCCATCTCAAACTGCGTCGTTAATCGCTTCGCAACAGCATTTGATAAAGTCAAATGAGCTTGACAAAAGAGATTTCTTTTTTTAAACTGAAAAATCTATTGCTTATTTTGTAGTAAGAGTCAAAGACACAGGATAAGAATCTGGAATAAGCTGAAATCATAATTTTATCAGCACCTGTGAAGCTGCTCTCCAAGGGTACAGAAGAAATGTAATTATAGCAGAGTTGTGTCCACATTCCCCCTAGAAGAGACTCAAGTTGTAACAACGCAAAGCCTGAGTGTTCTGAACCAGAATTTGGCACGTAAATTCCAAACCAAGCAGTTCTCCTGATAGTTTCTGTATTAACTAGATGTTGTTTAACTTACACAAATTAACTGAAATCTTCGAGAATTTCTGTTGCTGTAGTAACTTTTGATCATTCTTTACAAAAGCATCCACAAAAACAGCACTGAAATTAATTCACAATTTCTCAGGCCACAAGTTCCAAAAATCCTTTTTTTCATGAGAAGCACCTTCCCTACACTTGCTGTCAGTTATAGCCCCATGAGAGTACTGGCCTCTTTTGAGAACTTCTGCACAGCTCTTTTCAGCATAAAAAGGCCCACAAAAGTAGGAATTCCACTTCAAGTACAGCTGGCAACTCTTTACCAGGTGTCCACCTGATGTAAACCCCAACTAAATTGAGAAATAATAACAAAGAGAATAAGGATAATGGAATCAACTAAAGAGTGAAACAATCAGCAGTGGGAAGGCAGGTGTTTAAGAGATGTTTTCGTGCTATTAATGCATAAATAAAGTTTTAGAGCAAAGAACTCTAAATTTTAAAGCAAGGCAAAAGGTAACAGTGAGAAAGAGTTAACTCATATATTGGATTTATGTTGAACTCTTAATACCACTTGAGCATTAGAGCAGAGGAGGAGACACGGTCAGGAGTACAATCTCTCAAAAATGCTTGTGCTAACCAAGCATTTACTAAATATAGTCATTTGCCTTAGTGATGATGGCATCACAAAAAACCTTGCTAAAGATATAGATAACTATGTAGCCTTACTAAGTAGTATCGCTTTGAAGTTTCCTGATGCATATTTTCACTGTCTATAACGTGACAAATTTAATGTCTTGCACCAGGAGTCTCAAGAGAAACAGAAGTTTCATGGATGTAAAATGCACTGAAATCTTGGGGATTTTTTTCCTTTTTTTAATAAGAAAATAACAATAAACAGTTTTGTACGACAACTCCAGTATCTCTGTAGAATCACAAAGGATTATGCCCAGTTATTTCAAGCACAACTTGCCTTTCCCAAACAACTATTTTCAAAGGGTTTATTTCCTAGCCAGGTAGTAGCAGCTGTTGCAACAGCACACATGTGTACATTTTAAAAGCTTCAAGTACTAGATATGCAATCAACTACCAACACCATAACAACAGTAACCTGTTTTACTTATAACTCACACTTACATACCACTTTTTATCCAGAATCCTGAAACACCCCCCCCGGAGCCGTTAAATCAGTCTCTCCTGGGAGGTAAGCGTCTGAACTACCTTGCACCAAACGCATCCTCCTGGCCTCTTTGCAGTGACACAGCACCATTCAATCCAGTTTACTCAGTAGCTGTAGCAATTTAACTGTATCAAAGTATTCCTGCGCTGTTCTGTTATCCCAGACTTCCTTGACTAATCATTCCATTTAGACAGTTCTCTACGCACTCAAACCCAACTGCTCAGTATCCCAGGTGAATCAGCCATTTACATGATGTTCCACCACGCATTTGCAGGAAATTTGTCAGGATTCACTGGGGAACGAGTATAAAAAGATTTCCAATACAGAAAACACCACAACTTCTACAATTTTTTTTTTTCCCCCCTTAACACCTCAGTTTTGCAAAGCTCATTTTCAGAGTGTTATCAAACAGCGCATAAAATAAACAGCTAAGCATCCCTCTGAAATGGCCGACGCAAAAGTAAGAGAATCTGGCATCTCCTATGGATAAAGCAAACATGTTGACTCACTAGTACACTGCATTTAAGGAAGGCACCACTGGCTGCCAGCCAAGATTTAAAACAAAGATGACATCCAGTTAAAATGTCTCCAAAGCAATAGAGGCCATACAGATAAGAAAACAAGTTAATCCAGGTGCAAAGCAACATCACGAACACTACAAACTGGAAAAACGCCAAAAAGGAGAACATTTATGAATGCATTCACATTAGCCACTCAAAACTCACCATAAAGAGCAATTACTTTCATTTACCAGAAATCCAAAATACAAATACATTATTTTGAAGAATAGCTTCAATTGTGGACCCAAAGAGAAACCATGTATCATTTTTCTAACGCAACAAATCTGCATAACAACTTATTATGTCCATGAAAAATACACAATAGACCCTCTTCATCCACAGCACACTGCAATGTGCTATTGCATCCTTTTTTTTTTCCCCACTGCTCACATACTTGAGAAACATTTTCAGTTCTATGAGACTGCATAGAACTTCTGCACAGGCTTGACAACTTCAGTTAATTCTCACCACTATCGCTCAAGCTGCTTGGTGTCCAAGCATCTATTGCCACTTTGTGACAGCTACAAAGATGTCATGAAGAAACTGCTAAAATACTTCGAATCACAAAATAAAGATGCTCCTTATACAGACAAGTTCACTTATTTCTGGATTCTTTTACTGATCAGCAGGTTTATATAGATTCAGTGACGTGTATATATAAATTCAGTGACATGTGGTCTCTTCACACTAAATCTAAGTCTGAAGCCTGAGGCTCTTTGTCCGCCCAAAATACAGTGAACCCACATGCACTCTCCCTTCAGACACATGAAAGAAATTCTGGTCAGTTATTTCAACATCTATTAGACTAGAAAGGAACTCAGAGTACAGTTACGTTTCCAACATCTATTTGCTCCTGCAATATTAATATTCATTTCTACTAACCTTAAGGTTCAATCCTTTCCAGTCAAAAAGGCCAACCAAAAAAAAGAACAAACCTCAAACCGACTAGAAGTTTCCTAATTTAAACATGTCATTAGTTGAATGACCATTAGTTGAATGATACGGTACCATGTCCACTCAAGTTGCTCTATGGTGATACACAATTCCCAGCCCCTTGATTTTCAAAGAAATATTATCCAATACTGAAAATGTAATTCATCTCACTGCATGGAATTATGGACTGAGTGGCCCATAATTATAATTAAAGTCACTCCTCTTTATGTCTACTCATCCAAGCTGGGAAAGTCACTAGTTTGTCGTCTCCAAGTGCACTACATAAGATAGTGGTCATGGTTGCAGCTACCAACACTCGGCAGCTTGAGGGCAATACAGGTTTGCACAGAAACCTGAACAAGGTAAACCCCCTCCCAAAACAAAATACAACTCAGAACGCCAACACACACTCCTGAACACCACTACCCTGGCTCCACATCCAGCGCTTACTCTTCACTGCTCCATGACAACCTTTATCCCAACCCCAGATGACTAAATTCCAGTCTCACAGGAGGCCTTGGCCTAAACATACACAAGTTAATCCCACTATGCACAGTTCATCACCTTCTTTCACTTACCTTCTCCCTGTTCCATCTTTAACTTGAAAGGTACTGATAACCTTAAAGTACTTTTTTTAGCGTGTATTCTGCTCACCTCTAAATCCATCAAGTCTCCTTCCCTTTCCAGTCATCTTCTGTTCTAGTCCTTAATACACCTCCATCAACAACTACATTCTGTATTGCCTGCTCTGTCATCTGCAAAGATCCCTTGAAAACTGAATTTAAAGATGTGTTTTGTTATGCAAAGCTCATGACCCCCTTTATAGACAGAATCATACCACTAATAGAAACTGAAAGGAGATGCCTGATTGCATTGACTCAGTGAAAAATAAGTAAAACAACAAAGAAATTACTGTGAAGTAAGCTATAAGATGAAATACAGCAAACGAGAACTATTGCTCTGAACATCCTTATACACTTACCAAAGTATAATTTGATCTCTTTCACTGAAGGATAGTCATCCATCCTCACATCATCCTGCATTTATTAGTAAATAAGAGCAAGCATGAAGTAAGCCACACAGGAAACGGTTGTGCTACAAATTCACTGTCTTTCTTCACAGCAAGAGATAACATTCATGTGTCAACTTCCAAGGGCCACCTCAGAGAAGTTAACCATCTCATCTGTTACACCAGTTTGCTGTTGAGAAACCAAACCCAACAGGAAAAAAAAAAAAATAAATACAAGGGCTTTTCATAACCTTTGCCACTACAATGGCAAAATAAAGAAATCTTAAGTTCCCTGAACAGTTAGTGGGATTCACTGCCTGTCTCCAACCATGAGTGCATTTGCTTACTTTCCTATTTCATGTAAAATGTCCCACTGGAGATGAAGTATTTCTACGACACATGGTAGAGAGTCATTATGCCTTTGGGCTTGTGATATTCACCAGATGTGCCCTAGTTCTGAAGGGTTACATTAATATTCCCACACTAAAAGCTGCTTTTAAAATTAGAGCTTCAATACATCCACTTAAAGATCTTTTAGAAAAAAAACCAACCACCTCACTTTTCCAAACGCATGAACCTTTATCAGCTTAAACGCTGCAGTTTATGTAGTAACCATCTTCACAATTAGAATCCTTTTATGTTTTACCTAATGAGTCAACACTTGCATCATCCAAGAAACAAAGCCTTAGGCTCCCTGCACAGCACGGCACTTCCACAGGAAAGATATTCCTTGAAAGCCATTGTCAAGGAATTGCCTATAACCCCCACCATCGTATTTCAACAAACTCAGACCTCACAGAGAAGCCATAAGCAACCAGAGTTCCTATATACCAGGCATTTCCCAGTTTTGACATCCCAGTATCTTACTGGATTACACTTTCTCTCCCTCATTTTGCTTTCCTTCAGATATTCTGTATTAGAGATGCTGAAAAACGATGCACCAGATGTGTAAAAACACAAACCACTCAATTTAGGTACAATTTAGGGGAGTTTGTTGAACACCAAGGTTGAATAGTTCATACACCACCTCTTACACTGTCACAACCAACCTGATGAATCATCAGGCTCATGTAATTGTAGATTATTTATTACCATATAATAAACATACTCTATACTCAACCATTCAGTGCGCTGAAAACCATACTTGAGATACACTTATCCCTGCAGCATACGCGTACACTCCTGTTACACATCCACCACTTCAACTTAGAGCACTCATGCCACCACTCTCCTTGAGTCTACAGATTCAGTTGTACCACGGTCAAAAAATGGCTCTGAGAAACTGTAAAACAAACAGTGTCCAGGCAAGTCCTGCAAAACATATTTGTTTCACCAGAACCATCCTGGATTTTTTTTTTTTTTAATCTGTTTATCAAGATATACCCCAGTTCTTCGGAGACAATTTTATTTACAGACTTTACAAAGTCATATATAAGGACTTGAGAGGGAAGGTGGGAGGCACTATAGGGGTGTGTGTGTATATATATATATTTGTATATATCCTGAACACAAGTTGTGGGATAGGCAAGTAATTAAAGGATATTTACATCCCAGAATTAAAGGATATTTACATTCCTCCATTCTGCTGTCTAAAATTAAAAGACTTAGTTGTCCTAGTACCCTCTGCCAACCAGTGAAGAAGCACCATCAGAGAATTCTGAACTGTTCTCCGAAAATTCCTCTGCCCAAGTCAAAATTAGTGGGAACCCTAAGCAGCAGGGCTCTGAATCGCAATGTCTCACATACTTAAAGTTAAATGCCACAATCTTTCACCACCACCCACCAAGAACAATTTAAATACAATTAGGAGCCCAATATTAGCAGTTCCAGAGCATTAATAACCAAGTGGTACCTTCCAAAGGATCAGAAAAATAATTTGCAACATTGAGTGAATTCTAAACCCTTGAAATCTGAATTGGCCTGAATTCCAAACACAGGAAAATTACCAAACCTTTGAAAACAAAGGTCAATAATGAAAACAGACCTGTAACTACAGCAATAGATTTGGCATGAGGGTTTAGTAACAAACGTAGAAACACAGGGAGGAATGCATTGGGAATGATAAACGCATGGTTTTAACTAGAAAAATATTACCACTGACAGGTAGGGAGCTATACAGTTGCCTCTCTTCCCCCCATATGGCTGACAACAAACAAATTGCTAGTCTGATCTTTTAGTGTCACTTCCTGCTGAGCAGATTTCAAGCAACACTGCTGGCTCCTTGTCAGAAAACAATGTGCTAGAGCCCTGTTCTGCAATAAATGGTTCAACCAATTTACTGTGTTCATTTGAAACTCACAGGAGTATTCCCAATGCCTGGACTATAGTTCTTATTTGGCAAATGATTTTATTATAAACTGGTATCATAGCGAATCCATTTTCTTTAAGGGGTTTTGCTGCTGTTTAATGGACTGTCAGCATAATTTAGATTTCATCTATTTAAACTCATTCAAGCCTGGCTCCTGATTGTACAATAAATGGAACATATTTCTATTCAACAGAATTAATGACAGCTAATTGTAGTCTGCAGTTCCCAATTTTATAAAAGCAACTGTTCTGCAGTTCAGGCACCCAGCTACATGATTTCCCACACCAATTATTTCCCTGCACTTTTCATGCATGTCCACAGCACTACACAGTTCTGCTTGCAAGATGCATTCAGACACATTTTGTTAACAATTCTGACACAAAGCAAACATTTTTCTTACAGAAACAGTGTTACCAAAAAACACCACACTGAAAACAAGGGCATCATAGATGCCCAGCCACTAACTCATGCTAGGGTATCCTCCTATCTTAGAATTGTTTTTCAATTAAACACATGAAAAAGGAGGAGGGGTGGGAATAAGAGTTCAGGCCACTGAAAAGAATTAATTAAATAACCAGTTTAAGAGCTCCTTCATTAGCAGCAGATAAGCTTTACTGCATGCATGTCATTTTAAAAGTCTTTTCTGATCTTTTAAGGTCACAGCAAACTTTTGCTGGAGGTGCAACATTTGGTCCCAACACTGATATTTTACAGAATTCTACACAGCCGCTCGTCTCTCAAACCTGAGCTGGATGCATTTCAGTAGCTCTTCAAGGACACTCATTTCTCAGGTACCATGGAAGACACAAAAGGTGAGCAGCACCACAAGTGTACCGCGTTGCTACATAATCTCACTTTTTAGATATCTTTGAGGTTTTTTCCTGTTAAAAAAAAAAAATCCTCAAAATGCAAATTACACCACACTTGAACGATGACTACAGACAATTTCTAAGCCTTTCGACGCAAGTATTACTAATAAGCCTTAAAAAAACATCAGAAGTTGTCACAGTCTACACGAAACCAACTGAACAATCGCCACAATGTCTTCAAACAGTGCCCACGATTGGCCAATACACACAAAAATCTGAAGAGATCCCGTATGTCTGGAGATACAGAACCCTTTTTGTCACGAACTTTCCATTCACTTGTGTTTCCCAAGTTTTGGTAATGAGTCAGTGGTGACATTAGAAGAAATCAACAGTATACAGCTGGCCCACGAAGCTGTACTTCATGTGAAAACCGGCATCTTTAGATGGCTTTGAGTTTAAGAAGTTCTTCTATTGGACCGTGCATAATTGTAACTCCGTGCTCTAGCAGGCAAAACAAGCACACCAAGAGGACTTGGAAGAGAAGACTCTTTTATTCCCAAGCCCACTACAAACACCAAATGGTTGCTTAATTTCTCTCCCTTAGCTACGCTTTTGATAATTAAAGTGCAACACACTACAATACCTCATCAAAATATGGATGGGCTTTATTTGTGTAGCCCTCAACTAGAAAAAAAAATTACAGCCATTACTATTTCCGTAGTAATTTGCCCATCACTTCATTTTCCCAACTAGACAAATGGGTAGAGAGTAATCCATTTTGGTGCAGCCCTAAACAGAAACACATGTTCAGAAGGGGAAAACTGTGTCACTTGAGTGAGGATGATTTTCACAGAATACTGTATTTCAAATACTGCAGTCTGTTGCCTTAAAGCCAGCTGTGATGCAAATACAAACGCTCCCATCAAGTCAGAGTATGTGATATTTGCTCTGTTGACTGCTAACCTGATATTAACCTCTCTGCAGACACCTAGCAGCACTGAAAAAGCACCTGTATTTTTTTTTTTAAATCTGTATGTATTTTCCAAAACAAAAAATATTTTCATATTTTTAAATTTGTAAATAGCTCTGAGATACTTTTTATACAGGACAAATGAGCGCGGCAGCTGTTAAGCTGACCTTACAGCAGAAGTGTCTTGTCTTTGTTTCAACACTGGTATGGTACCTTTCCTCATTTGAAAGCATAATGATCATGCTAGTGTGCTAGTCAGCTGCTTAAATAAGAAATGCCCATTTAAGGAAGAAAAAGATGAATACAATAGATACCAGCATAAATTTTCAAGCCAAAGTAAAATAAATATATGTCTACATTTAGGTATATTTCATTTGTATGGTTTGTTTAAGAAAGAAAAAGTCTTAAATCTCTATCAGTTTTCATGTACATGTAGCCACTCCTTTTACATCAGGGTTTCTGACCCTTTCTTGCTTTAAATATCTTTACAGCTTTTCATAAAAGCATCCATAACACATTTTGGACTTTGAGGAAGACAGACAACTACACAGATCCATTCTTTCTGCCAACGCTGAAACAAAGTAAAAATATTTCCATTTGTAGCTCCATTTACTTAAGATGCTTTGTTAGAGCAACACGTGCTCTGCTACCAGATACTGTTTATACAAAACTCTCTTTAGGACAAAAGGAAAACCAAATAAAGTGCCAAAAATTTATGATATTATAAAAAAAATAATAATTCAATGATCAGTTAGAATATATCCAGTTACAGACATTAATACTGGTGTGGCCCATCAACCAGTAACGTGAAAATGGAGATAACTTTTAAAGGAGAATATATGGTCATCAGCTCTCAAGCTGTATTTGACCTCTTCTATTTTCTATTCCACTTGGAAACAAAAAGAAAAAAGCAGTCTCACTTTAACACACTCTCTTTACTTAGCCTGCTTACACACAGCACCGAGTGTCAAACCTGTAGAGAAATATCTCCCTCACCTATGAACTTTCTCCTCCATCCCCCCATGAATACTTCTACAAGTTATTTTCACAAAACCTGTATTCCGAAATGAAGCAGTAAAGGTTAATCCCAGGATCAAAGTTCTGACAGATTAAATTTCATTCCCTTCCTCCCCCAATTTATCAGAAAAACCTCCAGACAGAAGTTAAAGCAATCTTCTGGCATACACCGCTGTGCTACATGGGAAACAGTAGCATCGTTCCCAGTACAGAAACTAAAATGAGAATTTAGTTTACTGCATACCCAGGTGTTGTCATCATAATTGACCAAACACTCCTTTACCTAATTGTCAGTGAAAGACCGTTGGCAACTTCCACAGAGTAAAAGAAAAAGGGCTGGTAAATTCATAAGCTAAAAGTTCAA
>NW_020799127.1:4766778-4786288 GCF_003259725.1 Athene cunicularia | reverse complement strand
TTTTTTCCCCCCCTTTTAAGTAGCCTAAAAAGCACTTGCCAGAACTTCATGGTTTCTAGAAAAAAAATGTTCATGTTCAGATTCTATGAATTTTTATATTTAATTCTGGCATGGCCACCATTCTCAGCTGGTAAAGCTGTCAGAATAAACGGAAGGCAGCATCCAGAAGAATGACAAACAAGCATCAATGTCAAATACAAACCAATCTGTCAGGGCAAAAGCCAAATTCCTACATTTCACATTTCACCAACAGTGAACCCAAACACCAGTGAACCACTTATTAACAAAGTAAATAGCAGGAGGAAGCGCTTAGGTTTGGGCTTTATTTATATATTTTTTTCATAAATCTGATGGAGATTTCTAGATTAAAACAACCATTTCAGCAATTCCCTCAGTTACAGCAACGCAAAACATCTCGGCACAGTTATAATGAAGGCAGCATTTAACAATTAATTATGCCAGCAAAAACGAAAGCTTAGAAATTTAGAAGTCTAATGTTTGCAAACCAAACTGACAGTGCGTTTTAAGGCAGCTAGAAAAAAAAAATCTCAGTCCAACTGGATCTTAGGTAAATAGAATTCTGGTTCCACAGCGATTGGAACTCCGCTGGCCACCCTCCAGAGGACACTCTGATGTCAGGCCTGCAGATTCACACGAAAGATGACCCACCATCTTTTGTTATTTTCTCATTGTGATAGTGCAATAACCCAACACCTGCAGGCTTCAAATCTGAGCCACAGAAGACTGCAAACTATTTCATAGCTTATGAAGTGCTCCCTTTGAAAAATGGCCACATACTCTATAATCACGGAATGTATCAAAGTGAAAAGTAGTAAGATCTCACTTTGATACATCTGGTGACAACTGAGCAGCAGTATTTCACAACAGTGCATCCGACCTGCAAATTCAGTCTCTCTTCCCTTCTCTGATGCCTGTCCAGATAATAGCTTATGGGGCTATGGTGCCTCCTAAACAGAGCTTAGGGACAGAAATCTAACAAAACTTTAAAGTGACATCAACCCATAAATCCAGAAAAGTTACTACTCAAGTTGTATTTTACAGTGGCAATATCTCACCTTCACCGTAGTGACAGTAATTCCCATACTTAAATCAATCCCAAAACCCAAAAAAACTAAACCAAAAAGTCCAACAGGTGTCCCAAATAGTGATCGCCTAAAACATCTCAAAGTGGCAAAGAGACACATTCCTGTTTTTCTGTATACTAGGCCAGATGTTCCAGGATCCAAGAGGCTAACTCTGCCTCCTTCCCTGCACCACAGGAAACCGCACTTTCCATACCTAAAACTCTGCACTTCTTGCAGCTTCACACAGATCTTAAAACACCCAGAACAAAGAGGCTCTCATGTAAGCTATTCCTAAGCAATTTGCTAGAAAACAATAGTCCTGTAACACACTACTCTCTCTGCAGAAGCATTTCACCTTGCATTACCTCAGGTTGATTCCTCTTGCTGATGTGCTGCTTATATAGCTACTGATGTCACTCTAGAAACAGATCCTCATAAATCCTTTTAAATTCCTGCAGATCCTTTTAAATGTTTCTACATAGGCAGAACAAACAATATTGTCCTCATCTCCAGGTGACATACGAAGTCATCTGTTTTCCTGAGGCTCCAATCAAGTTAGACCTTCATCCAAAGTTTTTCCAGTCCAGCATTCAAGGTGCCATCGTGATGACATTATAGCAATCTGCTCAGCAGCAACAATATCCTCAGTATTGAGTTCTGTGGCTTTAATACAGTAATAACCCTTCCTGATGTGTTGAACAGACTGAGGGTAAAAGGGGACAAGGACCATACAGCTTCCTCCAGTGTATGCAAAAGTTCACAGAACAAAAAGGAACAGGGCAATAAAAGTATCCACATAACCAGCTATTGTTTTGATGCAGGTACTTCTGGAAGTTTAACCCTTTTACTTCATGAGAGCGATTTATCAGGATAGTGAAAAGAAGATCTCCAAGTTCAAGGCCAAGCTGAAGATATGCAAGAAAAACACCTCCATACATCAGGTCCTTGTAAGACTTTAAGCATGTTGTTGCCCTCCAAAAGAGGGAGGGACAAAGGGCTCTCTGGAACAGCATCATCACTACCTTTTCCATCTTTTATTACACTGGTCAGAAAACTAAAGTTACAGACAGCACTATTTGTTTCCCAGCACATAGCTCCCTCTTCCTGCTAGGCAAGACATTCTCTCAACCAAGTATCAAAAGCAGGGCCTGTACAAAAGCCACTGTATTTCTCAACAGTGTCTGGAGTAGCAGAGCCCTTGGAAAAGCCTGGAGAGCTGTTCCAAAAGCACCTTCACCGCTGAAGTCCAGTACAATACATTGACAGCCACTTGACTGACAGCACTTCAATACATTCTTCTATAAAGAAAATCGTACACAGAGATCAATTGTCTAACCCAAACAACAGATGTAGTTATAAAGTCTGGTTTGCACAGCAGAGTATCAAAGTATTCAAATTCGCTTACAGTCTGACTATCAAAAACGTAGAACTGCAAAAAAACCTACTACAAAACAAGACCACCAGTTTTCGAGTACACCCAATTAGGAGCCATGTGTTAACCATATTGCATGTGCATACAAACTGTATGGGAAATCAACCCTGTCAAACTGTGCTGTGTGTTGGCAAAAGCCACTAGGCTAGAAGGGAATCAATCTGCACTAGAAATGGAAGGAAATTCAGCATTAAATAACCTAACTAAGAGGATGAAAAAAAAAAAAGCAAACCCTGTCTCGATGCAACTATCTTATACTATAATTACCTTATACCATAAGCCTATATAAGCAAATCCGAATACCCACTGTACAATAAAAATTAATTTGTTACCATTAACAGTCATTTTGACAAAAGCAAGGTAAGAACTGAAGGGGGGAAAAAAAAAAATGAGAAAAAAAACCCTCACATGGTAGATTTGGGAGGAAATGGGAGGGAGGTTGTAGAAACTGAGAGGACAGATGGGGAAGTGGGCCAATAAGCTTTTCAGACAGGCCTGTGTGATTTCCAGCAAAGCAGAGAAGATTAATTGCATAGTGTTGTCTAAGCTCTACTCAATAAATTTTAATACAGGGTTTAAAGCTATGCATACATTCATTATATCTATGCAAATTAATAAGAACAGTATTTATATAGTAACAATAGTGTAACCTTCCATTTGAAAAATTCCAGTGATCTTGATTGTCTATTTATTTACAGTTTATTTGCTATTACTCAGATATAGCTGCTGAGCTCAGCACAATAAAAAGTAACATTGAGTGTTGGATTAAGTACAATACAGCAATGGGGTAAACACAGAATGAGATTTTAACCAAGGACTTCATAGCAAGAAAATGAAGACCTTTAACATTTATCCGTATCAGATAAAAGTATTTAAGAGAAAGAATTAAATGGAAAGGATTTCCTCAAAGCCTCGAAGATGTAAGCTGAAGACAGCTATCCATTCTGCACACACCTTTAATTTTCATCATTCTAATCCTTGCTGCACAAGTCTCATTAAACTCTCTTAATCCCTCTCAAATTTTACGTAATTTGTACCCTTAGCTACAAATACATCTCCCTATATGTAACCTAGCCATACAACAGAAGCTAAGATTTTCTTCTGTAATAGATGCTAAAATTGCTTTAGAATGTATTATGCCATGGAATGCGTATTCGGGATGTCACTCCTGTTAGGAAATTATGTTTTAAATAAAATTTAAAAATCAGTAGAGTCACTTCAGGTTTCAGCTAGACTCAGTTCCCTCCCACGGTGAGCTAACCAGTAATGTGTGTTCTCACTGCTCTGCAGTTTTCAAGACAAGGGACAGATGCCAGTTTTAAAAAAGCAGAGAGCAAACTGAACAGAAAAGTTGCAATGCTAGGGTATGTCTCATGCTAGTTACTACTAACAGAATGTACAGTTTAATAAGCAGATTTTAAAATTACAAAACAGGTGTAAAACCTCTCAATTATCACAAAACCGAAGGCTTTCCTTGCTCTTTCACTAAACAGCCTCCCCCAAATCAGCTGCAACCACATCCTTGCAGCCCCTTTTCTTCCAACAGCGCAGAAAGATGAGCGCAGAGAACACGAAGCCTGTGGTCTTAGTTGAGACCGAGCAGACCAGGTTCAAATCCTTTACCAGATCACAAAACCTCTTCCAAACCCTGCCGAATGCACTCAGGTAAGAGGGAACTGCTCCCCAAGCAGCCAGCTCCCTTATCAGTTCTGCAACCACCACCACCAAAACACGTGGGATGAAGGACGCAGCCTGTTAGAGAAGCTTGTTGTCCCACGCCATCGACCATGTGTGCTCCCTCAAGTCCCGTCAGGCCTGCAGGGTACCTGGCCAGCATTTACAGAGCATTTGCTGCCTGACACATCTCCACGCCTGTGCTGTGACTGAAGCTTTACCTTCCATTTCAGACCATAAGTAGAATCTCCCCCAGTGTGTAATTGCTGGCAAGCGAGAAGGCACAAGCCGTAACTGAAGCTCTTGCCAGTCAGTACATCCAGAAGATTGCTATTCTGAGTGGATACCCTCATGAAAAATACACCATAAACTAAGCTCTCCCCACACTACCAGCATTTACAGGCTCTCCCCCTCCCCTTTATTATCTGGCAAAGGCACAAACTCTGTATAACTACAGCACCGATTCCTGCTGTTCTGCAAATGTGCCTCTACTCAAGCAGTGCTGCCTCAGAGGTACTCCAAGCACTGCACCTCCTGGATAAAGGGCACTAATACTCCTCCATCCTTCTACAGGATAAAATGGAGATCACAAACTGATTTTCCATCTCAGTTTCAAGCAAAGTCTTTGCAATAAAGCCAGTGTATCCCATTGTACTGCTGGGCCCACACAACAGCTGTTCTTGACAGATTCTAAGTTGTTTTTCATCCTCTGACGCTGAAAATAAAGATTGCCACCAAAGCTGACGCTTTTACAGGCTCCCTATTGCTACCGCTCAAGCAACAAATATTACTCAGCTAAAGCCAAGAGGAAAGGAGATCTTCTGAATGGTTTACAGTTGTATTTGAAGCATTTCAACAGACAAGCTATTCTGGCAAACGTTGGTGGAGCTAAGTGAAAACAGACTCCGCAACTTTCGCAGGGAATAACAAGTATGGAATGCAACACCTCCAAAACCAGCAGAATTTCAGCCCGCCTGTATCCGCAGCTGATAATGCACATACCACTAGCAGTTCAGAGCATTTACAGCAACTACAACGGGAGAGAGCATTTAAAACATTTACATCTGTACTCACACAACGAGATTTTAGTACTTGAGATATCCAGCACCCCGCGGAAAAATTGAGACAAGATTTTACCTCACTATTTCCCATGGTTTCAAGTTTTAATTCATCTATTTTGCTCCAGCAGTGTTACTACGGCATACTGATTACTTAACAGAGATGTAAAATAAAACTACCAGAGCCCTTAAGCCAGTGTTTTGAACACTAAAGCCAAACATTAACTATTCCTTGTGGTGGAACAAACAACTGCCATCAGCACTTTTAAAATGCTGTGTAGATGAGCACAGAAGTTCTTACTCAAAAAATGAGGAATACAGCTAGCTGAATCATCTAATTTTCAGGTACAATTTCATTTTGAGGGAGAAGTTAGCTGGCAGCAGCCACAGCTTAGATCTTGAAAGCTTACATGAGACCCTAAAAACTTTATGTGAACTCGGCAGTAATTAAAAGGCACATCCAAGATATCCAGAGCTCCCTGCAAGCTTTTTGCTTCTGTCCCCAGAACATCCCAGGTACTTTGCTGACACTGACACTGTTCTGACCCACAGCTAAGCTGCTGGGCATAGGCATTAGCTAGCTATTAATGAAGGGGGTGAAATTAGTGACCTAACACATATGAGATCTTAAGTCGCCTGATTTATTTTTCACAAACAAAAGACAGGAGAGGAGCTCTACAAAGCAGATTCACAGAAAATCTTGTCAGAAAGGTTGGAAGATATCTCTGTATGCCACCTAGTCAAATCTCTAGATCAGATGAGGTCTCGTTTCAGAGTTGGAGCAAGATGCTCAGTGCTTTATCCAATTTAGTTTGCAAACTCCCAGGGACAGAGATTCCATAAAATACACAGATAATTAATGGAGAAGAAAGAAAAAAGGGTGGCTCTTTTTCAAAGAGGAGCTAAGTTCATTTCAACAAATCAGATATTACAAGATACAGTTAAAAGCTTTTGTATGCATATCCAGTCTTTGTCTCCAATAGAAACGTGGCAACCTGCCCCTAGGACAACTGTAATTTAAATTAACAGATAGGCTGCAGCCAACTAACTGGTAGCTCTGGTGCACATTTATTTTCAAAGGAAACATAAGAATTTCTTACCTCCAGGCCTGTATACAACATCATCCTCTGTGATAAAGGACGTTATTTCACCGTTGTCTGTTCTCTCGTATCGGGACTTCTTCTTAGGTGGTTTCTTTTTGCTTTTCTTTGTGGACTCCTCTGTGGTGGCACTGTTGTTGTCATTGTCCTCATCTTCACTATGGTCACTTTCCGCATAATTCTTGGCACCTCCTTCCAACGTACAGCTCCGTCGAGGACGCGAGTTCTCACTCTCCCTCACCTTGTCTCTCTTGTCTCGCTCCTTATCCCGGTCTCTATCCCTGTCCTTCTCTTTGTCTTTGTCTTTTTCTTTGTCTGCTGTCATGATTCGCCACGTGCCTTCTTCTGTCCTCTCACGGCTGGGCCTCCGTGAAAGGTAGACAGTGAGCCTGGGCTTCAGTCTTCTGAATTTCTCACTCAAAGCCAGGAAAAATTCAACCACTCCAACAACCCCAGCGTTTTAAAAAGGTTCTTGAAGGGGTGGGGGGGAGAAAGAGGGGAAAAGCCCATGTTAATATTCAAAATTCTTTTCAATTTCTGAAAATAAAAATTAAATACAAAGAAAACAAACCCCACATCTTAAAGCAATTCAGTATGGAAAACACGAGACGGTAAAATACCAGGCGGTCTTTTGAAGAGTTCACAGAAATGATAACTTATGAAGTATCTATAAAATGTCTGAAGCTATCTCCAGCTTCAAAAAGCAACTCCTTAAAAAAAAAATTCTTTTGTTCACCAGAGAAATATCTTGGATAGAAAGTGCTCACTGAGAACATCTACTGTTTTACACCTGAAGCTGAATAGGAAGCATGCAAGTGAAAAAACACATTTAGAAAGGGACAAGTGCAAGAAAGAGGAGTCTACAAATCTTTTTCCTCAAAGCAAATGAAAAGTTTAGCAAACGGCCGTATTGTTTTACATCTAAACACCACTAGCAACGGATGCCCTACAAAGCTGGTACACAGTAAAGAATGCCATCTGCCACCTCCAGGGCAATCTGTTAGGAAGACTTCCCCCTACCCTGCTTTTCCAAAAATAGAGCTAACCTGTAATCCACAGATTACAGGAATTAATTAATTGAAACCAAACCACAGTATTTAGAAGCGCACTAACAAAATCTGCTTTTCTACATATCAAAAATATGACCTTTCATGCTTGTTTTACCAGTAACAGAACACGTGGAGATGGATTTTATAACTCCTCACCTTCACACATTCGGAATAGGCAGGGAAGAGATAATCCCATATTTTTACTTCCCTGATCATATATTCAATACAGTTAATATCAACCACTTTTTTTTTTTTTAATTATTCAATGCAAGTTTAATTTTTTTAACATTGGACTTGCTGTTAAAGGGTATTCACAAGCTTGAACCTATGGGCCAGGACCCTCAAACCACAGCCAAGCACACAAAGCAGTTGCCTAATGTGGTGGTTTAACCCCCCCAGGCCACAAAGCACCACCTGCAGCTCACTAAGTGCCCTCCAGTACCCTGCAACTGAGGTCTGCATTAATTCCCCATGAGACACTATTACCATACCTCAAGTCAAATCAAAGGTAGAGAATACTGACCCTGTGCAGTTATACCCTTTATTCTTTTGACTCAAAACCAAGAGTTTGCTTAAAACATCCTTTCTGTTAGTCAAATTGAAATGATCTGGACTGGCAAATCACAGGATACATCTGAGTGACAGCCAGCAGCACATCCATTAGAATTTTTGGTACCTTGTCTCGAAAGGCTCTAGTGAATTTGCACCGATTGAAGTATTTGCAAGTCACTTATAATCTTGCTCAATAGCAGCAGTCTGAGCAGTTACAGCTACTACTGAACAATAATCATAGGTTTTCTGTAAATATTCAGGAAAGAAGGATATTTCAAGAAGGGTGCATCCAACATACAAAGTTAATAAGTTACCTTTTAGGCAAGTTACCTACTTCACCAATTCAAGATAAAGCTGGATTTACCTACTTCCAATTTCTAAATTTTCAGGAAGCTACTATTTGGTGCAACTTGAACTTAGTCCACTGTGTAGAATGCTACAGCATGAAAGTCAGGGACCTAAGAAGATTGAATGTTCATGCATTAAGCATCTGAAACCACATTACAGAAGGAAAAAAAGACTACTTTGATTTTTAAGCAGTCAGCAAGAAGTCAGTGATCCTGTGTATTTTAAAATTTCTTCACTCTGACACAAATCTCAGACTACAATATTCTTGTCCCTGTTGACTACTGCTTCCAGCAATGGAAATAGCCAAAGAGAAACAAATTGCTTTTGCTGATACAATTCAGGCTGTGGCTTGAATCTCTCAGGCATTTCCTGAATGAACCGATCATCCAGGTAGGAAATTATTCTATTTTCTTTCCTCCTTATAGCAGCTGCCATCATTCTGATAACACACAAGGGGAATCCAATGAAACTCCAGTAGAGAAGACTACAATGAACCTGTCAATTGCCAGAGAAGTTGCAGATAATAGTGATAGCAACCATCTACAGGGACTCAATAAGAAGTGTCTTAAATTTCTAGAGACTAGGAAATTCCCCAGTAGCAAGCTCGAGAGCTTTTTCTATTGTTATTGATACAAAATTCACTTTAGAGAGTAAATAATCTATTCATTTTGAACGAAAACTAATTACTTTCCCAGTGCAATCTAAAGATTACAAGCAGTGGCATCTCAACCCGAGTACAAGAGATCTTTATGTGTTCTTTAGGGACCATCAACTAAAGGATATAGGCTATACCTAAAAAAAAAAATTTATTCACTGACCTCCAAGGATAGATAAAAATCCAACCACTTCTGATTATTCTTATAATTCTTATACTAGCCCCAGCTCTCAAAGGCTCAATTTTTGAGTTAGGTACAAAAAACACAAGAAACTGAAGCCTAAACCAGAAAGCTGTTATTTTCACAGCTTTTTCCATTGCTTCTCATCTTACTTGCAGTACATCCCTACCCTCTCCTGTTCATTAGAACTTGGATGTTGTTTACAAGTAAATTTTGGAGAACTTGAAGGAAAAAAGTCAAGGCGCAAGTTCTTTTTGCTTGTTTTTAGTGAGGACAAGAATGTTTCGGCAGCATCTAAGAAACGTTTGCACAGTCCAATATCATTAAGAGACACCACGACAGGGAACTCTGCTCATGTCACATTTACCAGTTGGGTTTACCACCAGCATAAGGTACCACTGGTTACAGTTATGCAAGATCTCAGCTGCACAGAATCATGACGGAAAAACACTTTCTGTTCATTTTGTTTTCCAACTGTGCTAACAGAACTCAGCATATGTAGTGACTAAATGCAACGCAGCTATAACCAAATTATTTTTTATGTTCCACTTCTTTAAAAATAGCCTTCTCATAGCTTGCAAGACAGACACTGCTGTCAGGAAACAACTCTTTAAAAGTCCCACATGTACTCAACCTATGTATTTCCTTCGACTCTCTCTCCTGAGCATAAAGCACTGATTTTTATGATAGAATTACCACCACTTTTTTCAAGAGACTTGTCAAGTATCCATAAAGGAGCTGTATCAGCATTTCTTTCCTTTCTCAAGGGTGAGAGCGTATCTTCCAAGTGGAAGACTTAAGTAGCACCATCTTTTCAACACGATAAAACATCACACTTCTCTTCTGACACAGACAACTGCAGTGCAAGCATCTTCCTTTAACTGCAAAGTGGAGAATGTCTTAAAATAATTTTGAAGTAAAAAACAAAAAACAAACAAAAAAAAAACCACCCACAACAATCTGTCAGAGACAACAATAGTTCATTATTGGACACAGGTGGCAATCCAAAGCAGGCTTGAAAACACGGCCAACTACAGGGCTTTTTCCTTGAAGTCTCAAGATGAAAAACTAAGATGGTGCCAATCACTCCACATCTCTAAACATAAAGGAAAATGGAATTTAAAATTCCTGAAGGAAAAATAAACCAAAGTTGATTAGTAACCGATAGATAATTCTAAATATTAGTTTTATCTGCATCCTGAAATATTCTGAGCTTCTCCTTGTATTCTCTGTCTCAAGGAACCAGAGTTGTGCAAATAACCCTGAAAAGGCAGCCACAATTACAGCACAAGCCGCTCCTTGCCAAACTTTACTTTGATCAAGTGAACCATTTTACAGTACTGGAGTCTGTTCAAGGGTCAACACCACCTCAAATACACAGTGACTTCCATATGGCCAGCAGGTAAATCACTTTAATAAAGTAACATACCAAATGCATTTCCCCTTACTCTATTTTTTTATCTTCATCAACACTTTTTAAAGTTGCAAAAACAACTTGCCAGCAGAGAGAAAAATCCCTCTACACAACCTGCCATGAAGCACAAGGAGAGACGCCTCCCGGTATCAAGGGCCTCACACCGCAGAGGAAGCTCTGATGAGTTCCACTTCTCACCATTAACCAAGAACAAACACTGCAGGACTTAACAGAACTCTCCACATAACTGCAGCTTTAAATCCTTGTTGTCTCTCTCAGATTAAATTCAAAGAGCTTCAGTGTTTTTGTTGCAAGTCCAATTATGGGTTGGGGTTTTTTTTCCCCTCCTTTTTTTTTGACATAACAAAGTTCTGCACAGAGGAATACCGTTGAATAAATAAACACTACGTTCATAATGATTTAGTTTACTGAAGGGATGTGCAAGAATTTGTGTATACCACAATTTGCTCAGTTCGTCTGTTGATCTACAAAATTTCCAGCTACAAATACAGCAAAATTGCCACCCTCCTCCTAGCTCCTGTTTCAGAAGAACCCATACTAACATATTTTTCATAGCCAATCTATTTATGAACAGTACAGGAAGCCTCTTCATCTAATCAGAGTCTCTATTTAGTTCAACGAGCATTAAAAGGCAAGTGATGAAATCTCATTGCAAGCACTATTCAACTTTCTTACACAAATATATCACATTTCTAAGACTATTTTGATATTAAAAAAATACTCAGTTTCAAAAATACGGCAGGATTGTATAGAAGGCAAGATACTGTTGCTGTTGTACTTCAACTATGTAGCAGTAGTACTGGACTACCAGAAGACCAGAGAAAAATTGTTTTATCATCAACTTCCTAATTAAGATTAAGCCATTATTACCACAGAGAAGTACTTGATAAATGATCTTTATTATTTAAGTAATGATCCAAACTTACTTTAAATATTCCAAGATATGTTTTGTCTCTGCGGTGCAATACAACATTAGCCCTCGCTACTTCCCCACTTTTTATTTACTAACACCAGAAACCAAAAGCAAATAGTCATTTATAAATAGAACCATACACCCAATGTTTGGAAGGATCTCTTCAACCATAACAGCAGAAAGTATCTTACAACTGAAATACTACATCATCTGAACTTAAACAATTCATTTCATCTCACACATTCTCACTTCAACCACACTGGAAGAAGAAAATACTACCAACTCCATATTCAAAAGCTAATACTGTTGCATAATCACTCTTGACCAAAATGTAAATACCGTGAAAACATATTTGCTGACTCGACATTATGCATCGGTTACAGATGTTGTAGTGGGTTGTCTATATATAATTATGCACGAATACAGAACCCATAAAACTTACAACATCACAAGAATTACAAAAATATTGTGAGCCTTCTTTTTTATTATCTAACATAAACTGGGATAATACATCATGTATATTGCCAAATACAGTAATCACACAGATGTTTAAATCTGGATTAGGACAGTAGAAGCAAATACATTGAAAATATTAAGTGGTTTTTGGCAAGCTCTGTAGCTTGAATTTCCAGTAATTTTACTCAAGGACAGCTCCTCAATCTCACTACACCAAACAATCACCAAAACAGCTGCTTCCATCATCATACCACAGAAAAGAAGTTCAGGTTACAGCACCACAGGTTGAAGAGTATTAACTGCCTTTGATACTGGTTTACTGCTTCTTCCACAGGGAATTTTCTAGAGATTAATCTCAGAAAGAAGTAATTTAAGCTAAAACGGGAACATTCACTTTACAATCTCTGGGACTGGTATACAAAGGAGAGGAAGAATAACCCCCATCTGTTATTTGCTCAATTCAAGTTGAAAAACCTGAACGAAAGTGTTAGATTCACTGCAACTGCACACTAAGATTTTGGTTTGGTTTTTAACTAGAGTCTCAGGAGATGTCCCTTTATCCAAGTAAGTCTGTTACGTCCAGTATGGTATAACTTCATCGCCACCCAGCGTGCCATCAGACATTAAAGGTCCTTATTACCTTAAACTGTTCAGACATCTAACGTAAGCCAAAAATGTGTTTGCAGAGCTACTTTCTGACATCGTCTGTTCTCTGCTTTCTAGCAGAAAATGCAGATTTTTGAATGAACACAACTACAAATCATATTCAACAGTTGTTCTTCCTGTTAAAATGTTCAGGTCTCTAGAGATGAAGCAATAGAGGAAACTAGGATTCTGGTAGGAGACAGGAACCTTCATTTAGAAGTCTGGGCCAGACATGATGAAGGTAAATTGGCAATAAGTGTCCCTGGTAAAGAGAAGTCTGAAAGCAGGTGCTTCACCAAGTCAGAACATTGCCCCTACACCATTCCCCTACTTGGTACGCTACTCCAAGCACATTAAGTGCTTGCAAACACTATTTTTATACAGAAAAGGTGTTTAACGTTGCACAATATTCCCAACAGTCTGAAGTGTAGCAACTTCAGACAAGTCTCGAGGACGACTCCTCTGCCCACAGAAGTTCAGGAGGAACACTGCAGCGCAAATGAAGTCAAAAAGAAAAGCGCTGTAGTTACATTCCCCGCATTCCTGCAATGGTCTTTGCATCTCTCACCTATTTGACAGACAACCTGAGAGCAGCATCCCTCCGGGGAGTAACACACAAAGGTCCCAGGCACCTTTTAGGACACAGGTTATACACACATCTTATTTATTACTAGTCCTTCTCTAGTCAAACCCCAAAGTAGCCAGGTGTTAAATGTGACACTCACTAAGCCCTTCTCAGTTCCACTCCCAAAGACAGAGAGAACAAAAGATGTCCTAACGAAAATGATTTGATAGCAAATTTTCAAATACGTTCCACAAAAAGGTATTGCCAAAGTATCTTTTGAGAAATCAAGCAGGCACAATTTAACCTTTAAACTTCATTTAGAACACCGAAGTGCAGGAGTTCATAATCATTATTTTCAACTGATCATTACCCTACATTCACCTGGTTGAGGGGTTTTTTTCCCAGCATGTTAAATCTAGTTCAAATTAAAGTTTCAGAATTTGTTCAGACACAAAAACCTTGACAACCTTCCATCTAAGTCAGGAGAGCAGGATAGTACTTGTCCCACGAGAAATGAGTTACAGTCAGACGTGGGCACTGAGTTATTAAGATGGTCACATGCAGTTAGCCATTCCACACAGCTCTACAGTTATTTGATCTACACACCTGGAAATCATCAGGGCAAAAGACATACATAGCACTTCTCCACACATTAAGTACTTAAACCTCTTAACTAGTATTAAAAAGTCAGGTTTTAAAAATAATGTGAAAGCCAGTCCAACAAAAATGATACGAGACAGAAGCAGAAAGGCATCTAAGCACAAAGGGTAACTAATAATAAGGAGAAGAGCTCCTTTTACTTAAGCCAGACAGATAAATCTTTTAACAAGACTTGTTTGGTCATGTGTTACCAGTCTTAACACACACAACAGGACCATTCTTCTGTAAGCTTTTAGTCTCATATTGCAAGATAAAAAGGCACTGTTTTCAGCAAATGTCAGATTAAAGGAAGTATGTGCTGCAACTGCTAGAGTTCCTTCCACAGAGTTCTTCTAATTTTGATGTCAAGGAAGAAAGAATTTTAACTTTGTTTTAGTGCAAGGGATTAAATTAAAAAAAAAAAAAAAAAAAAAAAAAAAAAAAAAAGCCCATAAAGATTCCTCCATATACTCATAACATTTGAAGAACTGCATTAAGAAAACCTTTAAGATCATTTGTGAAAAATAACCCTAACGAGACAACATTAGGAGACGGAAATCTCAGCTGCAACAAACAGAATGAAGCACTAAGCTGCAAGTATCAAAACACAGCACTAGCACTATAGTTGGAATACACACATGCCCATTCCAAACCCACACAAGGGTAACTTCTGTACAGTCTACACTTCAAAAGATCCCACCTTCCATGATAAAGCTCATTCACTGTATGGGCTCCACCTCCCTGGGGAGGCCCACAGAAGTTTAACCTTTACGTTTCAGAAAAGAACATCTGTTACCAACTTCCTCCACATTCTTTCCCCATCTTCCATTTGCCGTTGAAAATGCGAGTTGCAGATATCCAGAGTGACAAAATATTTTAGGAGTTCATGCAGAACTCCTTATACCCTTCATGCAGAACTTCATACATCCCTCAGAATATTCGTCACCCCCACAACCCATTCATCATCTCAACCTGGAGAGCCAGAGCTACACCTCATGACAACACACCTACAACTGAACTCAAATTCAATGAGTAGCCAACTAGGAAGGAAAAAAAAAAAAAAAAAAGATACAGCAAGAGCTTTATACCATTACACTTGGACAGTATTTCACACAGTTTGGAGTGAGATTTTACTAAAGATACTTGTCCCAACTTTCATAATCCAGATCCTGCTGAGTTTACCTATTTATCCACCAGCTGCCACATAGGAAGCCTAAACACAGATCTCTCCATGCCAGTGGGAGGGAAGGGAAAATGAGCACAGGTCCCGAAGGCAGCAGCAAAGAATATTGCTGTCTGGCAGCGTACACAGAACTGCAAGCCTGTCAATACCAGAACTTCATAGATAGCACTGGGCCTTCTGTTCCTTTAGACTCTGCATTTCAACAGAACCCAAGACTTATGTCACATCCCACTAGACTATTCTACAAGAGTGGATAGCTGCCAAAAGAATGGAGATTCATACAGTCTTTACTAGCGTTGCACTAGCTGTTGTGTTCAGTGTAACACTCGTTTAACATTGCTACTCCTGCACCTGAAAAAGCAGAGTGAAAGCTTGGCAGGGATGGGGCTAAGAAAAGGTTCCCTCAAATTAGAAAGACTTCTGACATGCTGTACAGTGACTTTTGTTTGTTTGTTTGGGTTTTCTGGGATGTGGGGGGTTGTCAGTTAATAGTCTGAGAAAACAATCTGGAAGTGTTTTCAAAAGTTGTTAAGACATGGTTATGAATGTGAACATAGCTATGTCAATTCAAGTCACATTCTAACACCAAATAGAAAAATACAACCAGCTTACACAGCCTTGAACTAGAACAACTCTTCCTCACTTACATTACTGAAAGAAAATGTTAATAGCTAACATCTGTCTAACAACCCCATGCAGCAGACCTGTTGCAGAACCTTAAGATGTCTTAAAAGCATCTGAGCATTTGTAAAAGCTTTGAGTTCTCTGAATGAAGGTAAATATGATGAACCTTTTATTGCTTTAAGGATTCATTCACTAAGTTTTCTGCAAGCTTTAGAGGGTAACTGGCTTCCAGAGTTCTCACACATGTAAATACACACACAAACTTTTTTCTTACAACATTAACTTTTTTACTGACCAGTGCGTTAGTTTTCCTCCTCTGTTCTGGTGTGCCTTATGACTCTCCTCTGAGGACTGTGCCGACCTAGTTGGTGCCTCACCAGCTTCACAGCTGAGTGGGTGTTAGAGGGGTCCTCTGCCTATTCTTGAATGCTCATGAGACTAGTCTGCAACCCTCCTGAAAGCCAGTTCACTGAAAGTCTTTTTAAAAGCTCTTATGAATCTCTCCAATGACTTACATGCTTCTTATCAGTTGTCTTATCTCCTTCACTGCCATTCTGAGTTTGCAACACAAATACAGCACTGGAACACTTCAGCCAGTAACAGTCATTATGAGTTACATATTTACAGTCCATAGCTTGGGTAAGCCCTTTAAGTGTATGCAATTAAAAGCATGTTTGTTCACTTTGAACTGCTCTCTACTAATCATCCCCAAACGGTTCAAAAAGCTAGTGTGTAGAGAGAGAAACAACCAGGCACTGACTTGATCAGCATCTCTCCCAGCTGAGAAGTAATCATCACTTGAATAAAGGCAGACAACTCAAGGTGTTTCTCATGACAGAGTGACCTTTTTTTCCCCCCCATTATTTACCCAACTTGACCTGAGAAAAGAAAAACAAGAGATCTCATATTTCTGAGCCATGCCTTACACCAACTATGCTCACAGCTGTCAGTTTTTAAATCACAGACTGTATAATGCTGCATATCAGCACTCTCCCACTGCACATTCCACCCTCATACGGATAGGCTCTGACTTGGGATATCGTGGCATCATCCTGAAATCCAGGCTGAGGGTCCGTTTGACAGTTGAGCTATGCAGGATGACAGCTTCGATAAGATCTTAAGTCCCTCTCTTCAATACAATGTTCATGTTACAAAACTTAAGGGAACAGGAGCAAAGGAGCAAAGCAAGATTTCACAAGGAAAAAAAAAATTACTTCTGCATTTACCAACAGAAAGTGACAGGCTATTTTGCATGTCTTCAGAATTACATTTTCAGAGGAGAAACATGTTTCATTTCATTTTACTCAAGAATGTTTCAAGTGTCTTTAAAGCTTTCCTCAGCAGCCAGGTTTACCTGGCAACTGTGAGGATTTTTAAAGACTGGAGTGGTAAGGATCTAAGAGAGGAAAAAAGTGACATTTCACTTTGTTTACGGTATTTTAGTTGACATAGGACAGGTAGCACAAGTATCTACCTGCAAGAGATCATAAATTCAGTAAGTACTAAGAATGAAATTTTACAAAAAGTCAGCTTTGACCACAGAGTAGGCAGAAAGACCAGGGATAATATTTGGGGTGAGCATATCAGCTCCTACCTCCTCCAAAAATGGTCACAATTTATGTACTATATTCACAATACTGATCTGAGAACATCTTTCTGAGAATACCTGCTTCTAGACAGTTTTACACAGGCTTCTGTAGCAGTAATGTAAAATCAAACAAGTCACAATTTCTCCCGGCATTAATTCCAGAGCAGCCAACATAAAATCAATACAGTCTTAGAAAGTTTCTGTATTCCCAATAAGATTTCCCAATTTTAACAGATAAATTAGCTAGACTTTCTATGCTATTACTGTTTGGTGAGGAATCCCAAAAACACCAGGGACACGGAACTGTCTGCACACTCATTTTGATACAAGGCTATTAGTTGGGTCATCACCTGAAGAGCTCAGCCCTCAATCACCATCCTGAGGTACATAAAACACTGAAGACAGTCACTCGGAAATCCTACATCCTTGTCACCTCTCAGACCAAGAAGCTTAAGGGCTGAGGGGCTAGGTGGCCACTCCAAAACCAGAGAGCAATGAACACACAGAACTATGACTCTAGTACAAACATTCAGATCCTAGCCCACTGTATTGATCCACTCTATTAAACCATGATGCTTAAAACTCCTCTAATCATTTAAAAAAGTGCTTTAATGGTCTCTACAGTCATAACTATGGGAACAAACAATGATCCACAGGCAGTAAATATGAAGCCATGAATTTACTTCTTTTTCTCCAAAGTCACTCAAGCTAATGTAAATCATTACTACAACATAGGTCTAACTAATGTAAAGTAATCATCCCATAACACCATTTTAAAAAAAAAGACTTTATAGCAACATAGCTCCCTCACTTTAAAAGGCTGTTAGGGGAGAAAAGGCCCAAGGGACCTGTAAAGAGCTGCTATTGCAACAAGAACTATTATCTAGGGATTTTAATGTCATTTGGAGTCAAGAAAACATCTGCATTATAAGGTTGCTAAACAACATTTAAAACAGAAAAAAGTTAAACAAGAACTTGTTATGATATACAGCAGATTCTTTTGAATAGATTCTGCTTTTATCAGGCACAATTACTTTGCTTTCCTTCCAGCAACCAAACCAAGCCAGAATTGGATTTGCAGAATAACTATTCAGGCAGTAAAACACTGATAAGGAAAAAAAAAAAAAAAAGTGAGATTAGGGTGGAGAACCTAAAATGAAGGCAGTGGCAACCCTTCCACCATCGCCACCACAGGCTAACTGTGCATTCTTACACCACCAAATAAGTTACACTTTCTCCCAATAAATCATGAAGTATTGTACAAAAATGCATTTGCTGACAGAAGTTTAAGAAAAAGACAACAGACTTTCAGAAGAAAAAAGGGTAAACCTTGAAAGCATGCATATGGATTTCTTGACAGGCAAGTCTGTGGAGAAAAAAAATAAAAATCTGTGGTATGTTTACTAAAATAGGTAAAATATAAACATACCCAAATGCTGTAAATTCAGACCAGGAAAACACCAACAAAGAAATCAAAGCACAAAGGCAAATTCCTGGAACACAACAGCAACCTAGCCATCCATAACATTAAAGAACACTTCCACGAAATGGAATCATGTGTCCATTTGACAGTAGCTCTAGTTTTAAAGAGTGCATGACTGTCAAAGCTATCAGTACATCACATACCTATACCCTCCTGTGAAGTGACTTAAAGACACAAACAAGTTTTGCATAATATTAAAAAACATCCATTTGTGTGTGTTTATTAGAACGAGACTGCTGCTGCTTTGCGGGCAACTGCAAATGTAACTACACCTAGAACTCTCCCCACTTAGAACTATTTTCAACTTTTATTTTAAATTTTATTTCGGTAATATCTGCATCAACATCTACAAATACCTACCAAACTGTCAGGCCCTACTGGGTATACCACCCTAGGGTATTTCATTTTTAAATGGTTGAACACTCAGCTGCCCTCTCGCAATCCTTTCATCTTCTAGAAAGCCTCCAAAAAATATCTTCATTTAAATCACCCAAACGAAAACTGATCAGGTTATTTTTGGAAAACCCCTTTGAGCAGCAAAGGGAAAAACTCTGGTCTTCAGCCACAGGAACTTTTATTTAACTCCATACAACTGTCTATGGATTTGAACTATGCAAAATGGAAGAGTAACTGCAGGGTGGGCTCCTGTGAGCTGACCAACCAGACGTTTCCACTGAAATGTGGCTATAATTAAAGCAAATTTCTCTCTAAAAAAAGCAGCACCCTGAGAGTTGCAGAGACCATCTACAAGGCTAAAGCTATGTCACTTAACTGCTCCATAAAATTCCACAACAGTAGAAACAAATAAATCTGCTCTTCCAGTTTTATGACAAATGGGGGGGGGG
>NW_020799127.1:4755188-4766728 GCF_003259725.1 Athene cunicularia | reverse complement strand
AGACAGGGGTAGTACAATGTTATCAGAATGAGCAATAGATATTAACAAGACATATTTTCTCTGTCATCCACTGTTTTAAAATACTTTTTACATAAGCATCAAAGCAGATTATATTTCTGCCTAGAGAAACTGTCTTTAATTTCAGACATCGGTCTCGTTTTCTCTGAGGAGCAGCTTATTTTGGTTCATGACAGAGCAGACGTCAGAATTTTCTTTCCTACAAAGCCTCTCTCCCCAGTACAGCAGCACTGTTGTAATCAGGCGATTAAGTGTGCTTATCCATGTGTGAAATGCAGGCTTGATCTCTGTCTCATATTATAAACTGTCTACAGCAAACGGTCAGCATATTCTTCATAATTTCATAATACTTAACAACTGAAATGTATTAAATCACATCTCACTTCCTTTGTTGCGTTCACAGAAACCAGTAACAAATACTTCGTATTTAAAGTAGTAAAACCTTACTAGTGGAAGCACAACCTTTGATCTTGACTCTTCAGCTACACGAGCAGGTTCTGCTATGAGGCAGCAGGAATATTATTCAAAAGCAAACATACACGGTACTCCGTGCAAGAAAGAACAAGCACAAGAAGCTGTGCAGCAGAGGTGTACCGTTTAAATATGTTTATTGATATAGTAATGCAGTAAACCTACGCAACAGTCAATTATCCTTCTATACTCTGGCTAAAGATTTCAAAACACACGTTAAAAGGTATTTGTAAAGAGGGTCTCTATTTCAAGAGATAATATGATCTCTCCTATGACCTTAAGTGATAGGAAAAGGAAAGCTGTCAATATTGGCATTTGACTTCCAACACATTTTCATCCCAAAAATAGAGCTAGATCTTTGAGACATCCGTGAATACATCCAACTTGCCCAAGGTCACACTGAGACCTCGGGAGACATGCAATAACCTGTCTCCAGATTACACTCATAGGACTCGGCAAGAAACAAATCATACACCTACCTCCTCCCCCCAACTTCATCTCTGCCACTCTAAGAATAAAACCAAAAACCAACAACAACAAAAGAAAAACCTACACTGCTTATGCATACAGGTACATCACAGCAAAACTTGTTACTATCCAGAGCCTCTGACTTTGTCTTACTGCCTCTTCAAACAGTAAGGCCTTAAAACACCACATAGTATTATTAAGGCACGATTCCCTTGTTCAACATGCAATATTGTGCAATTTAATACTTTATTTTAATCAGAAGGGGCCAGTTTACTCCCACACTATCATCAGCTAAGATAGAATGTGAAATAACAAGCAGCACTGAACTGAATTAGGAAATATTCCATCTCCTGACGTCGTTTTAAATGCAAAAGAGAATCACACAAATACTACAGATGTGGTTTTCTTGACAAATAGTAAGGAATACTAGAAGATACGGGTTGTCTTACACATCTGATCATCAAGTAGAACAGACTGACAAACAGAAAACTGTTGTCTGGAGTAATTTTTAGATTATTCTTTGTTAGTTAAGAAAGTAGTAATATTTGCTTCAGCACCAGTGACTTCTACCACAACTCGCCTAGAACTGAGCCAGTCAGAATTATCACAGCACTGTACACAATATGTATCCACACCAGTGGGAGAACAGGGAGAATTCCCTGCTGACGCCAAGATGAACCTTTGTTTTTGAATTTACGGCAGAACACAACAAGCTTATTTTAATTATATTCACAAAACACCAAAATTTACACGGGCAAAATATTCTAAGGGTTGGCTGAACACCGAACCTGCTTTTCCACAGTGTTTCAAAGCCTTGAGGTTAGTTCACTAAATTCAGTATACTCCAGAGATGCAGTGGTTAGCAGGAATTACCTTACAGACTTAACAGACTGCATTAAACAAACTGATTATGACTCAGTAACTGAGAATTTAGAAAAGTTTGATTCTTTATTATGTATTTTTCTGCCCAGCAGAAACTTTTAGTGCTACAAGGCAGCAACCATTCTCACCTGCATTTATTTTAACACTGTGTTTGCCGGAATAACCACCACAGAGATCATTTCACCCTAGCAAACCACAGCAAGGGAACCCTGCTCAGTTCCTATAGCTCCCACCATCTGCAACACTGGAAAGGTCTTAGCAAGTTGCTGTAGGCAAGCAGCGACTGGATTTAGACCGTGTTAAACAGACCAGGGAACTCACCTACAAGCTGTTCTTGCCCATTTCCATACTGCACATGCACCCCAGATCTCTCATTTGCTCAATGGCACGCAATCTGACTTCTCACCGTACAAGCTTCCGTAAGTTTGGGTTTTTTTTCCCTTAAAGACTGGTTCACTTTTCTTTTAAAAAAATAATAATAAGTGTACACCTAACAGAACAATTTTACCTTCTTTGTAGCCATGTTACTAACTGCTCCTGGGCAGCAACCAGCTGAACTCCTCATTAGATTTGAAGCACCGTTTTTGAAAAAAGGACTAGTTCACAGCTCTCCCGCATGAGGTGTCTCAACGCTACACATTTTGTTCCAAGCAGCAGTCTCTCTGTGCTACAAGAACAATCGCATCAGTACTCTGCTGGTCACTGCTAATAAACCCCTTTAAAAGGGACTTCAGAACTGGCCATGTCTTTCATGAGAAGAGGAAGAAAACATTAAGAAATGCTCCAAGTGATTAGTCTGCTTCTAATCTAAACCAAGGGGAAGTATTTTAACACTGCATGAAATAACTTCTGACTTCGGTCACGCTTCAGAAGTTAATATAATTTCTGCTTCCAGTACTCTCAGTAGATACTTTTAACTATTGTATGGCTGAAGCAATGCAATTTCATTGAACAGAATGAGGCAATATAGTTGTATCAAGGTGTTTAGGTCTGATCTTGTAAGCTGCTGAGAACTATGTTGCAGAATTAGACCATAAGCCATTGAGCACAGAATAACCAACACAAACAATTACTGAGCCACACACAAAATCTGGTGGCCTCATTCACATTACAATACCACTGCATGTCATCATTTACCACCAATAGCAATCAGGAGATGGCAGACCTTTGATTTGGTGGCCTTATGCCTTCCTCTCCTTAAATCCAGGGTTACTCATCCTTTGTGTACTGAACAATACATTCTCACAAAAACAAGAGACCTGAAACATTTAAAGAGAAGAATGAGCACGTGAAAAAAAGGAAAATCTCCTTAGTTTTCATAGTGACATGCTAATACCCCACGACATGCAAATTAAGACCACACAAGCCATATATCATACTGAAAACACCTTTAAAATGGAGGTTATGTTTCCTAAATGAAGCAGTATGAAATTACTAACTCTATTTTCAAGGTAAAGTTTTAAGGTTAGATACCAGTAATAGCTCTGGAACAATGGAGATTACTAAAACTACTTGCAGTCTAGACTGGACCAGACTCTGGTCTAAGCAGAGCACCATAACCTGTTCACAGCAGCGTTCAATCCATCTGTGACCAAGGTATGTCTTTTAACATTGTCTTTATTTCCACAATAACATAAACTAGGATTACCATACTTCTTCGCTTGTTCTTTCAAATAAAAATCTGAGGTGATCCTTCAGCAACCAAAGACAACAAAACAAGTTACACTATTTATTATAAATACGATGCGATGAAGTTTCATTTGCAAAAGCGTACCTTTGAAGAGCCTTGTCTATGAAGTTTCCATCACTTACTGTGCATGAGCATTCAACAACAAGTAGGAGTTTAGAAGGATGTCATGCCACAAAGCTTTTTCCTGAAACACTAACCTAATCAGGAGCTGACTTAAGAGCTACTTTCAAAATACTACAGAAGAAAATTCACTAAGTGCCAGTTACCCAAGCAACTGGGACCTAATTAAATCTTTCCAATGCTTCAGGGATTAGCCTGTTTTCTCCTACAGTCCTGTAGCCTCTCCCATGAGATAACATATACAGCTATGGCGAGATTTATTACTTGCTGACTAGTTCTTAACATATGCTGAATTATGATCTGGCCTGTGATTCAGAATGAACTTTGACATACGTGGCATTTCAAAACAATTATTTAATTATTTTTTTAATTGAGAATAAAAAAATTAAAATATTATGTATAGTATTTTAGTATTAAATGGCATTCATAGGGCCAAGAAAAACCAAGATAAAACTCCTACAAAGAGCTCTCAGGCCAATAGCCAAGTGAAAAACTTTTAATGATTTCTCACTAGCGCTGTGCATATTATTTCTTTGTGCATTGCTTCTTAGATGGGTATAACTGCACTCACACTGCTCTGAGTTTAAAAAAAACCCTGAAGTAACAGCCTTTTTGGAGAGGGAAACCACCAAACCACACCCCCAAAAACCAACCACCACCCCCCTCAAACCAGGCAAAAACCACAGCAAGAGTTTGAAGAAAAAATTTCCTATTTAATTCTAGACAAAACAAACAAAAAAACCCAAGACACAACCAGTATTTTCCTCACATCATATGCTGCAAAACAAAAATAAATTGAAAAAAAGTCACATGCACAATTTAGGCTGTAAGAGGCAGAAAAATTTCTAACATGCCCTGAAGATAATCACGGGGGAAGTTTCTATTATTCATCACCTATCCAGGTACTTACGTACAGGACTACATCACTTGTTTATCTGCTTGAGAACAGTTAATATACTTTAAAAATTCCATGGAAGCAAACTCACAACAAACAAGCTACTGGTGCATTTCAAATGTTCAAACTGCATTAAAAAGTCAGTTTTGAAGAAAACACCGCCAGTGTTTATGAGGCACGTTGGAGTTCCCTACAACTCCCAGGATATCCCGAACAGCAACGCAGAAACACACTGCAGGATCTCATGCTTAGTTTAATATTTTCAGTGGGTATTTCAGCTGCGCCAGCTGTCTTCAGGAACCTTGCTCAAGACCCAGGACACAGAAAAGGTAGTTTGTTGTGTGGTGTACTCTTTAGTTTGCAGCGGATTAACAGGTATTCTGAAGCAGCCTGGTAAGAGCTTGATTTTTCAATTATGAAAAAGCCTGTGATAGGTTACGTATGACAGAAACCTACCATACCAGTTCAGCTTGAAGTCATGGCATTGCACTCATGTCAGAGAGTCCGATCACACCATTTTAACAAAGCTCATGCAGATCTGCACGTGCAGAGATGCAGTCCTACCTGCGTTATGCTAAGCTTCCCCTTCTGCCACCCCAGAGGGCTTTGGACTGGAATCCAGCCGAGATGCTCGTGCCGCCACCCCAATGCCAAGACCAACACGACAGGCAGAAGCCCCCAGCTGAGCTCGGGGAACCAAGCAGCCGAGGTTGGCAGCCTCCTGGAGCTCTCTCATGAGACCCACATCAGCTTCACAGTACAGAGCACGGGTTTCGGAGTAGAGAATGACCTCTGAATGTTATTAACCTGGCATACAATGCTTAGAATTTATCTCCAACAACAACTCTCTATATTCGAATTGAGGTGAGAGATGTGTACTGAACAAAGATTTTGCTGTCAAATTTTCTAATGCTCCTGAAATCCTAAACCACTGTTGAACTGCCACATGAATGTAACAGAACAAAGTAGTTCTATTTACCTTTGGCACCTCGGATACCACAGTACGTCCTCAGAAGAAAAGTACTCAGCCAAAAGCACAGATTCAATGACATTTTATGCCGAAATATAACTTCATACAGCAGCGTTTGTTAAGAAAGATCGAACTCTGAAGTTCAACATGTACATCTTCAGTTTCGTTCCAATTTATATTACTGACTCCACGCTTTAAAAATCCACAAAAACTGCTTTTACCAACCACATGGAGCTTGCACATCTTCCTAGGGCAAGCTTCCGACAATTAATCCCTCAAATCCACACTGACTCTCAAATACCAGCAGACAAAAAAAAGTGACACAATACAGGAGGTTACTACTTGCACCTGTCCACCCTCATTATCACCCTGCTGAAGAAAATCCAAAGTGGTACCTGTAATCAGATCATGCTGCTAAAGTCCAGTAAATCAGCTGCTGCCTCACCAGCAGCTAAACCATCCTTCCAGGAGGGAGGGGACTTCTGGAGGAAGCACAGGTAAAACAAACAATCCCGAGATAAACCATTCCTAGTTGTGATTTAGAGATCATAGCTCTACTTATTTTTCGCATGAACAATATTTTAGTCACAAAATGTTTTAGTCACAAAGCCACAGATCTCATCTGTGCACAAACTTGAGTTAGGCTAAAACTTAGGGTTTTTTTAAATAATCTTAAAAACTTGGATTTATATCTGAGCATTTGACCATGTGCTACTTGAGATAAAAATAGCACATTGTGACTGTTTCCTTCCAAACACCACCTTTTCTTCTGTCAGGGCTGCACAGAAATACCCTACCAACAGAGGAAGTTGCAACAGCCCTGCTCAGTTGCAACCACAACATCCATTCATGAAAGAATTCTTTCAATTTAGACCATAACGTACTTCAAATTCCCTTAGCAACAGTGGCATGTACTTCTGTAAAGAGAACAGACCCAAGGTGAAATATTATCAAGAACTGAAAAACCTCACAAAAAAACCTATACAAACAGATGGCATAATTCGGAGGGTTTTTTTAAATGCTACTTAGCATTTACAGCTGGAAATGGCAAATATCTAACATGCTTTGAATATGCAAATTATAAGATCAACACAAAAGAGGACAATGCAATTTCTTTTAAAGACAGGCAGTCATAATGTTGAAACAGACTGAAACCAATTTTCATACACTATTCATAATTACTTTATTACACTGTGAAAGGGTAATCAGTTTCCAAATGATCTAACAACCTTGGGCTGCTCTTAACTCTTTTATACCAGTCTTAACTACAAGCACAGCCTAGGTCTGCAACTTTAAGCCAATTACAATAGTCTAATATTAAACATGCAGGTTAGATGTGTTCTTCCTCACATAATCTCACACAAACCAGCATACAAGATTATCTAAGAGCATTCAATTAATAAGCAGGAACTGCTATATAAAGAAATCCATTCCCAGCTCTAATCTCAAAGGAATAGCTTTATTATCAGGAAAGGGAAATCTGATTTTTGGCTCCTTTGTTAAACTTCAATAGGAAACAGAGCAAATACAGTATGTTTTGACTGGCTGGAAGAGTAAATTCTAGAGGAATGTTACTATGTCAAACATTTTAAAAAAAAAAAATCCCCAAACTTAAGTACTTGAATTGCATTGACTCATATTATGGCTCAGTCATTTTCATACTGTCTTGTAATTTAAGTACCTGATAAAGCCACTTCCACTTTTAGTCATCAGTCACTGACTAAATCCAAGAAACTTCACAACATGAAACACCGCAAATAAACTAAGTTTCAGGTTTAACTTGTGCTTGGGTTAAAACACCTACTACCCTGTGCTTGGGTTTCTAGTTGGCCAAGCAAAGTATGGGTTGGGGTGCAGGGGCGCCGGCACAAACAGAAAGGCTGTGAACTTCCCACAGACAGAGGAAGTAACATACTGGTCCTGGTTTAGGTAAGTATGTTGATTTTGTAGACTGATTAGATTAACAGGCTAAAACCTCCCCGGGTAAAGAAAGAATCTAAAGCCGCATCATTTTTAAGTTTTAGAACTTGTTACTGCCGTTGTTTTACCACCTAGATGAACAAGAACAGAGATTACAGAATTGTGGATTAAAATACCCCATTTAATGGCAAAACTCTGCACTTACTCCAGTTCTCAACAACGATGATCAAAACAGAGGCCCTGATCTTCCAAAACAAGATTAACACATAAAACCTGACAATAATGTTCAGACTATTAAATGCTTTTAATTTTAAGCATCTAAACAGAAAAAAAAAAATCTTATCAGACACCAGATGCTACTGAAACACTTATTGCCTATTAAAAAAACCTCAGCTTTATTCCAAAACCAAGTAATTTTGATCTCTACAAATCAGCAAGTTGACAAAGAAAACACTGCCAAAACCAAAGCACTTTTTTATTGCTAGTTTCAAGAAAATTCAAATCAGCACTTAAGACAGAATTTATTACATGTACAAAATTGGTGTTACAGAAGCAGCAATGTATATACCAAGATTGGGTGGGTTTAGTAAAAGGCTTACTTATCATACAACTTTTTACAATCAGTTAATTTAAAAAAAAAAAAACAAAAACACACAACTGAAAAATCCACAACTACCTAACTTCTAGGAACTGATACTAATGAATTACAGATTTATTTCACACTGTATTGTCATCTTGTATGAAAATGATACCCATTTTCAGAGAAGCCTAATCAAACCAAGTTGGCTTTCAAAATTTGCCATTACTTCCCAAGAGAAGCTAACAGATATGTTACTAATGCCAAATTTACAGCCACCATTTCTGTGCTTTTGCCAGCATCAGAAAAAGCCCAAATTCCAAACCCACCACTATATTAAAAAACATGTGGTTATAAGAAAACTCTAGGCATCACAATCAAATACTATTTATTCCAGTAGTAAAACGTTTATCCAATCACCAAGATCTTTTCTTGGCAAAACTTGACAAAAGAGTTTCCTAAAGGCGGCCAGCTCGTTTTAATCATTTACATTTTTCAACACTATTTGTTCTCACTTTGTATCCAAAGGTCAGAACTCAAGCCACTACCCCAGGCAAGCTTTGGAACAAATATTATTTTTGTCCACTCTTCTGGAAAGAATTTCACTTCTGTTAAGAAAGCTGAACTATAAAAAACAGATTTCCCTCTGATCCGTTTAAAGATGCTTCACAATATTTTTCATAAACAGAAGGCTAGCTCATCATGGGTCCTATCCTTTACTGCTTGAGTGTTAGTTACACCATTACAGGCTTTTGCTTTGTTCTGGAAGAAATACGCACACCAACACGAGAACAGTAAAACACAGAGCAACGCTAAGCAAGGTCCAGCTGAGGTGACAGTTTGAACTACGCCAACTAAGATTCCAGTTTCCCTGACACAGCCCTTCTTCCCTACAATGCCCCTTCTTGAAATCATTTTATACATAGTAGAAAATATCTGCACATTAATCCACATGTTATTGGCTAGTAAATTACTCCAGGAAAAGGTGTGCCCATGTTAGTTTGAGAATCTTCGCTACATTGAATGCTTATATCCACACTACACACAGCTAGGTGATCTATTAAGATCAGAAAACTGGAAGAACCTTCTCTCACACACCAAAGGCACTTTTGCTGCCCCTTGGACAGACTTATTTCTGAAGCAACATTCAGTGTTCTGCATGCAAAGATGAAAAACTATGGTTAAATACTCATGGAATTGACTATCAATGTTAGGGATTCACATCAGAATACAACAGAGGTTCCTTTTCTAAGACTACAGTGATTAAGACACCATTTCTCTTATTTAACCTTAAGATGCAAAATAGTTACTCAGTGTTAAGTCATTTCCTAATCTGAGTCTGACACCTGAAATACCCATGGTTCAAAAGGAAAAAAAAAGGATTTTAAAGCATTAAGTAGACACTTTGGCCATACCACACCACTAAAGCTCAACAAAAATCAATAAAACTAATATTCAGGCTTTCTGACTGACCCAATCACACCTGTAAGTCGCGGTAAAGCACTCAGAGCTACTCTGAGGCCTTTATAGAGATGAGAGGGCTGAGCATTTGCATCGAACACCACAGGCTATACGGAATCTTTGCTCCCTAACACCTAGAAAACGCGGCTAGTTCTATGCAATTTTCTGAATTTCCTAGCTATGGGGTCAAGTCAGCCTAGTCCCCAACAACTATCACACCTCTAAAAAAGAACTCTCAGGTGCACTTGCAAACTTAGCTCCTCGATTGCTCTTGCTTTCTGCCTGGTGCATTCAGATGATGTAAAATTACAATTGAACTAAACATGGCTGTCTGACAACAGTGGCAGTTCAAAACCAATTTTCACCCATGATTTAGATAGCCCTGCACTGGGGACCAGGGTGACAACGGCCACCAGAGACATCAGGCCAAGAGGTGAGCACTGTAACAGCTCCAGTCAACACCTTTCACTCCATTCACCTGTCCGAGCCTAGGCTAACACTGCAAAGAAATATCCTTAGTTTGAAAATCACTTGGCCAAAACAGCAATTCATGATAATCTCCGCACAGGATATCTATTCCCACACTCCGCCTTTGTAATTGTTTTTTTACCAGTAACTGGACCTCAGGTGAAATATCATGTTATCTGCATATATCAACAAATTACAGAAATAATTATTTCCAGTGGTTTATAAACTGATTTTGCTTCTAATTCACACACAGTATCAGCACAATCTCTCTATATCATTCGAAAAAGTCCAAGAACAAGGAAAGATCAGTAGATGCACATTGACCTAACATTTAGAGCCAGCTCTATAAAGCTGCACATTCATCACAGAATACAACGCATCTCTGCAAGAGAATCTTCCTAGAATTCTGCAGTACTCCAATACCAGATGAAGCAGAAAATCACTGGAAGGATGGGGTTTTTCTGCCTATAAATATCAACCATATTAAATGCTACTACGTAATTCATTTAGGTCCTCGGTATGGGATCTTTGGACAACAAGCTGGATGGGTATTAAGCTGTATTTGCAGTTGATGCTGAAGTAACTCCACAGAGTTCGTGGAGATCTGAGTATTTTTCACCTGCTGAAATGTGGACAATTAAATTAAAAGTTCAGCAGTATGAAGATTATCTCAGGTGCCAAAATGGCACTGTCTCTACAATTTTTTTTTTTTCTCCACATAGAGAGTACAATCACTCTTTAAGTGCTTTACTTACACACAGGTCAATCACTATAGCAGGAACTCCTTCAACAGTACACCAGGAAAAGAAGAAAAAAATAAAGGGAAACAAAAACATCACTCGCCCTATAAAATTAGGAAGTTAGGGATTCCTTTTGGCTAATTTTAAGCAAAACAATAGGTAGCATAACCCCCCTCAACCCAAAAAACAAGGAGATTTAGGGTTAGTTTAATAATAAATAGCTTCTTTCCCACACCCAAAAATCAAAACAAAGCTCACTCTCAGATGAGCTATTAACCACTCACATCAGGAAACAAAAGCCCTGTCTTGTCACCTCTGCATAAATAAAAGTCAGCAAAAGAGGGGTTGAGAGACACACCAAGACATTCTCTACAACCCGTAGTAAAATTGCAGAGACAGTCGATGCATTCTGACAGAACAGCTGTATACATCATTATGTTAATTAAAATTAAAGTCTCATCTACTTGGCATACAAGCAATTCAGTGAACCTCAGTGACAAAAAGGAAGGAACCATTTCCTCCAAGGGGCACAGTCACATACAACTTTAACGAGTTGTCTGCTTAAACCGAGGGCCACAGCAGAAAGGAGATAGAAAAGTATTTAAGAAAGAGTCCTGGCTATTTTAAGTAAAACAAAGCACTATCAACTATAAAACACACACAAAGGAAGTGGTAGGATAGATTACGTCAGCCCTTGCCTCAATTCATAAATCCTAACCGCAAAACAAGACAAATTCTTAACTGCCTTTCTCTGGAAACATGTTTAAAGTGAATACATGCAGTTTATGTCTTAAAATACGCTATTGAACAACACTCGCTGATGCATCACTTTGAAACAGCCACGGGGGGGGGGGGGGAAT
>NW_020799127.1:4742756-4755138 GCF_003259725.1 Athene cunicularia | reverse complement strand
GCTTCCCCGGTGCAGGCGGCGGGGCGCGGGCACGCACACGGAGACCCCCGCTCCTTCCCCCGGCGGCGGCCCGCCTCTGCCTCCTCCCCGCTCAGCCGAGCCGGAACCGGGAGCCCCGTGATTGATGGCGGCTCTTTAATAGCGTGGTCAGCTAGAAAATGCATCTGCAAGCAAGATATTAAGGAGGCAAAGCATCCCCGGGAGTGATCAGCCGCTCACAGCCCCGAGCTGCAGCCAGGAATATTAATGCAACCAGCCCGCCTCGCCTCCACGAACGCTGATCAAAACACACAGGGGGTGGGGAAAATGCAGATAAAACCGAGGGGTGGAGGGAACACATCCACAGCCGGCATTCGTTCCGGAGATGGATAGGGAAGATGCCCGTCCAGTGTCACATAAAAAGACACTTCTACACTAGGACTGTGTGGCGGTGTAGTCAATTAGTAAGCCATTTTGTTTAAATAAATCCTTTCCACGACGTCTTTCCTCCCCCGTTTAGAAAGAGAAATTCATCTGCTCGGCAAAACACGTTCCTTTTAATTGTATTTAATTGGCAATTTCTAAAATAATTAATATTTACCTCTTACTAAGTGTCTTCATGCAAGCCTGTAACTTTTTCCAAATCTCACAATGTCTTGCACTGTTCTTTAACACCACAGCCATGACCTTTGAAGCTGCTAGGACCGACTTAATTTTAGAGCAAAGCTTTTCTATTTCCCTTGCAGAGTAACATGAAAACAAGTCGCCTATGTAATCCATTACCTGAGGGCAACGGACAATTTTTCCCTGCCAAGCAAATCCATTTCCTAGCCATGCAGTAGTATTTTACCTGTAAAATAAATAAGTACATCTCCTCAGAGCTGGTGTTACAAAGCCAAGTTAAAAAAAAAAAATAAAAATAAAAAAAAAAAAAAATCAAGGCTCACAGACCCAGTCAATTAGAGCAACACCCTCAAGTACTGTCTGCCAACTTACTCTTTCCAGATGCTGTTAATTGTTTGTAGTTGTACATTTTCCCCTCTGTTTAGCCATAGATATTTCTACCATGTTTTGTACTACAGCACAGGAGTCCTTCAGGAGACAAAGACCCAACTTCAAAATTTATTCTGTACTCTCTAGAAATAGCTACCTAAAACCACTAACGCAGCTGAAGTAGCTGATTAATTTTAATGTCCTTGCCACATTGCAAGACAGCTATGATCAATACAAATTGAAGATGGTGTGCAGCACAAGCTCCGCTCCCGCAGTATTCATTGTACAACACTGGAGCCTATCTTTGAGAGAACCTGGTTCAAAATAAGCTTTGTAACCAAGTATCCGTGTGATAGCTCCAAACCTGCCAGAGCTGAAATCCAATCCTCAAGTCAGTACAAAGAAACCACACTGCATTTATCCTCACTTCAATTTTCTAATCAAATGTGGTCTGACACCTTGCAAATCATAGAAAGGAACTTACTGCTCCAGTGTGTATTTAAATCAGTGTTTACTTCTAACGACTTCCAAAAGAGCTTTCCCGCAGTAAGTTAATTCAGGCCAAGTTCCATTTATTTGCAAAATACCCTGTTTGATGGTATTTGCTCAAAAACACCTTATCCCTTTAGGACAGGTGACCCAGCCAGCTTGGATCATAAATCCTGAAAGTCAGTAAATACTGGGAAAATGCACTCAGATTTAAAAATAATATCTGTAGAATTTTTTTGTATCCCATTAGGATGAAAGTTATTCAAACAGTGCAGAGCAGAGCATCCAGCAGCTCGAACGCAGCAACAGAACCGGGGAGTATTCTTGAATCTCAGACACTGTCTTGCAAGTCCAAGGCAAACCAACTTCAGAATTCAGCAGCGTGGTAGATGGCAGTGAAATCATCTGAAGTCCCATCTGTTTTCATACAGCATATTGGAGATTCTTGAATGAACAGAACAGCTACAGCATTCAATCACTGACATCAGAAACAACTGAACTTTCACTAATTGGCTTTCCTATGAGATATGGAGATCTGCCCCCATTTCATAGACTGAAATAAAAAAAAAAAAAAAACAACCACAACATGCACAGCGTTCAGCCTCAAGCTCCATTTTGCAATAGGGACTTTTTATCTTGTCTTTTGGAAATGGATTATAAAAAGATGAAAATCTTCTCTTGATTGTGAAACACACCTTCGCTAGTCACAGCTTTATAATGTTATAACAGCATTTCTTTTAATACCAAGCATGAAAGCATGCATGTCTAAAAAAAGCTGGAGGGGGAAGCATGAGTTGTACATACATGAAACCCATCAAGACTACTCAAGCAAAAACTACCTCCACGAGGGTTCAGCAAATATATTGTAGAGAATAAGACCTACAGCGTGCTGGAGCGGCGATTCACTGAAGGATTGCTAACAGACCTCGCACAGTATGTTGGGTTTGGTCCAGTGTGCATCAGTTATCTGGTGTTACACAAGGAAATCAAGCTCAATTCCACCGCATGCAAAATCCAGCCCAGCTTTCCTGGCAGCCTCCATTTATCAAAACAACCCTGTCATGTTGAGTACCATTAACAGATAATGAACTCAGACAAGGGATGCAGTTACAAGCAAAGCACTCCACATGCTACAGGCCTAAGCACGCAGCCAAGGGAGCTGATACCTGACTTTATTATAAACATTCTAATTAAATAGAACACCTAGTTGAAGAAACATTAAGGTCATGACAATAAACAACAGAAGCTGGAAATCTGGGGGGGGAAAAAAAAAAAAAAAAAAAAGGTTTTGACTTGCTGTCAGTAGCTCCTGACACTGCTTAAAGGCATGGACAGTACACCCAGGTACACCTTCTCTCCCTACAGCTAAGAACTGGAAAGCATCCGTTAACTTGCAGCTTTTGGTTTTCAGCGCTTTCCCTGAACACTGTAGCACTTTGTATACTGTACCTACGCGCTTCAGCTTATGAAAGATTGAGCACTGAGAAGTGACAGACAGCGTATCTTCAAAGAGCTGTAAAATGTGCTGCTTTCTAGACATACTACTCATAACAAACAGGAATAATTCATAACTTCGCACAAGAATCCTACCATATTTGAAGAATATTAAACACAGACATACAAATTTGAAGAATATTAAATACAGATATACTCCCTGCAAGCCCCAAGGTCTATCCATCAACAGCATTCTCCACCTCTTCTGACAGAATTAGCCATCAAGTACGCATAAACATTTCACCCACTAGAAAAGCTGCTCCAAAGGAGCAATTTCAGGTCTACCAGATACATCTATACTTGAAACACAAACTAACTGTAAACAGATTTAATGAGATTATACAGATTAAATGGGTAAATTAACTTTTTTTTTTTAAGAGACATCCAAGACAACAAGGTCCCACAAATGCTTAAAAAGGGCTCACAAGTCATATGGTTTAATTCATCCAGGTAACTTCTTTTTAAGAGTAGGTTCAAGTACACTGTCTGGCTTGCACAAAATGTACAAAAAGAAGCCTTAAACAGACTTTTAAGAACACACGGAGATATGAACATGACAAGTGTTTTCTAAATGCTAATATAACACTACTTCCCAGCTTAGGCAAGCAACAAGTGTAACACATTAAACCCCTGCTAAGCTGAACCTATTTTTAAATGGGACTTAACACTGTCTTCAGAAGCTCTGCCTTTGGATTTGGCATCGGGTAGAGGGGAAGAGGAAGGGAGTAGGTTCAGGGATAACAAGCTAACGGCTTAATATTATTGTCACAGCGCTGTTTTTCTTGCGTGTCACTTAATTCCAGCCCTCATCCAAAATTCCCCTTTCACTGTCCGTGCGTATATTCCCAGCCAAAACAACAAGCCTGAAGTAGAAGCAGTTTAAGCTGAAAATTAGCTAGAGAATTCCTGAGGCCAACGGTCAACTAAAGGATTCCTCAGCAGAGGAGAGGAAACGTAGGCTGAGCTACTAGCACGAAAGGTCACCTCTTAACTGCTCAGAACAGGAGCAGTGAATATTTGTTACCCATTTCTGTTTGTTTTCAGTTCAACATCAAAGCGTCTAGGCTCTACCTATTCTCAACACAAAACCTCTGGTCAGGTTAAAAGTGATGTTTTCTTCCTCAGAAAATAATGCATTGTTTTATGAGTATAAACACAGATGAAAATAAATTATACTTAGCTCTTGACAAGACAGTTATTACTGTCTACATACAGATTTCTTCAAACCTGCTGGAAGCAGGGAAGTCTTGTCTACGCTTGTAGATCTCTTGAGTACATGTGAATACCCACAGCAAACAAGTATTGAGTTTTAAGCAGCTTCTTGCCATGACATTAATTCAGCTACAGCTTGCTCCGTAATTATACAAGGGTGCTTTTCCACACTACTAAAACAATCTCCAAGAGGAAATTCAGTGCAGTGTTATTATTGCTTCAACATAATCAAAAGGCCATTTCATTCCGTAATCCAAGTCTGCCTAAGGAGACCGTAAACTCTGCACACAGTTAAACACGAGTCTTGTCCACTTCCTCTCCGCCACGTTTACAGATACAGCAGTTCTTTAAAAATCAGCACAAAGCATTATTTTAATCCAGTATAGAACTGCTGAAATTTCAGTCAAGCATTTCCTTGCCTCTCTCAAATCCCCGAACAGAACCTATAACCTTTAAAGACAACAAACTGTCAGAGGTTTGGCTTTTTTTTTTTTGTTGGGTAGGATTTTGTTATGCTGGTTTTGGTGGGATTTTTCTGGGTTTAGTTGGTTGGTTTTGTTTGGGGCGAGAGGTGGGTTATTTTACCAAGCCTCTAGGTACACAGCATCTAACTTAGAACCTGCTAAACTGAATTACTAACGCTATCATGCTTTTTATGGTTCAAGTAGCGTGACTCCTTTTGTCCACTTACGTGGTGTTGAGGTTTATATTCCAGAAGACCTCCAGTCCTTACAGATCACTGCTAAAATCTGACACCACATCAATACTCTGGGAAAGTAGGACCCTCTTAAACACACAAAAATCTGAGGAACTTCAACCTTATTTTAACCACTCAGGCCCAAAAACGCCAGGCACCGCCCTTGCTGTAACTGCCACCACCTACTCCTTTGGCACCCCTGTAAGATAACACCTTTGGACCAAACTCCACCTGACAAGAGAGGCACAAGTCTCAAACACAATGCACAAGGCTCGAAACAAAAAACAAACACCAAGACCAGCGCACTGGTGGTACTTAATGCTTGTTAATATGACTGCTTGCCATTAGATAAAAACACAAGGTGCCTCAGATTCCCTCTCAGGCGATCCAGAACTTGTGACAGCTGAAAGATTACTGTTGGTACAGTCGATGACCAGCTGAAGAATGGGGACAGTGACTTCAAGGACATCAAGTCCTGCATAACTCCATTCTACATGTCTTTGAAGAAATCTAGTAGGTTATTTTTATACAGCATCTTGGATGCACGCAGCATTTCTGTCACAGTAAGGAAGAAAAAACAAAAGTTGCTTCCCCAGGGAGCTGTGAAAATTAAGGCAATTCACATGCTAACATGTGAAACCTCAGGATTTTACAGGAAGGCTTAGCTTAGAAAGTGTGTGGGGGAAACACCAAAAAAAACCCCAAAAAACAAAAAACCAAACAACCCAAAAACAACCAACCACCAATGAAAACAATGAAACAGCTATGGCCCAGCCCACTGGGACTTCAGTCTCAAATCCCCATACAATTAAGTCAATGTTCACAGTAGTCTCAGCCTATACCCTTCTCCCTATTCTCTCCACTCCAAATGCTGAAGGCTCAGTTCTGCCAGCTATATAAACCTTTGAAACCACACTTCAGCATGTCTAAAAAGGCCAAGAAAAAGCAAACACAAGGCAGAGGAGAAAACATTTTCTATTTACAGTTAAAACTTAATTCAAGGGTGAAACAGGACAAAATTCAACCAAAAAGACAGTAGGCTTTATTTGGGAAGGGGGGGGAAGAAAACAGAAAAAGATGAACAAGCTGAGGAATGCAGCAACTTAGCAAGGTCTGAAAATAAAAGCTTTGACGTGCCTAGGTAAGTATCTAAGTACAAAGTGTAAAACTCAGTTGGGATATTGTGACCAAGCTAGGAGGGAACAAGTAGCAAGACAAGTAACTTGAAACCCAACTACAGCTTTCACATCCAGAAATGAAAACAAACCAGGCAAGACAAATTTTAGCAGACATGAACTTTTTAGCTTATTGCAGAAATATTTTTTTTTTTTTCCATTATTTCTGCTCTGGTTTGTTTCCACTTCTCTGTAGGGACCAATACTTAAGTTCAAAAATGTTTTTGTAGAGAATCCCTGCCCTGGGAAACTCCAAATTACAGAATGGTACGTTGTAAGCCAAGAATATTAATACAAAATCCAGTTGTGTCTGCCAGATTTTGTGGTACTTACAGCAAGACATCAACCTGTTCAGCAGCTTCTTGAACTTAACAACAAAGTGACACACAATTTCTTTTAGTAGGTATTATCTTAAGTGAGAAAAAAACCCAAATTATTTGTCAAGAAAAAGTCATATACAAAAGGAAAAATTTACATACTTGAAAACTTTATAAATGGATTTAAAAAAAAAAAAAGAGACCACTTGTTCTCAGCTGTATATAAAAAAGCAAACAAAATAAACCTCTCAATAGTTAAGGGAAGAGAGGATAGGAGGGGTAAAGCTTAACAAAAGGAAGAAAAGAAGTAAACAAATGCATCTTTTTCAACTCTATCAAAGCAGTTGTAAAACAATGGAAGTCTGCCTGTTCTTCCCTCCAGTTTCAACTCAAAGTTATGGTGAGAATGGAAAACATGATACCTCTATCAACAGCCTGTGGTATGTTTAAACTATTATAATATAAAGCATACTCATACTCACAAGCTAAAGGAAATGACTGCCAAATACTTCCTTTACAATCTTCCTTCCAGAAGAAGATGGATTCTTTACCAAGAGGTTTTGTCAACACACCAAGTATAGCAGAAATTGAACTAACAGATATGTAAAACGTGCAACGGATTTACGGCCTTTTATTGAAATCACAGTGGAGATAGAAAATGTGACTACAGCTCGCAGTTTTTTAGTGCAGTAATCACTTTCACATTCAAAGGCTTCAGAAAATTCAATAGACTTTTTTTTTTTTTTTTAAAGTGACAATAACCACAGGATGTGACCATCCCTACAGTAATCTTTCGCTCCAGACGGGAAGATAAGCTCTAAAAACAGGAAGTTTCTACTATAATCTTGAAAAAAGGTTAACAGTCTAAAACCACATAACTCCAGTTCAGTTATATGGGGAAGAAACTCTTGATTTCCCAAAACTATGGGAGAAGATACCTAGTGCATGAAACCAATTCAGGCATAGCTCCAACACACCCCTCCAGAATCGCCCAAAACATGGAATAATCTGAAGGTTTTCAGTTTATTATTCTTCTTTTCCCTTCACAAATTCATAAGAGTAAACAAACAAGACAGCTGCCATCTCACAGGAAGAAATAGTGGTTTATGTCAAAAATCAATACTTTCCCACATAGACCCATTTCTTAAGAGCCTTAAAAAAAAAAAAAAAAAAGGACCAGGTTAAGAATTGCAAACAAGTGTTAGGCACGTATCTGCCTCAGCCATGCTACAGCCTACTACACTTAAAGTGGCCCTTTTATCCTTCTGAAAAAGGTCTCTGTACACTTCGGAAGACTTGATAAAGGGATACATTCAAAACGCCACTGCCTAGAGCGCACATGACCCTCCCTAAAATCACACACATTATGTAAAGAGTTCGCTGCACTCAACTTCGTTGTTGTTTTTCAAACAGATAGGGATTTACTGATTGCAGGAACGTATTGCACACAGCAGTCTTCAGCCACCTACCTACGCAGAAGCTTTAAGTGAACTAAAAGGAAGCAGCAGATATCTGATAGCCAATATCAACCAATTAACACTCAAAAAGGCGTTTCGAAATTCATTTCACAATATTTCTCACGCTGTAGATGCAGAGGTGGCAGCAGTTAAGCATGGTTTACACCAGCTTATCGCACTCAAAAAAAAAGGATCCTGATGTATATTTTAACATAAATCAGTTCTGTGCTACTTGTCTAAACAACGTACATCTTCCTACCAGCATTTAACATAATTTAAAAATCACACTAAGGGCTGAAAAATTCCATTCACATGACTATTCTAACTGAACTTGCTTTGAAATTCTCAATTAAAACCACACTAGTCTCAACTACGACCACCTTGGTTTCATATGCAATGCAGCTACTACAGAAACACACAAATTACCTCAGTATTTTCAGGAAGGCTTTACCAGCAACGTGCCGGTTTTCCCCTGACACTGTTCCTTCAATGGCCTATCAGAAAGAGAATTTAATGTAAAAAGCATCCCAGGTTTTCTATTTAGTTGTCCCTTCTTGTGATATGGAGAAAAACACACAGCAATCCAAACAAAGACAGAAAAACTTAAAATACATAATCCCCGTCAAAACTGGGCAACCAAATAACCTCAAGTCAAGATAGTAATAAAAGTGAGATCTATCTACACAATTTCTTGAAAGTACTTGCAGAAAACCATAAAATATCAGGGTAGCATTCCCTCCCATTCTAAACTGTGTTCCAGACATTACATCTGAGGAAATCAACTGCATCCAGCTTGCAAATCAAGACCTAACTGAAAAACACACACAAAGGGACAACTGCATAAAACAAACATACATGTAAGGAAATATTTACATGTTCTACATTAAAATTTAAGTGAAAAGCAAACATTCCTGGACAGAAGGAATGCAGGAGCTTCAAGACTATGTGAGGCAAGTTTCCAATGTAAAAATAAACAAAAAGCCACTGCACAGAAACCTCTTCAACAAAGAGGGCTCAAGTGTAATCAGTGACCACTATCAGGTGACATGGTCAAGCTGCAGTATGCCATCTAGTGTTGGACTCCTAAAAGAAACGTTATTAAACCCACTAAAACATTGTAAATTCAAGTAAGGCAAAAAGACCTTGACTTTGCGATTGCAAATTTTAAGTCTTCTGTTTTCCCCTCAAGCGCTGACAACAGCCCAGCTGAAAGCATTAAGAAAGAAAACAAAGCATGAAGTTAAGCAACGTCACGGGAAGATCTTTAATATGTCGGGTTCACACTCCAGTTAACAATTCATTAATCAAGACATGAACTAAAGAACAACAGAAACAGCACGGAAAGTGCACAAAAATCCAGAGGCACACAGGCAGGTCTTCTGACATGTGAGACACCTCGAAGGCGGCTTTGCTTGGTCTATGAGCTATTATCTCATTCTCTTCTGAACACGGGGACTAGGCTGTGATGAGGTGACTGACAGGAACTGCTGATTTTTCATGCTAGTGTTTTATTAGTAACAAGTATTCACATACACCTCGCGAGTTCATTAATAATCCATTAATAAAACTTGTATGAAAGCTTGGCAAGCAACTTCCTCGTGAAATAAAATCTGCTTCTTTGCTTTTTAGGATCTGAACATGCCAAGGGTGGCATATCAAGAGGTGAAAACATAATTTGAAGGCTACATTTTGTTTCAGTTTTCCTAACATAGTCATCATTAAACAGTCACAGGAGGCATGCCAGGTTATTCATTTCCTTCCCATTTACAACCTCCAGTCATCAAGTTTCGGAATGAAAATTTTCAAGTCACATGTCTACAACGGCACGTGCACGTGTAACTTCAGGTTTACGTAACCATACACAGACAGCAAAGAGAAATAGTGCCCTTCCCCCTAAACATCAGACCAAGAGGTCACACTGCACGCATCTAACTTCCATGAGGATGTCAGTGCGTAGCACAAGTAAAGGCTCTAAAATATATTAAGCAGGGAATTGTCAGGAGTACACTAACAGGAAAAGAAACACTAAATAACATCTAGAGAAGAGAACTGGGCGGCTAACTAGAATCAAAGCCTGTGTTTTCAGGCTGATCTGTAAAGAACAGTTGTTAACGGTGGTTAAATATTAACAGCGAATGCAATTTTAAGAAAGCAACATGAAGTATACTGCATATCCTCCCTTTACAGGCGTGTAAGCAATGACTGCTTAGTCCGTTACTCAATTTACAGCGTTACAAGACATCAATTCCAACACCAACATCACCTACATTTTTCCAAAGGAATGGGCAAAGTATGTTGTTGTTGTCATTCCTCTTGATAGTATTTTCTCAATGAAATCTACACTTTGGGATACAACAGGATATATTTTAAATAACTGGGCCCTACTGGACAAACAACATCAAGAATAAGCCTGACAATCTTGCTTGATTCAGCTCTTGGAATGAATAGCCCGAGTGCCTTTCACGGCCTCTACTATGAAGCCTATCACTGGTACCTCATTTTTTTGTCAGCTCATTCATATACAGGAGGTGGTGTTTAAAAGGAGAAACTTTGAAATCAAATAGTTCCCAAAAATATCACCATATCCACTTGAGATTAAAACTTCTACTACCTTCCCTCCATTAGTCCAATTTAAGGTAGGAAGCACCATGTTTTGCTCATTAGTTTCAAAGCTTGGGTGGGGGTATTCGGTTTGTTTGTGCGTTTGAGGTTTTTTAAATAACCTTTAAGATGGCTCTCTTGATTAAACCATTTTCATCCTTCAATGAGTTTGATTCCTATTAGTTCAGACTGCAGAGAAGACATTGATTTTTACTCTAGTCAGGATCAAGAGAAGTAACAGCTTTTCCAATTAAACAGCTGCTCACAACGTTAAGTAGAAAAATATGTCCACAGCAATAATGTGCAAGTGTCCAAAGCACTCTTCAGTGATAACAAAAGCTAACAGACATGCTTGTAATAACTTTAACCTTTAACTTGAGAAAGGAGGAAAACTCCATGTATTACAGACAGTTCAGCTCCTGTTAACTCTGCTGATAAGAAGCTGTAACACTGAGAAAGGCTCAAAATTACAGACAACTCATCTTCCAGCTCTGAATTACCATCATTATACCACACAAATCACCACATCGGGCTTCAGCCTACTAAAATAGAAATCACAACCAGAAATGGTCAAGTAGGCTGCTGCTGCTTCTCCTCTTAAATGAAGCTTTTATACCAAACAAATCTATACAGTTCTTGCATTATAGCCTTTCATAGAGTTGCACTGTAAATCAAATGTTTTATTCCACAGCCTGCAGCTATTCCCACATTTAATAACTGACATGGGAGACAAGGTTTAATCTCCATCAGGCTGAAACAATTACTATCCTCATAACCACTCAAGTCAAAGGTAAAAATTACGAGTTTTGTATTACCTGATTGCATATTCAGGGGGAAACAGTTACACTCTTCCAGAGGAAAAAGGCAAAGAACATTAGTACAACAAAAGAGGGGAGCCTGAACAATCATACTCCCTAATGTTGTACGTATCAGGGTGACCACCCACTCCAAGCAGTCAAGACAAGACTTTCTTTTAAGCTGTAGAAGAAATGCATCATTCTTGTCACAGAGCAACAAAGAGAACAGACACTACATCTGCAGATTTAAATATTCTCCAACCAAGAACTTGAACTGCAGCTTTAGGTAACTGAGGGAGTTTTTTTTAGTCATCAGGGAAACAGTTCTCATGCTTGGAGAAAAATATATGGAAAAAAGTTACCTGACTTAAATGATAACGGAAATCTGTTCTGTATCTGTGCAATTGCTGCCAACGCTGTGTTTGCAGGTTTTAAAATACTTGTTAAAAGGAGTTCAACTTTAAATTTAGGAAGTTATTCTAACAGCAAGAGCCATGACTGAGAATAGCAATAGCTAGACTCTCCCTAAATTACTACCAGCACTACTTACACTCTGTCTTGGTCACACGCAGCTCATTCATGGATATACATCCTACCACAACTGCTAAAACTGAGCGGAATTTGGTATGGAATCTGCTGCCCTGTGCTGCAGTCCAACATCAAGCAACTAAGAAGCATTAACTCTTTGAGGCTTTACAATCCCTAACAAAGAAATGCCCTCCAGAGGACCATTATTTAGTTTTTTAGGAAGGGATTGCAAGACCGTATGTAAATGTAAGAAGAAGAAAGTGTTACAGGGAGTTATAAACAACACAAAAAACGCCTGTGTGAAATTCCATGTGGAATTTGTACGTTATTATATGCTTTACTATGCCAATTATTACTAGCTGCTAGAAAGGACTATTAAAAAAAAAAAAAAAAAAAATCACAGCAGGTCAAGACACTGCTTTCTTTCTCTTTGAATATATTGAGGCAAAAAAGCAGCGTTTTCACCTCTTGGAGAAAATGCCATCAGGTTTGAACCATTCATCTTTATATTTACGCTCTATATAAGCCTGAAAAGATACTTCAAACATCCAAATTATTTAACTCGGCATGAAAACAGTAAATAGGGTGTCAGAACTCAGTGTTTTGGGAGCCTTGTGAAGGAATCCCCCCCCCCCCCCCCCCC
>NW_020799127.1:4739059-4742706 GCF_003259725.1 Athene cunicularia | reverse complement strand
CCTGAGCACGCCCAGGTCCACACACACACGTGAGCATGCCCAGGTCCGCACACACACGTATGTGAGTGTGCCCAGGTACACGCACGCACACGTACCTACGTACGTGCGTGTGCCCAGGTACACACACGCACACGAGTGTGCCCACACGCATTACCTCTCGGGTACACACCCATCACAGTCCCGGGGGAAGAGGGCCCAGCAAAACACCACAGGAGCAGCCATGGCTCACAGAACAAAGCGATTTTTCCAATTTTGAGCAACAATCGACATATTTAAGCAGGTTGTTGATAACTGGGTGGTAGTACACAATTTGGCTTTCTCCCACTTTATATATCCGTAAACACGGCAGCCTCTTTCAGACATCTGGGGTTAAATGTAGTCTTTTCTAAATTTACATGCAGTGTGTACGTGTATATATACACATGTACGTATATATACACCCATAGGTGTGTGTTACACATACATGTGTACACTTATGTACAAACACACATGTGTATACACACATATGTCTCAGTTGCCTGCCCACCACAGCCCCAGGGGGAAGAGGGGCCAGCGAAACAGCACAGGGCAAGCCGTGGCTCATGGCACGAAGCAATTTTTCCAGTTTTGAACAACTATCAACATATTTAAGCAGGTTGTTGCCGGTGTGATAGTACACAACTCAGCTTTCTCCAAGTTTGATTTATGAAAGGGTGTTGCTTTTATCACACACGGTGCAGCTTCTCTAGGAGTAGAGTGTCCACAAGAACAAGGTAGAATTTTACACCTGTAGATTTATACGTTTCTATAACAAGTATTCCTATAATGAGTCTTTTAAAAAGTTCCTTAAATATTGCTAAACAACAAACCATGCAGCAAAGCATCTTATTCAGAATAGATGTGCAATTGTACCTTTTCTTCTACCCACTACCAGTGTTTGGGGTAAGCCTCCCCCCCTCCCAACCTCCCTGGGAGAAAAAAAGAAAAAAAAAAAAAGTTTTATTCTTCTCTGAAATACTGATGCCCAGAGGGAGTTATTCCATTAGGCTGCATAAATAAAAAACCACCACCACAAAACAGAACAGTGTAATAAAGCATTTTAGTAGTAACCAGAATTCAAAATCATCCAGGCTGAAAAGTCTCATTTTCAAATAACTCTCACGAACTTCCACTCTCAACTACTTGGCTTAAGTGAGATCATGATGTTGCAACGTTCTTCCCAGTTCATCTCTTGAAGATACTTTCCCCTTCATAGACCAGAAAACTTGCAACTGTTTTTTTCTGATTCTTCCTACTCATGAAAATTTAATGGAGGGTGGGAAATAATGGCAAAGCTAAGAACAGAACTGCATGGTAGTCACCAAGCCCGTTCTGTCATTAAGAACCAGCTGCAGAGCAGGAAAAACTTAATTTGTCTTATGTTGGAGTTAGTACCTCTCCTTGTTATTTCCTGTCCCAGTTTTGTGGGAACACTGAAGTTTTTCACAACAGGAATGTCTCTCAAATCCATAGCACAGAATAAGTTATGTAGTGAGCTAATAAAAACACGAACATGTTAGCTGAAAACATGTTGAGCTTTTTATGGCATATGCCTGTTCATTATTATCTACATTTCTATAACTTATCTTAAAGAAAATTGTGTTGGGCAGAGACACCCATCATCTTTTCTATTGACAAGCGCAACATTTAAAAAAAAAAAAAAATGAAGTGTTTTACAAAGAAACACAGCCTAACACAGACCACTTTCTGTACAAATTTCAGTAAATTAGCAATTTGAAGTGCTTTAACTCTTGGAATTACATTACGTATAAGCCAATCGTAGACAATAAAACTTGTTTTAGGACTTACATTTCATCACTTAAAGATACTGGTCCTTCCATCCTTATCAGCCTTTAAGGGTATCATAAGCTACTCATTTTCATATCCAAAAGCACTAAAGAATTCATAGAAGGCTACACCATCTAACATGAGATGAGTTTCTTATCTGAAACCTCAAGGACATGAGCATCTTGATCTCTTTTTCCTTATGTATGAACCCTTTTGAAAGACAGTATGCATGAGCAGTCTCTGCATAAACGCCTACATGCTTTTTCCTCTGGATATCAGGTGACTCCTGTGTACTCTTAGAAGACATAAGAGCATTAAATCCTTTGATTTGATCAAGTAATACATGTGCCCATGACAAAATGGTTCCTTCTTCAGACACAGAAGTTGAATAGGTATGCTACAATTCCTACAGGACATTAATAGCAAGAAACTAGCCCCATGCTGTTGGCCACTCCACTGCCTCCCTCATCATGATGTGGATAAAGCTATGTAAGTATTCAGGTGAACATTAAAATGTCGGTAGAAAAAAAAAAATAATAATCTCCCTGAAATCTGTCCTATCCATTAAATTTTCATGGGTAAGAAAAGTCAGGAAAAAAAACAGATAGCAAAATAGGACACTACCTCTGATACAAGTACAAAGCTATTAAAAAATTGCTACTTCTCTGTCACTCTGAAGGAGAGTTAACTAGCTCATGTTGAATAAAGGCAAAGTTTCATTTTCAATTATTTCATGTGCAGCTTTCTAGTGAAGGGAGTAAGAAAGCTGCTCTCAGGATTTTGTTTTGGGGTTGGTTTTTTGTTTTTGTTTTGGGTTGGGTTTTTTTTTGGTCAGGCCGAGAATGGATCGCAGGAACGGTTCTTGATCTGTTTTAACATCAATCACATCTGTAAGATTACCTCACAGACATAAGAACTGGAGTTTTTAATTATTATTTGTAAATTAAAGATTTTAAGGCACAGTATTTCAGTTAATCAAAAATCCATTTAGTTACCAAACTATTAAAAGGCATATTTTAACCTTAAATGAGGGTAAGTTACTGCCATGTATCATCATAAAATTCTCACTTGTTGATTATGAACTTTCTCCCTAAAGCAGGTACGTGCAGAAGGTAACACTGACACAAGAAAGAAGCTATGCAGAGACCATCTAATAACTATTAATCAATTCAATTAATCCAAATCTGAGCCCTTGGGAAGAAAAAGAAAAAAAAAAAAACAAAAAACAGACTGCAGAATTTTTTTTTTTTTTTTTTTTTTTTTTTTTTTTTTAAGTCCTCCAAATCAAGCAGACTCGACCCATGACTGAGAGGTTACACAATGGAAGCAATTTCCAGTGAGCTGTGAAGGGAATCAGAGTTCCTAACAAAGAAAGAAGGGGTTTCCTTCACCCCCACCACCCCCCCATCCTCATTCTCCAGTCTGAGGATGACATTTACTGGTGCAGACAAGCACGTAAACATACAAGGTCATGCTCTTGAGTTTTACTCACATCTCATACTGGAGATGTATCTTCTATTTCAGAAAATCTATGATTATCCTTCTAATCTTTCTTGAAGAGGATATTCATCCTTCATCTAAGGAGATTCAAAAAGATCTCTTGAGGACCCTGCTTTTGGATACAGGCAGTAACTGTAAGAACTCTAAGGGCTGTAGGAATTCAGGGCTATCTTCAAATAACCATTTCCTTTAAAGTAAATCATAGGAAAAATGAGGACTTAAAACAAAAGTGCTTTTTATTTTTAAACAAGCTCTACGTAAGGCCAAAGAGGCAGAAGAAAATCACTTGTCTCTCCAACACACTAAGTCATTGCCAGGAAAATAGATTGGGGGGGGGGGGG
>NW_020799127.1:4730032-4739009 GCF_003259725.1 Athene cunicularia | reverse complement strand
GTGAGAGTTATTTGAAAATGAGACTTTTCAGCCTGGATGATTTTGAATTCTGGTTACTACTAAAATGCTTTATTACACTGTTCTGTTTTGTGGTGGTGGTTTTTTATTTATGCAGCCTAATGGAATAACTCCCTCTGGGCATCAGTATTTCAGAGAAGAATAAAACTTTTTTTTTTTTTCTTTTTTTCTCCCAGGGAGGTTGGGGGGGGGGAAGGGAAGTCAGAAAAGTTTTTTGTGATATGAACAGGCAGAAGCACTAGCCTACAGAAAGGATATAATAAGCTTCCACCATAAATTATCTTCCATGGACATTATTTGTTGCAAGAAAACTGTTCAAAGTCACAGCTGCTCTTGCAATTGCCTAACAAATACAAGTCAAAATCTCAACTTCAGAGGCACAACAGCTATTTCATAGCTAAACAAACCCAGGCTAGGCCACTTGGGCTGCAAAAAACACCACTCAGAAATCCCAGCATGTATAAAGATTAAGCTGTGTCTTCCTTGAAAACTTTACAAGTGATTTTTTTATTTTTTTATTTTTTTATTTTTTTGGTTTTGATCTATCTGTCAAATAGCAACTACCTATATGCCTTTTTGCAAACAGAAACATACATCTGTGTGGGTGACTGATAACACAAGAAAAGCAGTTTCTGTACACTGGTTAACATTAGGTTCCCACACCTTAAATACAGTCATTCTGCATGTCATCTTCAGCAATATCCTGATGGCAATAAGGGCCAAACTATGCAAAACATTGCTGGATTAAGAATATTATTTGCAAGATATTGGGTTTTGATCCACGAATCTGTAAAACCACATCTAAATTAAATGCCATATAAAGCTAAGAGTTACTATACTTGCCCGTTCACAGCTCTATACTTTTACACACATGAAGTTTGCAGTTTTATAACAGTGCAAGAAGCAATTGTGAGTTTTAAGGTCATGCCTTTGTACTTGTTTATTTACTTTTGAAGATCGAAACCAACAAATAATTGAGAACACTAGCTAAAAATAGCATCTATTGAAAGACAAATCTAGAGTCTTTTACAGCTACAAATCTTTACTACATACCTCAATACAGATTCTTTTTCTCAGAAAGGATCAATAGCCTGGCCACTGTTTTAGCACAACCCCTTCTTTCTGCAGAACCACTACTGTTCTGATTCCGAAAATCAGCAAACTGCTGTGCACATAAAAATACTACCTGCAATTCAACTGACAGGTAAGTAATCTTGGTAGCTTTCCTGTCTTTTGCTGAAGAGTATTTCCTCAGACCTCATCTCCCTTTCACTTGACCAAAATAGAAAGATTAAGGTAAGCCATTTACAGCCAGGAATACTAACGCTTATTACATGTTATTTTAAACTAGCTACACTGAATTTAAAAACGTATTCAGAAATTATGCCAATGGCTTTCAGCAGCAACATTTATGCCTCCAACAGCTACAGTCTGTGCATTTTCTCCCTCCCTTATATTAATGTGTTTATCCAACCATAATTCCATTAGTATTATGTAACACAGACAATCTTCTTAGGCATTTTATCACTACCTCACGCCAAAACCAACCTCCTGCACACGTACACTTCCACTACAAAACTGTTACCTTTCTAGACTTTGCTGACATAGAAGGAACTGTCTGATGTAGAACTGAACTGACGCCTTCAACTGCTGAGCAGATCTGACTGTATCCTTAGCCAAACTCTCACAAAACAGAACAGCATCACCACTGGCCAATGCCATCTTTTCCTTATTAAGCACTCATGACATACTAACAAGTTATTTTGACAGTTGTGATTCATCCTTTAAGAAAAAAAGAACATTAAAAATACATTTAATGTTTGTCAACTGTCTATCTCTCTTGCATGTCAAAGACAGTAAATACTATTTGCAGTTCTGTCTGTAATTTGACATTAATTCCTTAATCTTCTTAAGTCAGGACAAGCTTGTAGATCATTACGAGGTTATTTAGAAGAGGACATTTGAAGTATTACATGAAGTGCACATTTTATTAAGAAAACAAGTTAACTCAAGTTTTGTACTTTGTTATTCACACACCTGAAAATAAATCAGTCTCCTTTGGAGAGCAATAAAAAGATGCACTCCGAACTATTATTGCTACGTAATCCTCTTTTGCGTGGTACAGTATCTGCTAACAAGATTGCGTAGCTTTCACATTGGATCAGCAAGACTGTGACCTTTACTGACAGTTATTCTAACTAATATTAATGCTAGAGAGATGGCCAGTGCAACAACCTTCCACGTTTATGCTCTCCCGTACAGATACCGCGTGGATTAGCTTCCACCGTCACCACTTGTTTCTTGCTTGCATCGAAAAGTACATGGATCAGGCCCAGCAATTATAAATATTGCCCTGTGCATCTGCAGCAAACTACAGAAAAAGCAGGTTTCACCAGGGAAAAAAAAAATAAAAAACCCAAACCACACACACCAAAACTTACTTTTGCAGTCTTTATCCTGCCACACCTCATTTAGAGGATAGAGCAAACTGGATCTTCACTAGCGCCTCTTCAAATTATTGATAGGGACTTCTGCCATTCTTAGCACAACCATTTCTGATTATATCACTTCTATTCAAATACACATAAACAGTGCAGGAAACTCCCTCTAGTGAAAACAATCCAACACTGAGCAGCTGGTACCAGCATGAGAAGGAATACATTACCTTCCTTCAACTCAAAGCTAAAAAAGCCCAAAACATATACATGCCAGAATAAAACAGGGGTAAAAAAAACTGTACCTACAGACTGCAAAGTAAACTGGACATAAAAATTTGAAAGAATTTAGGCCTTCGGAAATACAGCTCGGTCTTGTCAGTCCTCAGATGTAAAAGACACAGGAGCCGAGCCATTCCCTTCAGTAACTTTACAGAGAGCCTGATCACTCAGCAGACCAAAGGACCGAGCAGCACACCTTGACCACTGCCAGCTTTTGTCTGTGGAACAGCGATTCTAATGCATCCGAGCCTCTTCCCAAAAATCTAACAGCCAAAACAACACAGCCCGCTCTCAATACGGATCTTCAGGCAACTGTTGTGATCCAAAATATTTGCACTTTTGAAGTCCGCTACCCACTCCCCACATAAACAAAACACCACAGTCAGAACTAGTACAGCCTAGTTACTATTCTTCTATACCCGCTGCCTGCAGGCCTCCTTATATACAAAGGTCTTCAACCAATGCCAATATGCAGTTGCCACTCTTGTTGAAATTTAAGTTCCAAGTCAACGGTTTTAGCTGAGCCAGTAAAGATAAGCTTAGGAATAGCTTTGAATAAAAACTACCTAGGCAGGGTCAGCTGCTGAACTTACACATGCTGAAACTCATAGCACTACACTGGTGAAAGAAAAGAGACTTAAATCAGAAGGAACAGCAAGACGACACATTCTAGACAAAAATGCTTCCTCCTATATACATTCAACATTCTCAAATGACATCCAAGAAAGAAAACTCGCTAGCTGGCACATGACAAGATTTTAAAAATCTAATTTGCATGCAAGAGTCTAAAGCTGTAAGAATTAAAGTTACTTTTAAGTTTTGTAAGCAATTTTGCAGTGTGCCTGAGTTTCCAGAGCAAGCTTTATTCTGATGCAAATTAGAATGTTTCACTTGTTGGTACACTAGCTACTAAAACTAGTTTACGTAGAAAACAGGATGTGAAATAGCAGCTACATCTATCAGCAAAATAGTTTTTGCTAGGTTTACAATCATAATGCATTTTGTAATTAAATTGCTAATGTTGCAGAACCCACTTCTAGTCAAATATACATGTAATTACATTAATCAATTAGCCTGTAATTGCATTTTGCTATTTTTGATTCCCCAAGACTTTGCTGGTTGTAACTGAAAAAATGATATTCCCTGGGTTTGGTTCTTGGGGGGTGGGGTGTAATATCAATACCACAACTACAAAAGAGGCTGAATAGTTTTAAATATCATTATGTTTTCCAATTAAGGTTTACCTGGAAAACAGAACACGATCTTCAGTGTACAATGTTCTGTCAGTCATAATGGGGCAGGATCTGTGTATGACTGCTCACAGTGTGAGCAACTTGAAAGAGAAAACGGACAAAAATATTACACTGCAACGTTCTAGTTTAAAATTACTTCTTCCGAGTGCAGAAATGAGCTCCTTAAACTGTTCTTTCTGCCTCAGAGGTTTCCTCCCAAATGATTACTGTAATTTCCAGGGGAGATAATCTACCAAAAACAAAGGAAATCCCATTTTTGAAATTTTATTTGCACTTTGTGCTCATCTAGTGGAAAGAATGACATTTCAGTACCTTTTCCTTCCAAACACAAATAGAAAGATCACACAATGAAGTGTATCTTGCTTCAGGATTTTGCCTAAAGATTCAAGACACATGAACAGTTATAAAAACAAAGTTATAAAATATGAGCTAAGCAGGAAGCATGTTTTGTTGTCACAGAACTGGAACCCAAAAGCAAACAGCCAGCCAGGCACCCATCATAAAACTTCCTCTCTGTAGCATGTATTTAAACAGACAACTTTTATTTTCAGTATCAGGACAGAGACGAGTCCATGAAACGAGGAACTTAAAATTCTGCCAGACCACCCCACAATGACAACTAAACCAGAGGGTTTGTTCCTCTGGGAAGTGTTTTGTTTCTAAAACTAAAGATGCAGAATATCCTACTATGAGTTATCTGATATTTCCCCAGAAGAGTCATCAAAACACACTGGTGTTGCAAGACTACAAACCCATAAACCACATTAGAATTATCACAGTTAAGTTAAAAAGAAAATTCTATTGAGTTACGAGTCTGGCACAAACACAACCAGAAATCCCTGACCTTTCCCTGAGTCACTGTCATTCTTAGAGATGCGTTACTCATCCAGATTCCACTACAGGTGCAAGTTTGTTTGATGTATGCCAAAAGGATTTTATTTTAAGCCAGGAGTAGTATCTGTTTCAAGAGCAGGTACTTCTCAACCACTTTAGCCTTGGTGTCCTGTGTAGTCTCCTGAACTCCTACTGAAATGCTTTAGAAAGGATTCCCTAAACAGAGAGCCTTAACATAAGCAGAGAACAAAGTTATACAGGGATATTTATAGAAATCTCCTTCCTCAAAACAATCAAGATTTCTATTGAGATAGCAAATTAATCTGGACAACACTCCATCCACAAAAATCCTGCTTTAAGTGATGAGCAAGGAGTAACTGTAGCTGAGAAAGTAATCCTGTGTTAAGAACTACTTTTAACGTATTTGAGTTCTACGTGCTAAGTTTGGTTTAAAATCCAGTAACTTTGGTCTTTCAGTTGATTAGGATCCAACCAAGGTGGATTTGCTGTGATTTACATTTCTCAGAACATCCTGATAAGATCAAGTGTGATCAATACCACCAACTACGAGATTGTTTTTTTTCCCCCCACCAGACACTACAAAAGAAACCTGAGTTATTACTTAAGATAGCCTACAAGTTCACATGCCTTTAGCTGTGGTTATAACTGATAAACTGCTGGTTTATCCCTTAGCATGTACACCTCTGCCTTTTGACATTTTTGGGTTTGTCTCACAGATTATTAAATTCTGCAAACAAGAGCAGTTGGGCCCTTCCCAACAGATTATCGCATTTTATTATCTTGGATAATTTTAAAATATCAATGTACCTACATAAATAAGAGACTGGAACCGCAAGTGTCTTCCACCAATTACAGAAGAATTTATTTTTTTTTCTATCAGCTGCAGACACACAGTAGTGGGTTTTGCACAGAATTGCAGGATAGTGTTTTCATCTACCATGACAGCTGAGGTTGTGTAGATACCAAATACACAGTAAATGTAGCAAGTGTTTCTTTTAATAAACTGCCACAGAAAAAAGTATGAAAAAAAATGATTCAAGCTGAGGACATATTGATGGGTACAAAATCCTTGAGGCATTATGCAGCTCACACAAGCTCATGGATCAGTATTATTGCAGCAACCAGTAGCCGTCAAAGCCAATTACCCCAGGGACTTCCCTGCGTGAGGACTGGGTTCCAGAGATGCCTTCTGTAACTGTCAGAGCCCCAACACACTGGAGAGAGGAGGCAGAGCTGAAAATCTGTCACAGCCAATTACTGCCTATGTTTTATTTATGTCAGGATACACCTGATCAGTGAACAATAAAGCCATTTTATAGAAGATGATTACCAAAACAGAATGCAAAATGGCAACAACTGGTAGAAAAATTTCATTTATAGATAAACACAGCACATGCACTTTCCACACAGGAACATATAAAATAAATTCTCGATGCTGAAGCAGTGACACACACAGGTTTTAAAGCCTTTGACTCCAAATGTAGACTGCTTTTTACAAATGCCCTGACAAATGGCTGATTTGTATATAACTCGTTTTAGGGACAGGAAGATGCAAGTCAGTCTACTACAATGGATTTGAGGAATTGAATTTTTTATGGAAGGAAACCAGATAGGGAAAAGGAGGGAGTGAAAAACACTGACACAATATGGAGATAAGTCCACAGAGCATCTTTTCCGTGCAACAGCCTTTATTTTAACTGCCTAACTCAACTGACAAAGAAAAAGGTTATCTACAGGAAAAAATACAGAAGTTGTAACATCCTCCAAGGCTTGAGAACCTGCTTTGTACTTATCTGTCTTCAATTTACCATATATTACCTGCATTTTTGAGTTAAACAGATTTAAGTTTAAATTCACCCTTTGGCCATAGAACTTAACATCAGATCCCAAATAAAATACTGATTTTTTTTTTTCTTTCCCCCCACAGATATACAAACTATTCCTAGTTTTATTCACGCTGATTTTTCAACCAACTACTTTCAAGAAAAGGCATTGTACAAAACTGTTCTGAATGATCAGATCAGTTGGAGCCTCGACAGGCAAACGTGCTGTTGGGAAATCCATCTATAAACAGAATTGACCTCCCAAGAGAAGTTGTACTGGCCACCAAGATAGAAGCTGGCACTTCTAGGTAATTCTCTCCAATTACTTTGCTTCCTTAAGTTTCAGCTGCCAACATTTCTTATCCTCTCTGATCATGAGGATGACGATCCCCTCCCCAAAGGCACCGCAGATCCCCATGCGAGATGCAAAGAGATTTAGTGACTACGCCAACCACTGCTCTCAAAATGTCATTTCCCTAAGTCACCTTTGAAACCAGCACCAAGCTAGTGGTCTATACAATTTTTTTCTTAAGTATGGCCTTTTCAAGTAGCAAATCTAAACCAAGTGATACTCCATTATTTTGTAAAGTAGTTTGAGATCTACTGGGATTTTTCTAAAAAAAAATTTTTAAATGCAATAATTATAACAGTGGGGAAAACTGTATTTCTTACATTTCAATGTTGAAAATTGCTTTGAATAATCTGAAAATAATCAAATAATCTGATCTACTACTCTGAAGAACCACCACAATACTCGCTGCCGCTTCTGTTTACTCTTCAGCTTTAGAACATAACAATTCAACCCAGGGCCTTAAAAAAAAACTTTGGCCCACACATGTACTTTATTAACGGAAATTAAATAAATTATTTATCATACAAAAGGCTCCCATCTCAAAAAACACTGCAGACCTGCTCATCACCGGGATCCAATGGTACTTACTCTCGAGAAACAGACAACTTGAACTTCTCGGACTTAGACCATTTCACAACACTGTCAGTATTATGCAAGTATTATTGTCAACTTAATTTACAAGGACTTTACTAAAAAGCTGGCTAACCTGTATGCCCCTATGAATCAAAAGGTGCTGAAAACGGAAAACTAAAGGGCACGAAAACTCCACACACAATAGAATATAATGGTTTCCCCGGGATCCTGCAGATCCACTGCAGCATGAGGCTAAGTAGGCAACAGAATTTACGATACCCTGGTGACTTCTTTGTCACTCCACCCTTCTTGCTCTCCTCCTGCCGCCACTGGGGAATTTGGCTACCCAGAAGTTACAGTAACATCACAGCCACAGCGAGGATATGCGACAGCTTCCAGACACGGTTGCACACTGCAGAATTTGGAAGCTGAACACAGCTCAAGAATCAAGTTGGCCATCTCTACCTGTTGCAAGAGCCATCTGGAAGACAGAGGAAGCCCAAAGATCGAGGAACCAGTCAAGCCAGACAACACACAGGGGTATTTGGGTATGGTCTTCCTTCCCTGGGAGTAGATTGTAAAGAATGCAAGTAAGAGGCATTTCAGCCCTGAAATAAAAGTATGAAAGGAGTGGCTGTTAGGTGCCAAGCTGTGTATTCGAGACTTGGATTCTCCCCTCCCTTTCACATATGGCATACACAACAGTCTTCAAATGGTCGTTTTGTTCACAAGTCAGACACTGTGCACGTACAGCTGCAGAATAAAAAGGCATTTTAACACCAAAATATACCTTCCATCTAGAGTTTTGTGCGCACTTTGGTATATTTTTAAAAATAATCTCTCCTGTAGCTATTAGAAGAAGATACATAGCTTATTGTTTTAATAGAGCTAAATGAAAGAGGATCAATATTATTTTAATTTTTAAAGGTCTGTTTATGAAATGCAATCATCCTTCATTAAAAATGCAAGCTGTGCTTCACAAGAGGTTAGTGTAAATGATTCATAGTTTGATATCTTTCCAGTATAATCATCCTGTCTCAGGAGGGCCCATCGGATGCTTCATCACACCACTCAAGCTGGTATTAAAAAAAAATACTTGTCCATGACAAAAAACCAACACATTTTTTAAAAATCCTACCCCACACATTCTTCATCCCACATACCTATAGATCTCCTACGCATGTATTATCAGATGGCAGACTATTTGGTTGGATAGTCTGCGGCAAAAATGGATCAATCCAGCCACAGTTTTCCTTTTACCATCTTCAAAAAAACCCAAATAAACAGAAAACCCCACCACAATAAAAAGAGTACATAGACACACTCTGCATTTGAGACACATCTTTTACTTAAAGAAAAAAAAAAAAAAAAAAAAAAAAAAAAAAA